>NC_092333.1:342587500-342925000 GCF_046630445.1 Rutidosis leptorrhynchoides
CGCGGTACACCTGGCAACAAACTCCACGAGTCGCGGGGTATGAAATTTCAGATAAGGTGGTTTCGTTTGACAGGTTCTGTATTTTTTTTTTAAATTATATTTTATATATTTTTCTGTTTTAATAATTAAATAAAATATTTATATAAATTAAATAAAAACTTATGTTTTAAAAGCTAAAATAAAAATAGAAATACTTTATAATTTTATAAAAAACTTAAAAATAGATTTATATATATATATATTTTTTTCGGTTTTTGATTTTTTATATATTTTTTTATATATTTAAAAAGTATATATTTTACAAAAACTAATTTAAACTTAATAAAATTTTTTTTTTTTGTGTGGCGTTTCGCTTCGGCGTTCCCCGGCAGCGGCGCCAAAAATACTTGATGTTAAAGCTAAGGGGTATAAAATACTATTAAATTTTACTAGGAAATACTATTAAATACGATAAATTTTACACAAGATATTTATTTATTTATAAAATGAATATAGTTAAACCTTTCTACAAGAATTATAGGCAGTGTACCTAATCGTACAGTAGTGTAGTTTTTAGTAAGTCCGGTTCGTTCCACAGGGAATCTTTTAAACAAAGCTTAACAATATATTAGTTTTAATTTATAAAAAAAATACAAATATATATAAGTAATATTTTTATTAAAAAGGGGAGTTTTTACCGTTTAATGACCGGTTTGTCGATTTAAAACTTTAGTCGCAGTTAAAACCTAATGTAAAATATTAAATAAATAAAAGACTTAATTTAAAGCGTAAAGTAAATAACGATAATGAAATTGCGATAAATAAAAGTGCGATAAAATAAACTGGCGATAATTAAAAAGTACGATAATTAAAAGTGCAATTAAATACAATGACAATAAATAAAAAGTACGATAATTAGAAGTGCAATTAAATATAAAATAAAGGAAATTAAATATGAAATAAAAGAATTATGCTTATTTAAACTTCCGTAATCATGATGTTTGACGTGTTGATTTTAGTTTTATGCCCATGGGTTAATTGTCCTTTGTCATGGATTATTTAATATGTCCGTCTGGTTTTTGTCCATAACAGTCCATCGGTCATAAATTTAAGGTGCGAGTGTCCTCGTCAAATTATCCTTATACCCGAAGTCAAATATTCCAACTAATTGGGGACTTAAACTGTAACAAGGTTTTATTACTTTGTTTAATAATTACACCAGGTTATCGACTGCGTGTAACCCAAGGTTTTAATACTTTGTTATCAATTATGCCAAGTGTCCTTGTACATAATTTCACCCCTGTTTTAATAATTCCATAGACTATTAATTCATTCCCGTGTCCGGTTAAATGAACGATTATTCGTACACATAAATATCCCGCCCATCGTGTCCGATCGAGTGTATATAATTATTTATAGGGACGTCCAATTGCAAATCTTTATATTAAAATTAACAAACTATCATTTAGTTAAACAAATATAAAGCCCATTAATAGCCCATAGTCTAATTTCCACAAGTGTCGTTCTTTTGTCCAAACCCCAATTATGGTACAAAGCTCAATTACCCAATTTTAGTATTTAGCCCAACATCATGATTACTTTGATTTAAATAAGCATAATAATAACTTAGCTACGAGACATTAAATTAAAAAGGTTGAACATAACTTAAAATGATTAAAAATAGCGTAGCGTTACACGGACAGAATTTTGACTTACACCCTTACAACATTCGCTAACATACCCTTATTATTAGAAATTAAAATTAAAATTAAAATTAAAATATAAATTATATATATACGTTTACATATAGATAGAGAGATTGATATATGGATATTTAAAACGTCGAATTGCACTGGCTTTTATAGGCATTTTTGTCCAGGGAGGCTCCGCGAGTCGCGGCATTTTTCCACTACAAACTCCGCAAGTCGCGGAGTTCGTAAAACCAGCTCACATAAGTTTGGATCCTAGTCTGCCGACAGTTTTAATATATAAATATAATATATATATATATATAATTTATAAAATTAATTATATATTATATTATATTTATATACATAGTTAACTTGTAATTTTTAGTCCGTTGCGTCTAGCGTTGAGAGTTGACTCTGGTCCCGGTTCCGGATTTTCGAACGTCTTTGCGTACAATTTAATATCTTGTACTTTGCATTTTGAATCTTGTACTCTTGTAATTCTGAGACGTTTCTTATCAATAATTGGAACCTCTTTGATTGTATTTTGTACTTTTGAGCTTTTTAGTCGTTTGCGTCTTCAATTTGTCGAATCTCTCTTTTGTCTTCATCTTTTATTATTTAAACGAATATCACTTGTAAATAGGACAATTGCAACTAAAAGCTTGTATTTCTTGAGGGATAATGCTATGAAATATATGTTCTTTTTAGCATTATCAGTAATTGAAAAAGTATGAATGATAGGAAATGCAAGTAGTTATCAAGATGATGTGGTTTTGTATATATTTGTCCATTATGAATATGTATATAATATATTATATATAGAGAAAGAGTTATGGAGGAAAACAAGTCACTGAAATAATTATCTGTGAGTTAAAGTGATAAGGAACATACACTAATCAAGCATAGTAATATCAAAGAAGTAATCAATTAAACAGTGTAATCGAATATTAATATAATAATAATTATAATATAAATTAAAAAATATAAACGTGTGAATTGTTAGCCATCGCCTTTCACGGTTTGAATTTAACTTGTTTAAATAACCATTGAAAGATAACGAGTGTTTCTACTGTTTACTAAATGAATTCGAAACTGTATAAATTTATTCAATATACTTTATTTATTTATATATATGGATAAGTTTTAAATAATAATTATTATATATTGTTTTATTTTACATATTTAATTTTAACAACTGAATCATATAATATTTAAAATAATTATATATATATATATCTATATATATATATATATATATATATATATATATATATATATATATATATATATATATATTATATTTAAATATATACGTATCTATCTACAAATAGTTGTTCATGAATCGTTGAGATTAGTCGAAGGTCAATTAAATATATGATGCAGTTCAAAATTTTTGAAACTCAACCTAACAGACTTTGCTTATCGTGTCGAAATCATATAAAGATTAGGTTTAAATTTGGTCGAAAATTTCCGGGACGTCACAAATAAAAGCATTCAAAAATAGAGTAATAAGTCTTCTTTCAAACCAGGTCGCCACTTGTTGTTATCCAGCCGTAGGCTGGTTTATTGACAACGAGGACTTCAGCTGACCATAGACAGCTGCCAGCTTAAACAAGATTTTACCAGAGTTTGCATCTTAGTCTTCTTCAGTTCCGCCGTCGGCTAACCATAGACAGCCGCCGACTTAAAAAATCAACAAACAGAAATCGGATCTAATTACCATAGACAATGTTAGAAGCAATTTACTAATTTTAAAGTGCTGGGCCGCCGGCCTTGCCACTCAGGCCGCCGGCCCTACTCGACAAGTGTCAAATCCGATTACAATTTATATCCCCTTTTACCCAAACCAACACCCTAAGGGTGTTTAGATACTCATAATGATAGTAACAATGTAGATTAAAGATATAAAAATAATATTATATAGAAACAGTAATAATAAAAACAAGATTATACTTTCAATAAATGATGAACAATGGTGATGTAAATTGCAGAGACCTTTAATAACTTGAACAAAAGGTACAAGAATTGGTTTCAACCAGGAAAATAACTTCGAATCTTGATTACAATGCTCGACAATAAACTTGATAAAGTAAATTGGATATTAAAACTGAACAGAAATTCGACTGTTATATAAACCTAATCTAAGAATGTAAAAGTCCTCTTGAATATGATAGTTGTCGTCTTCAATTATGGAAAGTGTCTTCTGTATCACAACTGGCACATTTGCTCTTTTGGCCGTCGAACTGAGGGATTCTTTCCTTTTTTGATGAGACGTGTTAATCTTTTCTTTAAATAGGTCCGCTAGCTTTGACTTCTTGGCCGCCGTCCTGAGCTGCTTCTGGAATTTTCTGAAATGCCCCGTCCTAATCCATCTGGACGAAGTCTTCAACAGTTGGTCCCATTGTGAGGTTCTGACCTCTATATGCCATGAACGACTCCATGTAATATGAGCAAATGCACAGCAGAAGATTTCTTTCATACCTGAGAATAAACATGCTTTAAAGTGTTAACCAAAAGGTTGGTGAGTTCATAGGTTTATCGTAAAACAATAAAATTCATCATTTTGATAGACCACAAGATTTAAATCCTGCATGGTACAAATGGGCCCGAATCCTATACCCACTTGTAATGTACATGAGATATCTTTTAAATACAGTACACCTTTCTCGTGTACGCAATCCATTTTTCATAAATCTTAGTAACCATACACATATCTCGTGCACACAAAAAACTAATACACATAACCTGTGTATAAAAATCATTCTCTCGATACATAACATTCACATCAATTGGTGGAAATTATCATGTCCACATAATTCAATGGTGGCAATTATCATGTCCACATAATTCAATGGTGGCAGTTATCATGTCCACATAATTCAATAATAATCCGCAGAACTTCTGTCTGCATAATAATTCATTCGAGGAATGTTTTGCTTGTGTCTATCTCGTCAAACATTTATAAAAGTATTTCATGTATTCGCAGTTCAAAATATATTTCAAAAGCATTTAATAGAGCAGTTATAAAAACAGTGCATGTATTCTCAGTCCCAAAAATGTAAAGAGTAAAAGGAATTCAAATGAAACTCACGCATATAAATATTGTAAAATAGTTAATAAAGCATTTGCATATATTCTCAGCCCAAAAATGTAAAGAGTAAAAGGGGAAAATGAACTCACGATACGATATTTTGTAGTAAATATGCATACGACGGAACTGAACAATGCAAAGTTGGCCTCGAATTCACGAACCTATATCAATTGTATATCTATTAAAACATATAATGAAGATCACATTATTTCATTTATTAATATATATTATTTATATATATTTGTGGTTATATGAAATTTATAATAAATTCCTTTTAAAAACATATATTTATATTATATCTTAAATTACATGTTATATATAGTTATTCGTTAAAATGATAGTTTTGTTAATAATGATTTATTAATAATAATAATAATAACTTTATTAATAATGATAATACTAATAATAAAAATGATAATGATAATCTTTAATAATAATAATAAGTTATTTCATTTTTATAATGAAAACAATAATATTGATAATAATACTTATATTCTTAAAAATGATATGATAATAATAATAATAATAATAATAATAATAATAATAATAATAATAATAATAATAATAATAATAATAATAATAATAATAATAATAATAATAATAATAATAATAATAATAATGCTACATCAAAGGAGTATCCCTAAAAAAAATGCCCAAGTCAGGGTTTGAATCCGCGATGTCCCACTAACCCAATAATATCCTTAACCATTGAACCATCTGCTGCTTTTCTGAATTAATACCCAATCTATATCTATATATCTAATATATCTATCTGTTTCCATCTTCTTAAAAAAAAATGCCACAACCGAGACTCGAACCCGCAACCTCTCATTCACACGCAAACACACTTAACCATTGCACCATTTATGTTTTTCTGTCATTATAACCGACTTATAATCATTTAACCCGTATTTCATCGGTTTCACTTTTCCACTTTCATCTCTTTGGCCCAACAGGAAATTAGTCCATAAGCCCAATACCCCATTCGATTTAAACTTGAATTTTTTTTGGAACCATGATATCGTAATAGTGCAACTGCACAACCACTATCATCGTGTCCCCCCCTCCCCCACCCTTTTTTTTCACATCATTCATTATTTAAATAAAATATCAATCAACAACCCATATTGTTGGCCATAAACTCCCCTTTGTCCCACAATGAATGATTAGAAAAAAAACGTCATGTATATTTACTATAATCAAGTTGGCAAGTGGGTTATGATTTGGTGACTTTTGGTTCAAAAGAAAGCAAAATACGCAAAGGTAGATAAATTCATCATCTTCATCACTCGAAACCCGTTACACTTCATCATCTTTAGAAAAAGAGAAAAAAAAATGATGAAGCCTAAAGTAGAACAGTATTCGGCCGAAAAAAAAATGTGGTTCAAGAATCAATACACCGGTTTCCTTTTTCTTTTCTTTAATAACCAAGTGGGTCACTTATTGGATACATGTCGGCCAAGAAGAAAACTAACGTCTTTATCATCATTGCTATAATATGGCCACGTTTATGTAACATATAACAATAGCAACTGGAGGAGTCGTGTATCAGTTAAAACAGTAGAAAAACAAAAAAAGAGCAGCAGTAACAATGAAGCGAATTACAGTTCGTAGTTTGTGGTTTTTAGTTGTGTTGGGTGTCGAAAGGAAAACAGAAATAAAATAGAAACCATACGATGGTCATCGTGGTTTATATTGAGGTCGAGGGTGACAGTTCTAATGGTGGTAGCGTTGATGAATATAAGTCGAGCAGTAGCATTAACAATTATATGGGTGAAGGTGATGCGTATGGGTATGTGGTGGTTTACATGGTCATGGTGATCATAGGTGATGGAGGGTGGTGATAGTTCCGGTTGTTTATACAACGTACTAAACAGAAAAATAGTTGTAGTAGATAAAGGTTATGGGGTGATTTGATGATGACTCTTGGTGTGTTCTAAACGGGTTTCGATGGTGAGGTTTGTGGTGATCGAGAACGGTGAACCAAAGATGGGTTGTGGTAATGTCCAGCTTGAAGGTGAGTCGATGGTGGTGATGAGTTAAAGTGACCAAGTAGGTTTGAAGGTGATGGTGGGTTGATGCATGATTGAAGAAGAAGAAGGTTTGTCCTCGGTTGATAGAAAACAAGGAAGGAGATGAATAAGAATAGTGGTGGGTTTAATGAAAGCCAGAAAGTGAATGTTAGTGGATGCATTTACTCGTATACATATGTAGATATTAGATATAGACCTATAATCAGATAATAAATATAATATAATAATAATATATATTATAATTATAATCCTCAATTAGTGGAAAGTTTGAAACAGAAATCAAGAATCAACAGTAAGCCATCACAATAATTCTGCCGACGCTTTTCCCCGGATGGCTATATCGTGTCCATTGCTAAACAGTTAACGTATAAAAGTGTCCCTAAAAATCCCAAATTTTTAGATTAAATATATTTAATTATTTCACTCATTAACTGTTTGAAACCTGATCAAAAAGGTTCGATAATTATTTATTTTCTGTTCCAATTTATATGTACGGAGTACTAATATTTAAACTTAAAAAGGTAAAAATATTTTTAACAAATCTATCATTTTCGTAATCGATTTACAGTTCAACTTTTATTTTAGTCCTTCATGAACATGTAACATATCTATATTAAAACTAACGAAACGTCAACCGAGTGTTACTGACGTTTACTAATTAGGCTCGAAATCATTCATTTTCAATATACACATTATATATATATATATATATATATATATATATATATATATATATATATATATATATATATCAAATCTTAATTAACAAGTTTAAGTAAATAAATATATTAATTATATTCTTTTAAACAACTAAATATAATATTATATATTTACAAGTAATATTCATGTACATATATATATATATATATATATATATATATATATATATATATATATATATATATATATATATATATATATATATATAGATTTACAGTTCAACTTTTATTTTAGTCCTTCATGAACATGTAACATATCTATATTAAAACTAACGAAACGTCAACCGAGTGTTACTGACGTTTACTAATTAGGCTCGAAATCATTCATTTTCAATATACACATTCTATATATATATATATATATATATATATATATATATATATATATATATATATATATATATATATATATATATCAAATCTTAATTAACAAGTTTAAGTAAATAAATATATTAATTATATTCTTTTAAACAACTAAATATAATATTATATATTTACAAGTAATATATATATATATATATATATATATATATATATATATATATATATATATATATATATATATACTTAAATATATATGAATCTATTTACAAATAGTTGTTCGTGAATCGTTGGAAACAGTCGAAGGTCAATTGAATATATAAACATAGTTTCAAAATTTTCGAGACTCAACATTACAGACTTTGCTTATCGTATTGAAATCATATGAAGATTAAGTTTAAATTTGGTCGGAAATTTCCGGGTCGTCATAGTACCTACCCGTTAAAGAAATTTCATCCCGAAATTTGAGTGAGGTGGTCATGGCTAACAATAAAAAATGTTTTCATGACGAATATGAGTTGATAAATAAAGTTTTATCACTGTTAAGTAATATGAATAAGATAATTTGATTACTCGAAGCGTGCGAATGAAGCTATCACAAAATAGTGAAAAGAGAAAGACATGTGTCATCATAACTTTTGACTAGTCATGGTTGAATTTAGAATTAAAAATACAAATTTAATCATAGAATTAAAAATGTAAAATAATATATAGAATAGATAGTTACTATTATTTACAATCAATATTAATATATGTATTATCAATAATATATATATATATATATATATATATATATATATATATATATATATATATATATATGTATATATATATATATATATATGTATTTATATATATATATATATATATATATATATATATATATATACATATATATATACATAATTGGATACATTTAATTACGAATTTTATTGATATCATTATTACTTTTATTAATATTATTACTTTTATAAATATAATTATCATTATTATTAAAATCATTATTTATATTATCTTAAGGAAAAATACAAATCATTTTAATATCATGAATAATATTATTGTGGATTATTATTAACACAAGCTGGTAAATTCATTATCATTATTAATTATATAATTATTATTAATATTAACCTATTTATTTATTTATTAGTACGGTTATAATATATATATATATATATATATATATATATATATATACAAAAGAAGAATCAGTTCCACATAACCATCAAAGTGTACTGGCTTTTGTTTTCATTCTCTAAACTGGTTACCAGATTGGAATCAAACACAGCATCAAAACAAAATCTGTTAGAAATCCACATCAAACTTTTATATATTTTTTTATTATTTATTTTTGTACGAATTGATTCTGGCTGTCGATGAAATTTGCTGTAAAGCTCGATTAAACAGTGTTACTTGATATAAAACAACCTTTCCTTACTAACTATCAGTACAGAATATATTTTACAGTTGTTAATAGGTGGATTTAAAAAAAAAAAAACAAAGAACACAGACTATGTGTCTGCTCGGGTTCAAATTTTTTTAAAACCTTGAATTCATATAAAATTACAGAAAGTGTAAATGCAATTGTGTTTGAAACTTTTTTCTCAAACTATCCACAAAGTCTCATTGTTCAATTTGTTCTATCGAGCTTCAGTTTTGAAGTCAAACTTTTATTTTTAAAAGTCAAACAATTCGTTCATCGTGAAATTTGGATTTGTTTGAAAGTTTCTGATCAAATTGAGGGTGCAGAAAGTTTTAATGAATGATTCAACATCTTTTTCATGTTTTGATTTTTGTCTAAAACCCATTCAAATTTCGAATTCGAATATGGGTTCATATCGAGCTTCATAGTTTCTGTACAGCGATTTTTTTAAGCCTTTTGATGTTTTAATTAATACAATAAACCTCTAAATAATCTGTATTATTTTCAAATCTTAATTCCAACATTAAATTAGTCATTTTGATTTTACTTTGAATACTCTGTCGACTGGATACTTGGGGAAGAAGAAGAAATAAGGAAAACAGATAGATATAGGGTAAATAAATATTCAGTGGGTATAATTTCAGAAAAGCAAATACGGAGGAGTGGTTTGTGAAAGGACCCGTCCTAATCCATCCGGACAAAGTCCATATCGATTACAAACGATTCACAATAGTTGGTTACATCGCGAGGTATTTGACCTCTATATGATACATTTTACAAACATTGCATTCGTTTTTAAAAGACAAACTTGCTTTATATCGAAAACTGATGACATGCAAATCATTTCATAATATATTCAACTATAATTGACTAAATAATAATTTGATGAACCCGACGACTCGAATGCAACGTCTTTTGAAATATGTCATGAATGACTCCAAGTAATATCTTTTAAATGAGCAATTGCACAGCGGGAGACTTCTTTCTTACCTGAGAATAAACATGCTTTCAAGTGTCAACCAAAAGGTTGGTGAGTTCATTAGTTTATCATAAACATTCATTTCCATCATTTTAATAGACCACAAGATTTTCATTTCTCATAAATATACGTCCCATGCATAGAGACAAAAATATCATTCATATGGATTGAACACCTGGTAACCGATATTAACAATATGCATATAGAATATCCCCATCATTCCGGGATCCTCCTTCGGACATGATATAAATTTCGAAGTACTAAAGCATCCGGTACTTTGGATGGGGCTTGTTGGGCCCGATAGATCTATCTTTAGAGTTCGCGTCAATTAGGGTGTCTGTTCCCTAATTCTTAGATTACCAGACTTAATAAAAAGGGGCATATTCGATTTCGATCATTCAACCATATAATGTAGTTTTGATTACTTGTGTCTATTTCGTAAAAACATTTATAAAAATTGCGCATGTATTCTCAGCCCAAAAATATAAAGGGTAAAAAGGTAAATGAAACTCACCTATTGTATTTTGTAGTAAAAATACATATAACGGCATTGAACAAGTATATGGTTGGCCTCGGATTCACGAACCTATATCATTCATATCTATATTAACACATATAATTGAAATCGAACAAAATTTTATATTATTAGTGATATATTTGTTATTTTAGTAAATTATATGTTATATGTATTAAATATGATTTTATGTAACTAATTGTTATTTGGTAAATTAATATTAATAAAAAGTTGTATTAGCTTATAATAAAAATAATAATAATAGTAATAATTTTTGATAATAAAAATAATTACAATAATAATAATCATGATAATAATAATATTATTAATGGTAATCAAAATAATGATAATAAAAAATATTGTTAGTATAAATAATAATAATAATGATTGTAAAATAATGATACATATAATAATAATAATAATAATAATAATAATAATAATAATAATAATAATAATAATAATAATAATAATAATAATAATAGTAGTAGTTTTTAATAAAATGTTAGGTTTAATAATAACGATATTGAAAATATTAATTTTGAATATAATACTTAATATTTAATAATAATAATAATACTAATTATAATAATAATAATAATAATAATAATAATAATAATAATAATAATAATAATAATAATAATAATAATAATAATAATAATAAATATAATAACAATGATAAAGATAATAATAATGATAATAATAATAAGGAATAAATAAATATGTAACTACCTCAAAGAAGTAGCCCTTAAAAAAAATGCCCAAGTCCGGGTTTAAACCCGCGACGTCCCGCTAACCCGATAACATCCTTAACCATTCGTCTGTCTTTGATTTTTCTGAAATTTGTACGAACCTAATATCTATTTAACCCATATTTCCATTTCTACTTCTATATCATAATATGATCATGAGATCATCATCATTTTAATTCACCATCTAATCGACATCCTCCTTATCAATTTTTTTTTTTCATAATCATTCTTTATCTTAATCAAAACATTACCGCATCCTCTTACATCATCAACGGGTTTCATTATAAACGGTTTTCATCATCTCCTTCATCTTTTTATCACTATCAATATCGCGAGTATATATCGATATGGTCATCATCTTTAATGACATATCATCATGAGATCATCATCATCATCATAAGTAAAATGATCCGATGATGAGTACAAACGAACCACATTGTTTCAAGGCCCAAAACTCCAAAGTCTAAACAAAGCCCAACGAATAAGAGTCTGTTCTATTTACTGGCCTAGTCCGAGTTATAAGTGAGTCCAAAATATATATAAGGTTCACAACCCAATTATGGTAATAAAGCCCACTAATACACTACATCCTAAGACTTAACAAAGATTCGATTATGCATAATGTCCCTACAATTGACATAACATCCCACTACTTCTATTCTAATTGATTATTATCTATCTACATCAACTTTAGTTGTTAGAAATCCCCACTTTGATCAGTTGTAATCACGAGGTTAGAAACAATAGATGTAGATTTAAATTGGCGTGTTTTGAGGGTTCATGATGATGTTTGGTGGTTCTTAACTATTGCAGCAACATCAGTTAAAGCTGCTGTTTAATCGCAGAAGGAACGAAATAGTAGTAACAGCGGTTTTAATGATGGTTTCACGGTGATCATGGGGTGGTGAGGGTGATGTTATTCTCAACAGGAAAACCGAATGAAAGAGAGAAAGAAAGGTGCTAGTGGTGATGGTGGAAGTGATGAAGGTTGTAACTTCAAAAAGAGAAGAGGAAAACATAGAAGGTGGTGCATAGACCGGCGGTGGTAGTTCCGGTAATGGGTGGGGTGGCGACTTCAACAGAAAAAGAAATTAGCAGCGTAGCAGTAACCTGCGTGATCTACTCCTAACAGGAGACCTGCTCCGTTCTCTCTTATCACGAACCCATCGTTAAACCGAAAAAGAAAAACGTACAGTAACCGCTCGATAGAGGTGATTGATGGTTGTCTTGGTTGATTGAAACAAACGTACGCAGTAGCAGTTTGTTTGTTCGTGTGGTGATGTTGTGTCGTTCGAATAGAAGCATAAACATAGCAATTAAAGGTGGGTTTCAATGGTAGTTTAAATAAAATATCGAGCAGGTGGTTAATGGGTGTTGTGTTGTTCATCGAGCAAGAAGGAAATCGAATAGTAAAAGTTGAAAGTGGTTTGTGGTGTTCTTGCTTCAACAGAAATGATAAAAGTAGCAACAAGGAGTCGAACAAATTTGTGATTTGTTGGGGTTGATCACGATTAGAAAAACAGAAACGGTAAGCAAACGGGTTGGCATGGTGGTAGTGTGGTTCGGTTTTCGAACAAACAGAAGGAAACAACAGGTGGTGTTTGTGTTCGGGTTTAACTCGAGCAGGGAGTGGTGGTTCTCGGCTAAGGTAGAGATCAATGAAGATGAATGAACGAGAGTTAATGGATGTTTTCTCAAGTTGTAGATATGTGCATCTCTATATATGATTCATGATATATAATATAATTATAATCTCAATGATTAAGCATGTATTATGTATATATATGTATATGTATATACAATATAAGATAGATAGTTTGGTGAGTTTCTTTTATCAAAGAATAATAGAAAGGTAAAAGAATAATACAAATGGATGTGGGGTAATCGGTTATCCATCAATCAAATAATAAGTGAAAACACTAGTACCATTTGCAATTCTGTCAACATGCATGTATGTATCACATATATTTAATTTAATATAATAATAACAATATCTTAAGTAAAGTAATAAACGTGTGCAACAATAAAAAGATCCAGCTGTCATTTTCTATTTGTAATATTCCTTCGATTAGTTACACTTTTAATTCACGGATCAAAATTTAAGCTAAAAGTCATATAGCAACAATTATATTCACTGTATATGATGTTACTAAAAATTTAGATATAATTAAACTAATATCATAATCAAGTTTATAATCTCATTTATCCATACTTCAAATAATTACCAAAGTAAGAGCAATTCTTAAATGAGACCAGAAACAGTAGTGAGCAATCATATATATATATATATATATATATATATATATATATATATATATATATATATATATATATATATATATATATATATATATATATATATATATATATATATACATATATATATATATACATATATATATATATATACATATATGTATATATATTAATAATAAATTTTATTATCTCATATTATTTTACATATTTATTTCCAACAATTAAATCATATACTATTTCTAATTATTATATATATATAGTTAAATATATATGTATCTATTTTACAATTAGTTGTTCGTGAATCATCGAGAACAGTCGAAGGTCAATTGATTATATACACACAACATTACAGACTTTGCTTATCGTGTCGAAATCAATAAAGATTAAGTTTAAAATTTGGTCGGAAATTCCCGGGTCATCACAGTACCTACCCGTTAACAAAATTTCGTCCCGAAATTTGAGTGAGGTGGTCATGGCTAACAATAAAAAATGTTTTAATGACGAATATGAGTTGATAACTTGAGTTTTATCATCATTGAGTAATATGGATAAAAATAATTCGATTATTCGAAGAGTACGAATGAAACTATCACCAAGGAGTGAAATGAGAAAGACAAGTTTCATCCTAACTTTTGACTAGTCATGGTTGAATTTAGAAAATAAGGCGCGTCTTAACTTTTGACGTTGCCTTAGGTGAATTCTGGAATTCAAGGGATTAAAGAAAATCTTCGAAATCTAAAAGATTTGATTCTTCGGCAAGTAAGAAAATTAAGATCTTTATAATTAAATACGATGATCTGCCTTGATTACAGTGTCTGATTTTTCCATTATGAATTAAGCTTTTCTGTTCCATTATTCTCATTAATCCTATACTTTCTTTCTCAATCCATATATCCAAAAGATTGTGAAAATGCTTAATCCAGTTCTGATTCTTGTTCTTATCCTCACTATCGCAATAATCATTCTCCTTTTCTAATTACCACCGGAGGAATCTATTTTCTTCTACTTCGCCCTTGGGATTATAATGTTTTTAATTCTTTCGTGTCTTTATGTTGCGATAAACATTGATATACACGGTTTGTAATTCCTGTGTTTGGGATCGGCTTTATATTTTCCTTTATTTTTCGGAGCTCCATGTTCTTGTTTTCTCTTTCCGACTCCAAGTCAAGCGAACAATGCTCCAGAATTCATATATATAGAGTTTCGAATGAATATAATGTTCTAAGCAAGAAAGAACGTAGTAGCACGATTTGATTTGTCAAATTACCAGAATCACTGAGAATAGAACTATCAAGAGTATATTTTCTTGATATGTTCGGAGGTGAAGTAGAATGAACGAGTCATGTAACATGGCACATGATGACGTTATGATCTGTGAATCATCACATTTCATTAGAAACTCAGCATGACTTACTGTAATATAATCACGGTGATCAAGTGTCATTATATTATACTTACTCATGCATCAGTTCCCAACACTACTTCAAAAACATTCATATTTTAAGCTCGAAAGTTTACAGAATATAGAAACTAACAGTTTCTATATGATGTAACACTGATAGCACGAAAAGATTAATGATTTCAGATAAGAGTAATTATAAAAATATCTTCAGAAATGTGGAGAATATTTATAATGAAAGTTACGATGATATCTTGGAATTTCTAATATCGAAGTATGATGAAGAAGATTTATCCGTAAGGGTTTAGATTCGAAAGCAAGGTATTCGCTAAAGATTTCATCAGAAACAGAATCATTTATATTTTTTGAAGTCAAACTTATTCTTTGTGAATTGTCCACGGCTTCTTTCATAGTTTCGCATAATCCGTTTTTTGGTACTAGATTTTCTATTGAATGTTTCCAATACAATGATACACAGAAAGCACGAAGAGGTATATAATTTCGGACGAGAATATTTATGAAAATATCCTCAGAAATATCGAAGATATTGATGATGATATTTTGGAATTTCTAAGTTCGATGGTTGATAGAGAAAGATTTTCCGTAAAATTTTAACATGACTTCGGAGCAAGATATTTTCTAAAGATTTCAACGGATCCAGAATTATCTGGATTCTTTGAATATAGGGTATGGCCCTTGTATTTGTCCTTGGTCTCCTTCATGGTTAACTCTATCCGTTTTCCAGTTCCAACATTTCTGAGCTTTTCCAACATATTATTCTTTATCATCAAACTTCCGATGATTTAAGGTCGTCTATGGCTATCTACGGTTTCTGCTGCTTCATTCAGCTTTTTCGACATTCGGAGTATTGATTTGTAGACTGAGTGCTTTTCAGAATTTTAGAATGAAAGACTATAATTCTAAGAGATAAATGTTATACATGTAACTGTTGATGTAGATATGCTGTGAGTTTTCAAAGTACTGATTGCTAATTCCCGGTAATTGGTATGGCAGTTCTCGTTACAATATGCGGATGAGTATATGATAGGGTTTCAATGAATAAATATAATGATTTGTCAAAGAGATTTAAGCCAAGAAGTAATGAGGTTGCTGGTACGTCTGCTGGTAATAAGATGGAATACAAAAGATTTCTCGGTAACAATAAAAGAGTACACATATAAATCAAGGTTATAATAAGGTTGTTTCGAACGAAAAGTCAAAGTTAACTTGCTGGAGCCGTGACAAAATTTGCTAATTTGGAAAGGGATTGCAAAGTTATTTTGGGTAATAATAACACTAAGAAATTTGCATAGCTACTTTTTAAACGTTTACTCAGGTTTCGAGTGGTTGTAAGTGCATATCTATATGCATCAATCTTTTCTTCTGTAGATGAAGTGCGGTTGGCTCATCCACTCGATTGAGGTGTTTTCAAGAATTATGAAAGGTTTGAACTCGAATTGTAATCGTCAAGATACAAATGAGGTTTAAGATGAAATCAAGTGGCAACTTGAAGAATTGTTTAGTTTCATATGTTATAATCAATATTTTAATTCATTTTAATTGTCCAATGTTGGTAGTCCTCAGTTGATAGTCCACAATTAGTAATATATAATATTTGAATTAATTAATACATGTCGTGACCCGTATACGTCTCAGACTCGATCACAACTCAAATTATATATATTATTGTAGAATCAACCTCAACCCTGTATAGAGAACTCGATCATTACTGCATATAGAGTGTCTATGGTTATTCCAAATAATATATATAAATGCGTCGATATGATATGTCAAAACCTTGTATACGTGTCCTGATATTTAAAGTGCGTAAAATAAATACGGAAATTAAATAACGATAAATAAAATGCGTAAAGTAAATGACATAAATTAAATAACGATAAATAAAATTGCGATAAAATAAATTGCGATAATTAACTTGCGATAAATAAAATGTAATATGGAATTAACAGTTAGCTAGGAACAGTTAGCTAGAATTTTGTTAGCGTGGTTTCTTAACAAAATTTCATATTGTTAATTAGTCTGTTTCTAATCAATTTTTATTGTGTCCATTATTTCTTCATTATGCCACTTGTTGGATTCCGATAAATCAAAATCCAAATATGAAATTGGATGAATATGGTTATTCTGTGGTGAACGGATTTGTATATCGGTGGATGTAAGTAGGATAGTATATGACTGTTGAAACAGATTCGAAGAACGTACAATGTAACTTATTAATGTGAAATTTAAATATTCCTCGGGTATTACCTACCCGTTAAATACTTTCACCATTAACAGTTTGTACAAGAGAATTTTTAATTACAATCTTTATGAAAACATATATACATATATATTTTCTTCAGATGTATTCATGGATTTAATGAGTTAATATGATATTAAACTCATTTGTTTTTCAGTTGGAACTAGAATAAATAATCTCTAAAACTTTAGAGATTACATATTCGCCATGTCGAACGAAGATAAATGAGGTAGAACGATACGTAGAACGAAGATCATACTCAAAGTACAGATGAAGATATTGAAGCATGGATTGTTGATGGTACTGTTGGTGCCGGTGATGTTGCTGGAGCTGGTACATTTTGCACCATATTCTCCGAATTGATTATTCGAGCGCGAAGTTCGTTGACTTATTACTCCAGGATGATTGTCGATCGGAACGAGCGGATGAATAAGGTTCAGAAATGTGGATAGAATATAATCTTGTCGATTTACCCTGGAAATGAGACTGAAAATGGTGTCTCGAACAGGTTCGCCAGTAAACGCTTCAGGTTTATTGTCAAGAGGTGAATTCGGTTGGTGGAAGGGATTACCTTCTGCGCGTTTCCATTACTTAAGTCGACTACGAACCCATCAGATGAATTGATAATGGCTGATTGGTTGATTCATGCCGATGACGCTATTTTCGGAGCTTAGGTGAACATCTATGTCGGAATGGCTATCGAAATAACTATCGGAATAGCTATCGGAATCTGAGGGACTCGAACTGGTTGCAGGATTCATCTCGTACGATCAGATGAAGGATTTTCGATAAGAAATAGATTAAAGGATGTAGATTAGTACCCTGCAATACATAATTTACATATGCATATATAATACTACAATCCCATAAGTTACGGAGAAATCTACGGAATCTGTCAGGCAAAGTCTACAGTAACAGATATGCTAAGATATGAATTAGCAGATATGCTAAGATACGAATTTTATCTATACACTATTCATGCAGTCAATGTAGTAAAACGTGTCTAGACTAAGAATGATAAGCAAGTGATTCTCTAAGAATGATAAGCAGGTAAAAAAATTTTTTTTTTTTTTGTGACACAAAATGATAAGCAAAACTTTTGACATGTAAACACGGTCGAAGTCCAGACTCACTAATGCATCCTAACGACTTATCAGTTAGACACACTAATGCAGACTTGGTTCGCTAAGACCACCGCTCTGATACCAACTGAAAGGACCCGTCCTAATCCATCCGGACAAAGTCCATATCGATTACAAACGATTCGCAATAGTTGGTTATATCGCGAGGTATTTGACCTCTATATGATACATTTTACAAACATTGCATTCGTTTTTAAAAGACAAACTTGCTTTATATCGAAAACTGATGACATGTAAATCATTTCATAATATATTCAACTATAATTGACTAAATAATAATTTGATGAACCCGACGACTCGAATGCAACGTCTTTTGAAATATGTCATGAATGACTCCAAGTAATATCTTTTAAATGAGCAATTGCACAGCGGGAGACTTCTTTCTTACCTGAGAATAAACATGCTTTCAAGTGTCAACCAAAAGGTTGGTGAGTTCATTAGTTTATCATAAACATTCATTTCCATCATTTTAATAGACCACAAGATTTTCATTTCTCATAAATATACGTCCCATGCATAGAGACAAAAATATCATTCATATGGATTGAACACCTGGTAACCGACATTAACAATATGCATATAGAATATCCCCATCATTCCGGGATCCTCCTTCGGACATGATATAAATTTCGAAGTACTAAAGCATCCGGTACTTTGGATGGGGCTTGTTGTGCCCGATTGATCTATCTTTAGAGTTCACGTCAATTAGGGTGTCTGTTCCCTAATTCTTAGATTACCAGACTTAATAAAAAGGGGCATATTCGATTTCGATCATTCAACCATATAATGTAGTTTTGATTACTTGTGTCTATTTCGTAAAAACATTTATAAAAATTGCGCATGTATTCTCAGCCCAAAAATATAAAGGGTAAAAAGGTAAATGAAACTCACCTATTGTATTTTGTAGTAAAAATACATATAACGGCATTGAACAAGTATAGGGTTGGCCTCGGATTCACGAACCTATATCATTCATATCTATATTAACACATATAATTGAAATCGAACAAAATTTTATATTATTAGTGATATATTTGTTATTTTAGTAAATTATATGTTATATGTATTAAATATGATTTTATGTAACTAATTGTTATTTGGTAAATTAATATTAATAAAATGTTGTATTAGCTTATAATAAAAATAATAATAATAGTAATAATTTTTGATAATAAAAATAATTACAATAATAATAATCATGATAATAATAATATTATTAATGGTAATCAAAATAATGATAATAAAAAATATTGTTAGTATAAATAATAATAATAATGATTGTAAAATAATGATACATATAATAATAATAATAATAATAATAATAATAATAATAATAATAATAATAATAATAATAATAATAATAATAATAATAATAATAATAATAATAATAATAATAATAATAGTAGTAGTTTTTAATAAAATGTTAGGTTTAATAATAACGATATTGAAAATATTAATTTTGAATATAATACTTAATATTTAATAATAATAATAATACTAATAATAATAATAATAATAATAATAATAATAATAATAATAATAATAATAATAATAATAATAATAATAATAATAAATATAATAACAATGATAAAGATAATAATAATGATAATAATAATAATGAATAAATAAATATGTAACTACCTCAAAGAAGTAGCCCTTAAAAAAATGCCCAAGTCCGGGTTTAAACCCGCGACGTCCCGCTAACCCGATAACATCCTTAACCATTCGTCTGTCTTTGATTTTTCTGAAATTTGTACGAACCTAATATCTATTTAACCCATATTTCCATTTCTACTTCTATATCATAATATCATCATGAGATCATCATCATCTTAATTCACCATCTAATCGACATCCTCCTTATCATTTTTTTTTTCATAATCATTCTTTATCTTAATCAAAACATTACCGCATCCTCTTACATCATTAACGGGTTTCATTATAAACGGTTTTCATCATCTCCTTCATCTTTTTATCACTATCAATATCGCGAGTATATATCGATATGGTCATCATCTCTAATGACATATCATCATGAGATCATCATCATCATCATAAGTAAAATGATCCGATGATGAGTACAAATGAACCACATTATTTCAAGGCCCAAAACTCCAAAGTCTAAACAAAGCCCAACGAATAAGAGTCTGTTCTATTTACTGGCCTAGTCCGAGTTATAAGTGAGTCCAAAATATATATAAGGTTCACAACCCAATTATGGTAATAAAGCCCACTAATACACTACATCCTAAGACTTAACAAAGATTTGATTATGCATAATGTCCCTACAATTGACATAACATCCCACTACTTCTATTCTAATTGATTATTATCTATCTACATCAACTTTAGTTGTTAGAAATCCCCACTTTGATCAGTTGTAATCACGAGGTTAGAAACAATAGATGTAGATTTAAATTGGCGTGTTTTGAGGGTTCATGATGATGTTTGGTGGTTCTTAACTGTTGCAGCAACATCAGTTAAAGCTGCTGTTTAATCGTAAAAGGAACGGAATAGTAGTAACAGCGGTTTTAATGATGGTTTCACGGTGATCATGGGGTGGTGAGGGTGATGTTATTCTCGACAGGAAAACCGAATGAAAGAGAGAAAGAAAGGTGCTAGTGGTGATGGTGGAAGTGATGAAGGTTGTAACTTCAAAAAGAGAAGAGGAAAACATAGAAGGTGGTGCATAGACCGGCGGTGGTAGTTCCGGTGATGGGTGGGGTGGCGACTTCAACAGAAAAAGTAATTAGCAGCGTAGCAGCAACCTGCGTGATCTACTCCTAACAGGAGACCTGCTCCGTTCTCTCTTATCACGAACCCATCGTTAAACCGAAAAAGAAAAACGTACAGTAACCGCTCGATAGCGGTGATTGATGGTTGTCTTGGTTGATTGAAACAAACGTACGCAGCAGCAGTTTGTTTGTTCGTGTGGTGATGTTTTGTCGTTCGAATAGAAGCATAACCATAGCAATTAAAGGTGGGTTTCAATGGTAGTTTAAATAAAATATCGAGCAGGTGGTAAATGGGTGTTGTGTTGTTCATCGAGCAAGAAGGAAATCGAATAGTAAAAGTTGAAAGTGGTTTGTGGTGTTCTTGCTTCAACAGAAATGATAAAAGTAGCAACAAGGAGTCGAACAAATTTGTGATTTGTTGGGGTTGATCACGATTAGAAAAACAGAAATGGTAAGCAAACGGGTTGGCATGGTGGTAGTGTGGTTCGGTTTTCGAACAAACAGAAGGAAACAACAGGTGGTGTTTGTGTTCGAGTTTAACTCGAGCAGGGAGTGGTGGTTCTCGGCTAAGGTAGAGATCAATGAAGATGAATGAACGAGAGTTAATGGATGTTTTCTCAAGTTGTAGATATGTGCATCTCTATATATGATTCATGATATATAATATAATTATAATCTCAATGATTAAGCATGTATTATGTATATATATGTATATGTATATACAATATAAGATAAATAGTTTGGTGATTTTCTTTTATCGAAGAATAATAGAAAGGTAAAAGAATAATACAAATGGATGTGGGGTAATCGGTTATCCATCAATCAAATAATAAGTGAAAACACTAGTACCATTTGCAATTCTGTCAACATGCATGTATGTATCACATATATTTAATTTAATATAATAATAACAATATCTTAAGTAAAGTAATAAACGTGTGCAACAATAGAAAGATCCAGCTGTCATTTTCTATTTGTAATATTCCGTCGATTAGTTACACTTTTAATTCACGGATCAAAATTTAAGCTAAAAGTCATATAGCAACAATTATATTCACTGTATATGATGTTACTAAAAATTTAGAGATAATTAAACTAATATCATAATCAAGTTTATAATCTCATTTATCCATACTTCAAATAATTACCAAAGTAAGAGCAATTCTTAAATGAGACCAAAAACAGTAGTGAGCAATCATATATATATATATATATATATATATATATATATATATATATATATATATATATATATATATATATATATATATATATATATATATATATATATATATATACATATATATACATATATGTATATATATTAATAATAAATTTTATTATCTCATATTATTTTACATATTTATTTCCAACAATTAAATCATATACTATTTCTAATTATTATATATATATAGTTAAATATATATGTATCTATTTTACAATTAGTTGTTCGTGAATCATCGAGAACAGTCGAAGGTCAATTGATTATATACACACAACATTACAGACTTTGCTTATCGTGTCGAAATCAATAAAGATTAAGTTTAAAATTATATATATATATATATATATATATATATATATATATATATATATATATATATATATATATAAAATTTCCGGGTCATCACAGTACCTACCCGTTAACGAAATTTCGTCTCGAAATTTGAGTGAGGTGGTCATGGCTAACAATAAAAAATGTTTTAATGACGAATATGAGTTGATAACTTGAGTTTTATCATCATTGAGTAATATGGATAAAAATAATTCGATTATTCGAAGAGTACGAATGAAACTATCACCAAGGAGTGAAATGAGAAAGACAAGTTTCATCCTAACTTTTGACTAGTCATGGTTGAATTTAGAAAATAAGGCGCGTCTTAACTTTTGACGTTGCCTTAGGTGAATTCCGGAATTCAAGGGATTAAAGAAAATCTTCAAAATCTAAAAGATTTGATTCTTCGGCAAGTAAGGAAATTAAGATCTTTATAATTAAATACGATGATCTGCCTCGATTACAGTGTCTGATTTTTCCATTATGAATTAAGCTTTTCTGTTCCATTATTCTCACTAATCCTATACTTTCTTTCTCAATCCATATATCCAAAAGATTGTGAAAATGCTTAATCCAGTTCTGATTCTTGTTCTTATCCTCACTATCGCAACAATCATTCTCCTTTTCCAATTACCACCGGAGGAATCTATTTTCTTCTACTTCGCCCTTGGGATTATAATGTTTTTAATTCTTTCGTGTCTTTATGTTGCGATAAACATTGATATACACGGTTTGTAATTCCTGTGTTTGGGATCGGCTTTATATTTTCCTTTATTTTTCGGAGCTCCATGTTCTTGTTTTCTCTTCCCGACTCCAAGTCAAGCGAACAATGCTCCAGAATTCATATATATAGAGTTTCGAATGAATATAATGTTCTAAGCAAGAAAGAACGTAGTAGCACGATTTGATTTGTCAAATTACCAGAATCACTAAGAATAGAGCTATCAAGAATATATTTTCTTGATATGTTCGGAGGTGAAGTAGAATGAACGAGTCGTGTAACATGGCACATGATGACGTTATGATCTGTGAATCATCACATTTCATTAGAAACTCAGCATGACTTACTGTAATATAATCACGGTGATCAAGTGTCATTATATTATACTTACTCATGCATCAGTTCCCAACACTACTTCAAAAACATTCATATTTTAAGCTCGAAAGTTTACAGAATATAGAAACTAACAGTTTCTATATGATGTAACACTGATAGCACAAAAAGATTAATGATTTCAGATAAGAGTAATTATAAAAATATCTTCAGAAATGTGGAGAATATTTATAATGAAAGTTACGATGATATCTTGGAATTTCTAATATCGAAGTATGATGAAGAAGATTTATCCGTAAGGGTTTAGATTCGAAAGCAAGGTATTCGCTAAAGATTTCATCAGAAACAGAATCATTTATATTTTTTGAAGTCAAACTTATTCTTTGTGAATTGTCCACGGCTTCTTTCATAGTTTCGCATAATCCGTTTTTCGGTACTAGATTTTCTATTGAATGTTTCCAATACAATGATACACAGAAAGCACGAAGAGGTATATAATATCGGACGAGAATATTTATGAAAATATCCTCAGAAATATCGAAGATATTAATGATGATATTTTGGAATTTCTAAGTTCGATGGTTGATAGAGAAAGATTTTCCGTAAAATTTTAACATGACTTCGGAGCAAGATATTTTCTAAAGATTTCAACGGATCCAGAATTATCTGGATTCTTTGAATATAGGGTATGGCCCTTGTATTTGTCCTTGGTCTCCTTCATGGTTAACTCTATCCGTTTTCCAGTTCCAACATTTCTGAGCTTTTCCAACATATTATTCTTTATCATCAAACTTCCGATGATTTAAGGTCGTCTACGGCTATCTACGGTTTCTGCTGCTTCATTCAGCTTTTTCGACATTCGGAGTATTGATTTGTAGACTGAGTGCTTTTCAGAATTTTAGAATGAAAGACCATAATTCTAAGAGATAAATGTTATACATGTAACTGTTGATGTAGATATGCTGTGAGTTTTCAAAGTACTGATTGCTAATTCCCGGTAATTGGTATGGCAGTTCTCGTTACAATATGCGGATGAGTATATGATAGGGTTTCAATGAATAAATATAATGATTTGTCAAAGAGATTTAAGCCAAGAAGTAACGAGGTTGCTGGTACGTCTGCTGGTAATAAGATGGAATACAAAAGATTTCTCGGTAACAATAAAAGAGTACACATATAAATCAAGGTTATAATAAGGTTGTTTCGAACGAAAAGTCAAAGTTAACTTGCTGGAGCCGTGACAAAATTTGCTAATTTGGAAAGGGATTGCAAAGTTATTTTGGGTAATAATAACACTAAGAAATTTGCATAGCTACTTTTTAAACGTTTACTCAGGTTTCGAGTGGTTGTAAGTGCATATCTATATGCATCAATCTTTTCTTCTGTAGATGAAGTGCGGTTGGCTCATCCACTCGATTGAGGTGTTTTCAAGAATTATGAAAGGTTTGAACTCGGATTGTAATCGTCAAGATACAAATGAGGTTTAAGATGAAATCAAGTGGCAACTTGAAGAATTGTTTAGTTTCATATGTTATAATCAATATTTTAATTCATTTTAATTGTCCAATGTTGGTAGTCCTCAGTTGATAGTCCACAATTAGTAATATATAATATTTGAATTAATTAATACATGTCGTGACCCGTATACGTCTCAGACTCGATCACAACTCAAATTATATATATTATTGTAGAATCAACCTCAACCCTGTATAGAGAACTCGATCATTACTGCATATAGAGTGTCTATGGTTATTCCAAATAATATATATAAATGCGTCGATATGATATGTCAAAACCTTGTATACGTGTCCCGATATTTAAAGTGCATAAAATAAATACGGAAATTAAATGACGATAAATAAAATGCGTAAAGTAAATGACAGAAATTAAATAACGATAAATAAAATTGCGATAAAATAAATTGCGATAATTAACTTGCGATAAATAAAATGTAATATGGAATTAACAGTTAGCTAGGAACAGTTAGCTAGGATTTTGTTAGCGTGGTTTCTTAACAAAATTTCATATTGTTAATTAGTCTGTTTCTAATCAATTTTTATTGTGTCCATTATTTCTTCATTATGCCACTTGTTGGATTCTAATAAATCAAAATCCAAATATGAAATTGGATGAATATGGTTATTCTGTGGTGAACGGATTTGTATATCGGTGGATGTAAGTAGGATAGTATATGACTGTTGAAACAGATTCGAAGAACGTATAATGTAACTAATTAATGTGAAATTTAAATATTCCTCGGGTATTACCTACCCGTTAAATACTTTCACCATTAACAGTTTGTACAAGAGAATTTTTAATTACAATCTTTATGAAAACATATATACATATATATTTTCTTCAGATGTATTCATGGATTTAATGAGTTAATATGATATTAAACTCATTTGCTTTTCGGTTGGAACTAGAATAAATAATCTCTAAAACTTTAGAGATTACATATTCGCCATGTCGAACGAAGATAAATGAGGTAGAACGATACGTAGAACGAAGATCATACTCAAAGTACAGATGAAGATATTGAAGCATGGATTGTTGATGGTACTGTTGGTGCAGGTGATGTTGCTGGAGCTGGTACATTTTGCACCATATTCTCCGAATTGATTATTCGAGCGCGAAGTTCGTTGACTTATTACTCCAGGATGATTGTCGGTCGGAACGAGCGGATGAATAAGGTTCAGAATTGTGGATAGAATATAATCTTGTCGAGTTACCCTGGAAATGAGACTGAAAATGGTGTCTCGAACAGGTTCGCCAGTAAACGCTTCAGGTTTATTGTCAAGAGGTGAATTCGGTTGGTGGAAGGGATTACCTTCTGCGCGTTTCCATTACTTAAGTCGACTATGAACCCATCAGATGAATTGATAATGGCTGATTGGTTGATTCATGCCAATGACGCTATTTTCGGAGCTTAGGTGAACATCTATGTCGGAATGGCTATCGAAATAACTATCGGAATAGCTATCGGAATCTGAGGGACTCGAACTGGTTGGAGGATTCATCTCGTACGATCAGATGAAGGATTTTCGATAAGAAATAGATTAAAGGATGTAGATTAGTACCCTGCAATACATAATTTACATATGCATATATAATACTACAATCCCATAAGTTACGGAGAAATCTACGGAATCTGTCAGGCAAAGTCTACAGTAACAGATATGCTTAGATATGAATTAGCAGATATGCTAAGATACGAATTTTATCTATACACTATTCATGCAGTCAATGTAGTAAAACGTGTCTAGACTAAGAATGATAAGCAAGTGATTCTCTAAGAATGATAAGCAGGTAAAATTTTTTTTTTTTTTTTTTTTTGTGACACAAAATGATAAGCAAAACTTTTGACATGTAAACACGGTCAAAGTCCAGACTCACTAATGCATCCTAACGACTTATCAGTTAGACACACTAATGCAGACTTGGTTCGCTAAGACCACCGCTCTGATACCAACTGAAAGGACCCGTCCTAATCCATCCGGACAAAGTCCATATCGATTACAAACGATTCACAATAGTTGGTTACATCGCGAGGTATTTGACCTCTATATGATACATTTTACAAACATTGCATTCGTTTTTAAAAGTCAAACTTGCTTTATATCGAAAACTGATGACATGCAAATCATTTCATAATATATTCAACTATAATTGACTAAATAATAATTTGATGAACCCGACGACTCGAATGCAACGTCTTTTGAAATATGTCATGAATGACTCCAAGTAATATCTTTTAAATGAGTAATTGCACAGCGGGAGACTTCTTTCTTACCTGAGAATAAACATGCTTTCAAGTGTCAACCAAAAGGTTGGTGAGTTCATTAGTTTATCATAAACATTCATTTCCATCATTTTAATAGACCACAAGATTTTCATTTCTCATAAATATACGTCCCATGCATAGAGACAAAAATATCATTCATATGGATTGAACACCTGGTAACCGACATTAACAATATACATATAGAATATCCCCCATCATTCAGGGATCCTCCTTTGGACATGATATAAATTTCGAAGTACTAAAGCATCCGGTACTTTGGATGGGGCTTGTTGGGCCCGATAGATCTATCTTTAGAGTTCGCGTCAATTAGGGTGTCTGTTCCCTAATTCTTAGATTACCAGACTTAATAAAAAGGGGCATATTCGATTTCGATCATTCAACCATATAATGTAGTTTTGATTACTTGTGTCTATTTCGTAAAAACATTTATAAAAATTGCGCATGTATTTTCAGCCCAAAAATATAAAGGGTAAAAAGGTAAATGAAACTCACCTATTGTATTTTGTAGTAAAAATACATATAACGGCATTGAACAAGTATAGGGTTGGCCTCGGATTCACGAACCTATATCATTCATATCTATATTAACACATATAATTGAAATCGAACAAAATTTTATATTATTAGTGATATATTTGTTATTTTAGTAAATTATATGTTATATGTATTAAATATGATTTTATGTAACTAATTGTTATTTGGTAAATTAATATTAATAAAAAGTTGTATTAGCTTATAATAAAAATAATAATAATAGTAATAATTTTTGATAATAAAAATAATTACAATAATAATAATCATGATAATAATAATATTATTAATGGTAATCAAAATAATGATAATAAAAAATATTGTTAGTATAAATAATAATAATAATGATTGTAAAATAATGATACATATAATAATAATAATAATAATAATAATAATAGTTTTTAATAAAATGTTAGGTTTAATAATAACGATATTGAAAATATTAATTTTGAATATAATACTTAATATTTAATAATAATAATAATACTAATAATAATATTAATAATAATAATAATAATAATAATAATAATAATAATAATAATAATAATAATAATAATAATAATAATAATAATAATAATAATAAATATAA
Source organism: Rutidosis leptorrhynchoides (assembly GCF_046630445.1). NCBI lineage: Eukaryota > Viridiplantae > Streptophyta > Magnoliopsida > Asterales > Asteraceae > Rutidosis > Rutidosis leptorrhynchoides. The sequence goes on from NC_092333.1 coordinate 342,616,326, forward strand.
TAACAATGATAAAGATAATAATAATGATAATAATAATAATGAATAAATAAATATGTAACTACCTCAAAGAAGTAGCCCTTAAAAAAAATGCCCAAGTCCGGGTTTAAACCCGCGACGTCCCGCTAACCCGATAACATCCTTAACCATTTGTCTGTCTTTGATTTTTTTGAAATTTGTACGAACCTAATATCTATTTAACCCATATTTCCATTTCTACTTCTATATCATAATATCATCATGAGATCATCATCATCTTAATTCACCATCTAATCGACATCCTCCTTATCATTTTTTTTTTTCATAATCATTCTTTATCTTAATCAAAACATTACCGCATCCTCTTACATCATCAACGGGTTTCATTATAAACGGTTTTCATCATCTCCTTCATCTTTTTATCACTATCAATATCGCGAGTATATATCGATATGGTCATCATCTTTAATGACATATCATCATGAGATCATCATCATCATCATAAGTAAAATGATCCGATGATGAGTACAAACGAACCACATTGTTTCAAGGCCCCAAACTCCAAAGTCTAAACAAAGCCCAACGAATAAGAGTCTGTTCTATTTACTGGCCTAGTTCGAGTTATAAGTGAGTCCAAAATATATATAAGGTTCACAACCCAATTATGGTAATAAAGCCCACTAATACACTACATCCTAAGACTTAACAAAGATTCGATTATGCATAATGTCCCTACAATTGACATAACATCCCACTACTTCTATTCTAATTGATTATTACCTATCTACATCAACTTTAGTTGTTAGAAATCCCCACTTTGATCAGTTGTAATCACGAGGTTAGAAACAATAGATGTAGATTTAAATTGGCGTGTTTTGAGGGTTCATGATGATGTTTGGTGGTTCTTAACTGTTGCAGCAACATCAGTTAAAGCTGCTGTTTAATCGCAGAAGGAACGGAATAGTAGTAACAGCGGTTTTAATGATGGTTTCACGGTGATCATGGGGTGGTGAGGGTGATGTTATTCTCGACAGGAAAACCGAATGAAAGAGAGAAAGAAAGGTGCTAGTGGTGATGGTGGAAGTGATGAAGGTTGTAACTTCAAAAAGAGAAGAGGAAAACATAGAAGGTGGTGCATAGACCGGCGGTGGTAGTTCCGGTGATGGGTGGGGTGGCGACTTCAACAGAAAAAGTAATTAGCAGCGTAGCAGCAACCTGCGTGATCTACTCCTAACAGGAGACCTGCTCCGTTCTCTCTTATCACGAACCCATCGTTAAACCGAAAAAGAAAAACGTACAGTAACCGCTCGATAGAGGTGATTGATGGTTGTCTTGGTTGATTGAAACAAACGTACGCAGTAGCAGTTTATTTGTTCGTGTGGTGATGTTGTGTCGTTCGAATAGAAGCATAACCATAGCAATTAAAGGTGGGTTTCAATGGTAGTTTAAATAAAATATCGAGCAGGTGGTTAATGGGTGTTGTGTTGTTCATCGAGCAAGAAGGAAATCGAATAGTAAAAGTTGAAAGTGGTTTGTGGTGTTCTTGCTTCAACAGAAATGATAAAAGTAGCAACAAGGAGTTTTAACAAATTTGTGATTTGATGGGGTTGATCACGATTAGAAAAACAGAAACGATAAGCAAACGGGTTGGCATGGTGGTAATGTGGTTCGGTTTTCGAACAAACAGAAGGAAACAACAGGTGGTGTTTGTGTTCGGGTTTAACTCGAGCAGGGAGTGGTGGTTCTCGGCTAAGGTAGAGATCAATGAAGATGAATGAACGAGAGTTAATGGATGTTTTCTCAAGTTGTAGATATGTGCATCTCTATATATGATTCATGATATATAATATAATTATAATCTCAATGATTAAGCATGTATTATGTATATATATGTATATATATATACAATATAAGATAGATAGTTTGGTGAGTTTCTTTTATCGAAGAATAATAGAAAGGTAAAAGAATAATACAAATGGATGTGGGGTAATCGGTTATCCATCAATCAAATAATAAGTGAAAACACTAGTACCATTTGCAATTCTGTCAACATGCATGTATGTATCACATATATTTAATTTAATATAATAATAACAATATCTTAAGTAAAGTAATAAACGTGTGCAACAATAGAAAGATCCAGCTGTCATTTTCTATTTGTAATATTCCGTCGATTAGTTACACTTTTAATTCACGGATCAAAATTTAAGCTAAAAGTCATATAGCAACAATTATATTCACTGTATATGATGTTACTAAAAATTTAGAGATAATTAAACTAATATCATAATCAAGTTTATAATCTCATTTATCCATACTTCAAATAATTACCAAAGTAAGAGCAATTCTTAAATGAGACCAAAAACAGTAGTGAGCAATCATATATATATATATATATATATATATATATATATATATATATATATATATATATATATATATACATATATGTATATATATTAATAATAAATTTTATTATCTCATATTATTTTACATATTTATTTCCAACAATTAAATCATATACTATTTCTAATTATTATATATATATAGTTAAATATATATGTATCTATTTTACAATTAGTTGTTCGTGAATCATCGAGAACAGTCGAAGGTCAATTGATTATATACACACAACATTACAGACTTTGCTTATCGTGTCAAAATCAATAAAGATTAAGTTTAAAATTTGGTCGGAAATTCCCGGGTCATCACAGTTTGGGAGGTTGAAGGGTGAACGAGAGGTTTCGGGTTCGAGTCCTGGCCTGGGCAGAATGCCTATTTTTTTTAGGTAACTCTATTGTTACTAACTATTATTATTATTATTAATATCATTATTAATTATTACCTTTGTTATTATTAATATTATTATTATTATTATTATTATTATTATTATTATTATTATTAAGTTTTAGGTATTAATATCAAAGTTTTTATCATTATCATTGCCTTTACTGTTAAATTATTCAGTTTACTAAAAACTACTATTATTATCATTATTATGAGATTTATTATAAAAACTATTAACTATATTATCATTTATAGAATCATCAATACTACTATCATATTTATTAATATTAGTACTATCATTATTATTATTGTTATCACTTAAAATATTATCTTAAGATACTACTCTTACAAACAAATAATATTTATATATATGAATATATTTAATACATATAACATAACAAAATTTAATATTCTTATGTACAAAATGAATATATGAAACATATATATATATATATTATTATTAAAAAAAGGATATGACTAATAAATTTATATATATATATATATATATATATATATATATATATATATATATATATATATATATGTGTGTGTGTGTATGTGTGTGTGTGTGTGTGTGTGTTCAATTACAACCATGAATATTAATAAATATACAAATGATATAGGTTCGTGAATTCGAGGCCAACCCTGCATTGTTCAATTGTTCAATATATTCATATGTATTTTTACTACAAAATACATTAGGTGAGTTTCATTTGTCTTTTTACCCTTTATATTTTTGGGCTGAGAATACATGCGCAATTTTTATAAATGTTTTACGAAATAGACACAAGTAATTGAAACTACATTATATGGGTGAATGATCGAAGCCGAATATGCCCCTTTTGCTTGGTAACCTAAGAATTAGTAAACCGATCTACTAATTGATGCGAATCCTAAAGATAGATCTATTGGGCCTAACGAACCCCATGCAAAGTACCGGATGCTTTAGTACTTCGATGTTATTTTATATCATGTCCGATGGATGTCTTGGAATGATAGGGGATATTCTTATATGCATCTTGTTAATGTCGGTTACCATGTGTTCAATCCATATGAATGATTATTTTTGTCTCTATGCATGGGACGTTTATTTATGAGAACTGAAAATGAAAATCTTGTGGTCTATTAAAATGATGAAAATGATTATTTATGTTAAACTAATGAACTCACCAACCTTTTGGTTGACACTTGAAAGCATGTTTATTCTCAGGTACGAAAGAAATCTTCCGCTGTGCATTTGCTCATTTTAGAAATATTACTTGAAGTCATTCATGGCATGTTTCAAAAGACGTTGCATTCGAGTCGTTGAGTTCATCAAGATTATTATTAAGTCAATTATAGTTGAACATATTATGAAATTGTATGCCTGCCGTCAACTTTCGATGTAATGAAAGATTATCTTTTCAAAAATGAATGCAATGTTTGTAAAATGTATCATATAGAGGTCAAGTACCTCGAGATGAAATCAACTATTGTGAATCGTTTGTAATCGATATGGACTTTGTCCGGATGGATTAGGACGGGTCGCTTCAGTATGTAGTTTCGATTACTTGTGTCTATTTCGTAAAACATTTATAAAAGCAGCGCATGTATTCTCAGTCCCAAAAATATATATTGCAAAAGCGTTTAAAAGGGAGCAAATGAAACTTACCTAATGTATTTTGTAGTAAAAATACATATGACTATACTGAACAATGCAGGGTTGGCCTCAGATTCACGAACCTATATTATTTGTATATATATATATATTAAAACGTATAATCGTAATCAAATAATTTATATATTGTATCTTAAATTATATATTTTACTTATCTAGTTTGTGTATATTTTAAAAATGTTTAATATTTATATAGATATATTGATATATATTTGATTAGTAATTTAATAAAAATATCTAGTATGTTATATATGAATTTTTATATAAACTTGGTTAATTTGATTAAAAACATACTTACAACCTTAATAATATCTTTAAAACTTTTATTTTCATAAACGTAATTATTTTTAGTAATATTGATATAGATAGTACTGATAATAATAATAATAATAATAATTGTAATGAAAACAAAATAATAATTTTTGGTAAAAATAATCATAGTAATAGTAATAATAACTATATTAATAATGATAATATCAGTACTTTTTAATATAGTGGATAATTTGATAATAATAATAATATTACTAATAATACATATACATATGTTAATAATAATACAAGTAAAAATAACACTAACTAATAACAATAATAACCATAATAATAATAATTTTGATAGCAACAATAATTATAATTATAAACATAATAATAATAATAATAATCATAATAATAATAATAATAATAATAATAATAATAATAATAATAATAATAATAATAATAATAATAATAATAATAATAATAATAATAATAATAATAATGATAATGATAATGATAATGATAAAACTACCTTTAAAGCTTTTCTAAAAAATAAAATGCCTCGAGCAGGGCTCGAACCGGCGACCTCTCGTTAACCCGCTACTCCATAAACCATTCCCCTATCCTTGCATATCTAACGAAATTACGTTTTTAATTTCTTTTAACCCTTAATCCGCATTCCTCTTCTTATTCATTAATTACTCTCATCATCTAAATACAAATGGGCTTCCGTCCAAATGAAAAATTGAAACAAATAGCCCATTAACAGCCCAGTACTAATTGAATTTATTTGATTTATGAATGCTCAGGTCCATTAACAAGTTTTTTTTCCAAATACACCCATGGTCTTTGTTTGGATCCAGAACCACAAACGGTTCATCATCATCATCGAATACTCAATTATCAATCATCATCATCATCATCATCATCATCATCATTAGGTTAATCAAACGGAACTCATCGCTAGATAACAAGTTAATTGATTCATCAATCGATCGAGCAGGAGTAGATCGGTTAAGGTATCAACACAATCAATCGATCTAGCAGATTTTATTAATTGAAACAAAAGAATTGGCATAACAGGTAATCAATGTAACGACCCGACTTTTTCGACTTGCTTTTATGCCTTGTATTTTAGCGAAACTGCGTATTTGTGCGTACTGTGTTACTTTATTACTCCGGAACCTTGGCACATGTGTTTTATATTCATATATGCTTAAAAAATGCCTTGGTGTATATGGAATGCTTAACTTGTCCATTGGATGCTTTATAACTGTTAGTGTTACTTGCCGTTACGAATAAACCGCGGACTGCGCGCACGTTTGACTTTTGTCGGAACCGGAACTTTTGGACTGCGAAATATTAATTATTATATTATAATAATAATTACCTGGGCTTTTAGATGCTTAATTTTATTTATTTAATTGCTAAAGCCCAATAGTTAGTCTTGTTGGACTTTCGACTTTGTTGGGCTCAAGCCCACCCTACTCTAGCTAGTGACCCAATTAATTAGCCCAAGTATTATCACTAGTGACCCATAATAATAAATAAATAATAAATTAATTAATTAATGAGTCATACTAGTATAATGGATAAGGATTATCCATATGGTCACTTAGGATTCTAGCATAAGGACACACTTTAGACAACCATGATCCATAAAGCAACATGGTGCTCCCTCCCCCTCCCCTCAAAATCACGGCACCAAGGGGTGCCATGTCACCAATCCATGTCATTTTATTTGCCTATAAATACTAGCCTTTAGTCCCTCATTTCCACACTTGATCATTTTAGTTTTTCACACACTTGTTCTTTCTTTCTTTCTTTCTTTCTTTCCTTTCTAGCATTACTTGTAAGTCTTTTTTTCCTTCTTCTTTTTCTTTTCAAATTCATGATCATCATCATCATCATCTTATGGAGATCAAAGTTCCTTTTAGCTTTGATCTTACTTATATCTTGTTGATTCAATCATGAATCTTTCAAGAACATGGAAGATTCAAGCTTTTTAGCTTGAATCTTCATATCTTTTGTAGATCTACTTCTTTTATACTTTAATATTTCTATTTTATGGTAAAGATTCAAAATTTTGTTTGTAATCTTCATGTATCTTCAAGATCCAAGCTTTATGCTTCAAGATCTTCAAGAACAATCAAGATGCAAGCTTTCTAGCTTGGATCTTCATATCTTTTTGTTATATCTAAGTTCTTTTTGCTTTGATCATGTTGTTTTGTGAAAAAGATTCAAACTTGTGTTTGTTATCTTCATATATCTTAAAGATCCAAGCTTTATGCTTCAAGATCTTCAAGAACACTTAAAGGTTCAAGCTTTCTAGCTTTGCAACCTTGTAACTTGTGTGAAATGGATCCAAGCTCTCTAGCTTAGGGTTCCATCACCTCTTTAGACTTGGATTGTGCTTATACTTGTTGAATTAATGTAAAGTTTGTAACTTTAGTTGTTATTGTGAATTGAAATTGTGTTAAGACTAAGGATATGATGTAACCTTGGTTCATCATCCATCTAAGACTCATGAATGAGTGGTGTTCTTACTTGGTCTTAACATATTGTGTATTGATGGTGAATCTTGGTCAAAAGTGATGCTAAACCATCAACGAGTTGTACACTTGAAGCTACAAGCATCAAGGATGAGAACCGTGATGAGCATCAAGCACCAAGAACCCCACCGGAGCATTTACCTACTATTTTTTGTATCTGATCAGGCCACCTGGGCTACTGGAAAGTTGATTTTCAGTTATTTCAGTTCGAGTAGATGATTTTCCGTTTAGGCCTCGTCTTAATCCGAGTTAAGGTTTAGGATTTATGGCCCTCCGAGAGTCACTACACCCTATTAACGTTGTGTTGAAATTTCTGACCTACTAGCACTAAAACGGTCGCCACGGTCAAACGAAGACGAGTTAGGTTCTGAAAATTGGTCAGCTGTTAGGAGACTCACATACGGAGCCATAGCCACTGACTATACGTCTTTTCGATTTACGTAGAGGTCGTAGCAGCTGACCGAAGTCAGCCTATTGTTTCGATCTCTATTCTTGTCGAACTTACTTAGCTTTTATGATGATGAATGATGATGATGATGACACTTAAACTTATTTTATGCACTATTAGAATTTATAAAGACAACCTACTAACCTAGTAACCCTTGATTTAGGTTGACGACCTTTCGGACCGACTTACTACTTGCGTACTTTCATTACCAACTTTACCGCTTTTATCACTGTGAGTTATAGCATCCCTTTTTTTTTTACCACTTTTACTATTTTTGGGACTGAGAATACATGCGCTTTTTACGTTTTACGTGTTAGTCACGAGTACTTAAACTTTATATGTATGTGGGTTATATAACGGCATAAACATTCCCTTTAGCACGGTAACGTTTAGTCATTGGTCTTTGAACCGGTGAACGCTAATCTTAGATATGGATCCATAGGGTTTGACATCCCCACTCGGGCTAGTCGCGCTAGCATTTAACGAATGTTTAATACTGTGTGAACATACGCACTTGTCAAGTGTACTTTCAGGGGGTTATAAACGTTAAGTCTAGTTACCGGGTGCCCACGGTTATACATATACTTTATCTTACTGATTTGAATTACTGATTTGAAATGCTTGTTTGAAGCACTGAAATCTCGTGGCCTACATTACATTACTGATTACAAACAAACTATAGCTCACCAATATTCGTGTTGACTTTTTAAGCATGTATTTCTCAGGTGCTTAGACGTTGTTGCTTTCGCTGTTAGACTTGCTGTTATAGACTTGCTGTTATGGACCTGCTGTATTAGATTTCCACAGCATTACTTAGAGAAGTCTCAAGCATGGAACTTTTATTTTGCATTCGTGACTTACGTTATTTTAAAACAATGGCTTTGTAATGACCTTTGTACCATGTACTCATGTTAATGTTTTCTAGTCATCTTTTGTAAAACGCTATCTTTTTACGAATGCAAACTGGTTTTCAAACAGCATATAGTGTTTGACCTTGTAATGATCATGTTGTCGATGATCCGTACACGATGGTTTTGTATGGGGCGTCACAGTTGGTATCAGAGCATTGAGTCTAGACCGGACCAAGTAGGATTCACTAATAGGACTAATCTACAACTTCCTTGTTTACTTGTTTTTGCGGGACCTTCTGCATGCTACTGTGTTATAATACTGCATGTTAATGCTTATTACTACTGCATGCTACTGCTTACTTTTATTGCTGTATGATCTTACTGCATGCTATTGCTTATCTTTACCGCCATGCGAACTTGCTTTAGGCTTATTTCCGCTATTGCATGATTACTATCTGCTTTCACATGTTACTTCTGTTTAGCACTGTTGATATTATTGCCATGCTGTGTACTGTTTTAGACAACCTAGGTTGTTGTAGTTCCTGATTACATGCTTGCTTCATGTCTGCCATTCGCTATACCGACTTGGAAAACTTACCTTTCCTAGTTCAGATGTTTTTCTAAACCCTTTTCCCCACTCGTCTAGCCCTAAGGATTAGTATTGCAATCCGCCTGTTAATACCGTTCCACCATTCCGGAGATCGAAACATTACTTCACGCAATCTAGTAGGAGTACCCCTCGGATTACACGCCCACTAAAGTTGATCCTCAGAGGAGGAGATATGTGAGGACTTGTCGGAATAACTGCACCCCGAGCTCACTCTAATTAGCCACGTACAACATATGAACATTAGAAGGTTGTTTACTTCCCACAAGATGACCTGTATCCCGTACGCTTTCATGATCGTCACTTATCTCCTTCATTCTTCCCTACTGCTCGACGATCTAACGACACTTCTGGACATAGGTCCCCAACACTCTTAGGAATTGGAGAAGTCGGGAAGGAATCTCCTTTCACAAGGTCATAGTGTCTTCTACTATTGCTCAGCCATACCCAAGGACTTGGGAGTCACCTCGAAACATATCGTATTACTACTTCCTACACGTAAAACCCGACACGAGACCCATATTGAATTTCTAGAAAGGAACCTAACGACATTACCGGAACCCGAACATTTTGAAGAAGTTTCGAGACATTTAGATGCATGACCTACGGAACCTACGCACCCACACCGAGAAACTATGAAATTAATTATGTAGATTTTGTTTTGAGATAGCATAGATAAGGCACCATTAGGTGGAATTGAGTAGAACTTGAAGTGAACATGTTACATTGACCATATGGAGTGATATTGGAATGAACGTATGATTTAGTACAATATAATGACGCCAGGCCAGCGTGATTATATTGACGTAAATCATGCAGAAATCCCAATGTTACTATATAAGGAATATGAAGCGATTTAAAGGAAATTTTGGTAGGAACCACTTGAGTATACGCATTACGGTCTGATAAAGGTAGGAATAACCACTTAGCCTAGGTACTGAAAGAGAAGGGCCTGGATTGCAGAATTGATAACCCGAAAATTTGTTATAGATATACACACCCTGGGCACTTAAGTAAATAGTTCTCAAATAGGAAAAACTTTGGACTTACTTACGGTAGAGCAATCGTTATCTCAGTTATGGAGACTCGCATGGATCTTAATTTTAGTTAGGGTGCATTTCTTCACAACGTTTATTGTCTCTGAGATGTTAATACTAGAGTGATAGAAACCTTACATCTAAGAACTTTAGCGTTATGGCTAGTAAGCCATTAACAACCATAAGAGTTAAGTATTCTATAGGACAAAGTAATGGTAATCTGGCAGAGATAGAGGAATGATTTAAGGTAGTATCTTATAATTAACAGGTGGGTCATTTGGAGATGACCTCATGTCGACGAAACTTGGAAGTTTTATAGTAGTAGTTGGAAAGGATTAGTTACCTACGCACAAGCAGATGTTATTTGAGAAGGTTGATGGAATTTTTCGCGATAGTATAATAAGATTTAGTTGGAATGGACTTTAGGATTAACCTAATACTCATCAAGATAGGAAGCTTTGATGAAATAGTTGGAACAGATTGGCTTTCAAGGATGAAAGCGTAAGTTATTTATAGTAAGAATATTATTCGTATACCTCGCGAGAATGGTGAGCCAGAAGCCATCCGGGTTACTTCAACAACCCGAGATCCCACAATGGAAATGGGAAGGGATGACGATGGATTTCGAAGACTACCAAAAACAATAGGCAGTTATGACACCATCTGGGTTATCGTTGACCGCCTCACCAAATCTGCTCACTTTCTAGCCATGAAAGGAACCGATACAATGGACAAACCTACACAACGATACATAAAGGAAAATGTATCCCGTCACTTCGGCAATTCAAATTCTATCTTAAGGACTGGCCAGGAATCTTATTTGATACTCATTCTTACGCGACTCTAAATTCTAACTTACTCCGAGAGATTTCTTATTTGATGATAATCGTACCATCATCCTTCTTACGTCAATATTAGTCGTACCAGTTCGAAATTTCTAAAATCAATGGGTAGTTAATTCCCATCCTCATACTCTCCCACTCGTATCTCACTTATAAGCAACAACTTCACACTTAAGCATTTTTGGTCAAAGGACTTATGTCCTACTAAAAGTCATCAATCACATTTAAATTCAATAGTTTTTATTACCTCAAATGTCACCCGAAATTTTCAAAAATCTTTTACTCGATCTTTTCCCAACTTGTAATCTCCGAAATATGAAAATTTATTTGCCAAAATTTTACACACACTATTTTACTGTGCGATCCTCTCAAAGTTTTATAAAAATTTATTTTATTGCCATTCGTACAAATTTTAGAAACCGTATATGTTAAAAAATTACATATTTTGACTAGTACACATGAAATTTTACTTTCACTTTTACAAATCAAAGCTTTTATTCAAAAGATATTTTACCTTAAAATGGTACGTGTTGCACATAACCCTAGTTTGCTAAGAACTTCGTTTCTTTTCTTACATTGTCACCTTAAACGATTTTTATAAAATTTTCGTTGCTTGTCAATATAAAATTTTTCATTGCTTATTCGTATCCAAGTCTTCATGGAGACTTTACAACCATCGAAACCGAGAGATTCATGGGTGTGTATGTGATGAAGGCACTTACTACCACGTCATGCAGAGCCTTCGGGCATCCATCAACACTTAAACCATTCAAAATTACTGCGTTACCCTAGGGATCTTATCCTTCACACCTGTCCGAGCGATGCTCTATCTTACACAACTCAAAGTCCTGACTTATTCCAAGGGATTCTCATCTAGCGATATTAACATCATCAGTACTCCGACTTTAATATTGGCCATAACCTGTTTGGCATTTTTGCAAAGTCAAGAAACAATTAACTTCTCATCCTCATGCTCTATCCTTCATACCTCACTTTTTAGCAACGGCTTCGCACGTGAACATTTTTGGGCCAAAGACTTAGGTCCTGATAATTTTCAAAACTACATTTAAGTCATTAGTTTTCATTACCTAGTAACATGTCAACCGATGATTCAAAGATTTTTCACTCGACCTTTTTCAACTCATAACCTCTGAAATACGAAAAACTATATTTATCAAAATATTTTGATTTTACACGTTGCTTATTTGTCCGGTCCGCACGAGATTATGGACAAATGAAAGTAATAAAAATTTTTGGTCACTTACGCGATTTATAAAATCATATATGTATATATATAATTAAGTTAACAAATTTGCCCTTACTTATTTTGGTTAATACCTACTAAGTTATACCTTCAAAATATTTAACAATCACTCCTTTAATGAGTTGTTTAACTTAAGTCAAATAGTTTTATACAAAATGGTACACGTTGTACATATTTCTAAATTTACTAAGAACTTCGTTCCGTTTATGTTGTCACATCAAACGTTTAAAGGTTTTTCAAAACTTCCTTGGTTGATTTTAAAGGTTTTCGCATTAAGCTACACCATGTATGGATCACACTTCTTCTCGACCTCCGTTAGGGATGAAGCTTACTATTAAAATCCTTGTTAAAAACACTTGAGCCACTTTGGGTGGCAGATTTTTTTTTTAAAAAAAAAAATTAAAAATTTTAAGAAGTCTTTGCGCTCATGAAATGTTCCTCTTAAGGTTAGACTTGGCAAAAACGCGAGCCGATAAATCAGTCTTCTGATGTACACTCAGTGTTTACACGATTGTAGGAAAGGAACTAGTTAGGATTCTACTCTCAATATTTCATGGTTAATCACAACACCCTCGTAAACGTCATCTCTAGGATTCATTATGTTGAGGTACAGGAAATCATTATTGGAGATTCTCTTAACTTGGAGTAAATCATTCTTTATGACCAGGAGTTCACGTATCTTCTCATCCGCGCATCCCCTTAAGTACAAGGATAAATTCAGAACGAACTGTTCGGAGAATTCACTCTCGTTCAAGGACCACACCTTTCGTGCGATTTTCTTTTGGAAATGTAACATAAGATACCTTAAGAATCTATGAATCTTGTTATCCTCTTGGAAGGGACTGCTTAAAACGTCTGTAACACGGATATGGTTACTCCACACATTCCTTCCTTCGCCGGTTGCAACTATATGTTGTTCTAGTTAATGTTAAACCTAACCCAACATGTAACTGAAAGGAAAAAGTTACATTATGGAACTGTTCACCTGTAGTATGGTAAACTAAGGTGATATACTTCATTGTTCGTTTAGACCGTCCTGAAGACACTATAGATAATTATGGCTTGCATTTCAAATAAGTCCGATTTGTCACTTTCAGCTAAAAATTTCAATTCATTTAGTCAAATGAAACGTTCTTAAATATCGGGTTCTGTATGCCTATGGTCTCCCTCCGAAATTTAGGGGTTAGTGAAATCCGCGGCCAACACTATCTATACATCAAATCGCATAGTTGTGATCACCATGTTTTCCATTCCACCTGTCAGCTTTATATTGCGACATAAACGCTCGATGTTTTAAATGAGTTTGGTAACATTCATGATGCATTTCATGCATCCAGCTTACTGAAAATGCCTGTAAGGATAAAAACATCAAATTTCCTTTTGTGGGTATATATATTCGGATGACATATTCATGATAGCAAGAAACGAAATCAACTTGTTGATCTCTTAGGACAAGGGACTTACTTAATGGCATATACCTATTCTTACTTTTATACGCCCAAGTACCTTTCGAGGTAAATAACTCACTTCTGAGCCCACGAGTCTCACGGAACCTTGATACGCTACTTCTTATTTAAATACGGTACCATTTGTAGTCACTCCTTAAATTTCGGGACGAAATTTCCATTAACAGGTGGGTAATGTAACGACCCGACTTTTTCGACTTGCTTTTATGCCTTGTATTTTAGCGAAACTGCGTATTTGTGCGTACTGTGTTACTTTATTACTCCGGAACCTTCGCACATGTGTTTTATATTCATATCTGCTTAAAAACATGCCTTGGTGTATGTGGAATGCTTAACTTGTCCATTGGATGCTTTATAACCGTTAGTGTTACTTGCCGTTACGAATAAACCGCGGACTGCGCGCACGTTTGACTTTTGTCGAAACCGGAACTTTTGGACTGTGAAATATTAATTATTATTTTATAATAATAATTACCTGGGCTTTTGTATGCTTAATTTTATTTATTTAATTGCTAAAGCCCAATAGTTAGTCTTGTTGTACTTTCTACCTTGTTGGGCTCAAGCCCACCCTACTCTAGCTAGTGACCTAATTAATTAGCCCAAGTATTATCACTAGTGACCCATAATAAAAAATAAAAAATAAATTAATTAATTAATGAGTCATACTAGCATAATGGATAAGGATTATCCATATGGTCAGTTAGGATTCTAGCATAAGGACACACTTTAGACAACCATGATCTATAAAGCAACATGGTGTCTCCCTCCCCCTCCCCTCAAAATCATGGCACCAAGGGGTGCCATGTCACCAAACCATGTCATTTTATTTTCCTATAAATACTAGCCTTTAGTCCCTCATTTCCACACTTGATCATTTTGGTTTTTCACACACTTGTTCTTTCTTTCTTTCTTTCCTTTCTAGCATTACTTGTAAGTCTTCTTTTCCTTCTTCTTTTTGTTTTCAAATTCATGATCATCATCATCATTTTATGGAGATCAAAGTTCCTTTTAGCTTTGATCTTACTTATATCTTGTTGATTCAAGCATGAATCTTTCATGAACATGGAAGATTCAAGCTTTTTAGCTTGAATCTTCATATCTTTTGTAGATCTACTTCTTTTATACTTTAATCTTTCTATTTTATGGTAAAGATTCAAACTTTTGTTTGTAATCTTCATGCATCTTAAAGATCCAAGCTTTATGCTTCAAGATCTTCAAGAACAATCAAGATGCAAGCTTTCTGGCTTGGATCTTCATATCTTTTTGTTAGATCTAAGTTCTTTTTGCTTTGATCATGTTGTTTTGTGAAAAATATTCAAACTTGTGTTTGTTATCTTCATATATCTTAAAGATCCAAGCTTTATGCTTTAAGATCTTCAAGAACACTTAAAGGTTCAAGCTTTCTAGCTTTGCAACCTTGTAACTTGTGTGAAATGGATCCAAGCTCTCTAGCTTAGGGTTCCATCACCTCTTTAGACTTGGATTGTGCTTATACTTGTTGAATTAATGTAAAGTTTGTAACTTTAGTTGTTATTGTGAATTGAAATTGTGTTAAGACTAAGGATATGATGTAACCTTGGTTCATCATCCATCTAAGATCATGAATGAGTTGTGTTCTTACTTGGTCTTAACATATTGTGTATTGATGTTGAATCTTGGTCAAAAGTGATGCTAAACCATCAACGAGTTGTACACTTGAAGCTACAAGCATCAAGGATGAGAACCGTGATGAGCATCAAGCACCAAGAACCCCACCGGAGCACTTACCTACTGTTTTTCGTATCTGACGAGGCCACCTGCACTACTGGAAAGTTGATTTTCAATTAGTTCGGTTCGAGTAGATGATTTTCCATTTAGGCCTCGTCTTAATCCGAGTTACGGTTTAGGATTTATGGCCCTCCGAGAGTCACTACACCCTATTAACGTTGTGCTGAAATTTCTGACCTACTCGCACTTATACCGTCGCCACGGTCAAACGAAGACGAGTTAGGTTCTGAAAATTGGAAGCTGTTAGGGGACTCACATACGGAGCCATAGCCACTGACTATGCGTCTTTTTAATTTACGTAGAGGTCATAGCAGCTGACCAAAGTCAGCCTATTGTTTCGATCTCTATTCTTGTCGAACTTACTTAGCTTTTATGATGATGAATGATGATGATGATGACACTTAAACTTATTTTATGCACTATTAGAATTTATAAAGACAACCTACTGACCTAGTAACCCTTGATTTAGGTTGACGACCTTTCGGACCGACTTACTACTTGCGTACTTTCATTACCAACTTTACCACTTTTATCACTGTGAGTTATAGCATCCCTTTTTACCACTTTTACTATTTTTGGGACTGAGAATACATACGCTTTTTACGTTTTACGTGTTAGGCACGAGTACTTAAACTTTATATGTGTGTGGGTTATATAACGGCATAAACATTCCCTTTAGCACAGTAACGTTTAGTCATTGGTCTTTGAACCGGTGAACGCGAATCTTAGATATGGATCCATAGGGTTTGACATCCCCACTCGGGCTAGTCGCGCTAGCATTTAACGGGTGTTTAATACTTCGTGAACATACGCACTTGCCAAGTGTACTTTCAGGGGGTTATAAACGTTAAGTCCAGTTACCGGGTGCCCACGGTTATATATATACTTTATCTTACTGATTTGAAACGCTTGTTTGAAGCACTTAAATCTCGTAGCCTATATTACATTACTGTTTACAAACAAACTATAGCTCACCAACATTCGTGTTGACTTTTTAAGCATGTATTTCTCAGGTGCTTAGACGTTGTTGCTTCCGCTGTTAGACTTGCTGTTAGACTTGCTGTTATAGACTTGCTGTTAGGGACCTGCTGTATTAGATTTTCACAGCATTACTTAGAGATGTCTCAAGCATGGAACTTTTATTTTGCATTCGTGACTTACGTTATTTTAAAACAATGGCTTTGTAATGACCTTTGTACCATGTACTCATGTTAATGTTTTCTAGTCATCTTTTGTAAAACGCTATCTTTTTACGAATGCAAACTGGTTTTCAAACAGCATATAGTGTTTGACCTTGTAATGATCCTGTTGTCGATGATCCGTACACGATGGTTTTGTACGGGGCGTCACAGTTTGTATCAGAGCATTGGTTGTAGGGAATTAGGTTGCATTAGTGAGTCTAGACCGGACCAAGTAGGATTCACTAATAGGACTAATCTACAACTTGCTTGTTTACTTGTTTCTGCGGGACCTTCTGCATGCTACTGTGTTATAATACTGCATGTTACTGCTTATTACTACTGCATGCTACTGCTTACTTTTATTGCTGTATGATCTTACTGCATGCTATTGCTTATCTTTACCGCCATGCGAACTTGCTGTAAGCTTATTTCCGCTATTGCATGATTACTATCTGCTTTCTCATGTTACTTCTGTTTAGCGCTGTTGATATTATTGCCATGCTGTGTACTATTTTAGACAACCTAGGTTATTGTAGTGCCTGATTACATGCTTGCTTCATGTCTGCCATTCGCTATACCGACTTGGAAAACTTACCTTTCCTAGTTCAGATGTTTTTCTGAACCCTTTTCCCCACTCGTCTAGCCCTAAGGAATAGTATTGCAATCCGCCTGTTAATACCGTTCCACCATTCCGGAGATCGAAACATTACTTCACACAATCTAGTAGGAGTACCCCTCAGATTACACGCTCACTAAAGTTGATCCTCGGAGGAGGAGATATGTGAGGACTTTTCGGAATAACCGCACCCCGAGCTCACTCTAATTAGCCACATACAACGTATGAACATTAGAAGGTTGTTCACTTCCCGCAAGATGACCTTTATCCCGTACGCTTTCATGATCGTCACTTATCTCCTTCATTCTTCCCTACTACTCGACGATCTAACGACACTTCTGGACATAGGTCCCCAACACTCTTAGGAATTGGAGAAGTCGGGAAGGCATCTCCTTTCACAAGGTCATAGTGTCTTCTACTGATGCTCAGCCGGACTTGGGAGTCGCCTCGAAACATATCGTATTACTACTTGCTACATGTACAACTCGACACGAGACCCATATAGAATTTCTAGAAAGGAACCTAACGACATTACCGGAACCCGAACATTTTGAAGAAGTTTCGAGACATTTAGATGCATGACCTACGGAACCTACGCACCCACACCGAGAAACTGTGAGATTAATTATGTAGATTTTGTTTTGAGATAGCATAGATAAGGCACCGTTAGGTGGAATTGAGTAGAACTTGAAGTTAACACGTTACATTGACCATATGGAGTGATATTGGAATGAACGTACGATTTAGTACAATATAATGACGCCAGGCCAGCGTGATTATATTGACGTAAATCATGCAGAAACCCCAATGTTACTATATAAGGAATATGAAGCGATTCAAAGGAAATTTTGGTAGGAACCACTTGAGTATACGCATTACGGTCTGATAAAGGTAGGAATAACCACTTAGCCTAGGTACTGAAAGAGAAGGGCCTAGATTGCAGAATTGATAACCCGAAAATTTGTTATAGATATACACACCCTGGGCACTTAAGTAAAAAGTTCTCAAATAGGAAAAACGTTGGACTTACTTGCGGTAGAGCAATCGTTATCTCAGTTATGGAGACTCGCATGGATCCTGATTTTAGTTAGGGTGCATTTCTTCACAACGTTTATTGACTCTGAGATGTTAATACTAGAGTGATAGAAACCTTACATCTAAGAACTTTAGCGTTATGACTAGTAAGCCATTAACAACCATAAGAGTTAAGTATTCTATAGGACAAAGTAATGGTAATCTGGCAGAGATAGAGGAATGATTTAAGGTAGTATCTTATAATTAACAGGTGGGTCATTTGGAGATGACCTCATGTTGATGAAACTTAGAAGTTTTATAGTAGTAGTTGGAAAGGATTAGTTACCTACGCACAAGCAGATGTTATTTGAGAAGGTTGATGGAATTTTTCGCGATAGTATAATAAGATTTAGTTGGAATGGACTTTAGGATTAACCTAATACTCATCAAGATAGGAAGCTTTGATGAAATAGTTGGAATAGATTGGCTTTCAAGGATGAAAGCGTATGTTATTTATAGTAAGAATATTATTCGTATACCTCGCGAGAATGGTGAGCCATAAGCCATCTGGGTTAATTCAACAACCCGAGATCCCACAATGGAAATGGGAAGGGATGACGATGGATTTCATCCTGAAGACTACCAAAAACAATAGGCAGTTATGACACCATCTGGGTTATCGTTGACCGCCTCACCAAATCTGCTCACTTTCTAGCCATGAAAGGAACCGATACAATGGACAAACCTGCACAACGATACATAAAGAAAAATGTATCCCGTCACTTCGGCAATTCAAATTCTATCTTAAGGACTGGCCAGGAATCTTATTTGATACTCATTCTTACGCGACTCTAAATCCTAACTTACTCCGAGAGATTTCTTATTTGATGATAATCGTACCGTCATCCTTCTTACGTCAATATTAGTCGTACCAGTTCAAAATTTCTAAAATCAATGGGTAGTTAATTCCCATCCTCACACTCTCCCACTCGTATCTCACTTATAAGCAACAACTTCACACTTAAGCATTTTTGGTCAACGGGCTTATGTCCTACTAAAAGTCATCAACCACATTTAAATTCAATAGTTTTTATTACCTCAAATGTCACCTAAAATTTTCAAAAATCTTTTACTCGATCTTTTCCCAACTTGTAATCTCCGAAATATGAAAATTTGTTTGCCAAAATTTTACACACACTATTTTACTGTGCGATCCTCTCAAAGTTTTATAAAAATTTATTTTATTACCATTCGTACAAATTTTAGAAACCATATATGTTAAATAATTACTTATTTTGACTAGTACACATGAAATTTTACTTTCACTTTTACAAATCAAAGCTTTTATTCAAAAGATATTTTACCTTAAAATGGTACGTGTTGTACATAACCCTAGTTTGCTAAGAACTTCGTTTCTTTTCTTACATTGTCACCTTAAACGATTTTTATAAAATTTTCGTTGCTTGTCAATATAAAATTTTTCGTTGCTTATTCGTATCCAAGTATTCATGGAGACTTTACAACCATCGAAACCGAGAGATTCATGGGTGTGTATGTTATGAAGGCACTTACTACCACATCATGCAGAGCCTTCGGGCATCCATCAACACTTAAACCATTCAAAATTACTGCGTTACCCTAGGGATCTTATCCTTCACACCTGTCCGAGCGATGCTCTATCTTACACAACTCAAAGTCCTGACTTATTCCAAGGGATTCTCATCTAGCGATATTAACATCATCAGTACTCCGACTTTAATATTGGCCATAACCTGTTTGGCATTTTTGCAAACTCAAGAAACAATTAACTTCTCATCCTCATGCTCTATCCTTCATACCTCACTTTTTAGCAACGGCTTCGCACGTGAACATTTTTGGGCCAAAGACTTAGGTCCTGATAATTTTCAAAACTACATTTAAGTCATTAGTTTTCATTACCTAGTAACATGTCAACCGATGATTCAAAGATTTTTCACTCGACCTTTTTCAACTCATAACCTCTGAAATACAAAAAACTATATTTATCAAAATATTTTGATTTTACACGTTGCTTATTTGTGCGGTCCGCACGAGATTATGGACAAATGAAAGTAATAAAATTTTTCGGTCACTTACGCGATTTATAAAATCATATATGTATATATATAATTAAGTTAACAAATTTACCCTTACTTATTTTGGTTAATACCTACTAAGTTATACATTCAAATTATTTAACAATCGCTCCTTTAATGAGTTGTTTAACTTAAGTCAAATAGTTTTATGAAAAATGGTACACGTTGTACATATTTCTAAATTTACTAAGAACTTCGTTCCGTTTATGTTGTCACATCAAACGTTTAAAGGTTTTTCAAAACTTCCTTGGTTGATTTTAAAGGTTTTCGTATTAAGCTACACCATGTATGGATCACATTTCTTCTTGCCCTCCGTTAGGGATGAAGCTTACTATTAAAATCCTTGTTAAAAACATTTGAGCCACTTTGGGTGGCAGATTTTAAAAAAAAAAAAAAAAAAAAAAAAAAAATTTTAAGAAGTCTTTGCACTCATGAAATGTTCCTCTTAAGGTTAGACTTGGCAAAAACGCGAGCCGATAAATCAGTCTTCTGATGTACACTCAGTGTTTACTCGATTGTAGGAAAGGAACTAGTTAGGTTTCTACTCTCAATATTTCACGGCTAATCGCAACACCCTCGTAAACGTCATCTCTAGGATTCATTATGTTGAGGTACATGAAATCATTGTTGGAGATTCTCTTAACTTGGAGTAAATCATTCTTTATGACCAGGAGTTCACGTATCTTCTCATCCGTGCATCCCCTTAAGTATAAGGATAAATTCAGAACGAACTGTTCGGAGAATTCACTCTCTTTCAAGGACCACACCTTTTGTGTGATTTTCTTTCAGAAATGTAACATAAGATACCTTAAGAATCTATGAATCTTGTTATCCTCTTGGAAGGGACTGCTTAAAATGTCTGTAACACGGATATGGTTACTCCACACATTCCTTCCTTCGCCGATTGCAACTATATGTTGTTCTAGTTAATGTTAACCCTAACCCCAACATGTAACTAAAAGGAAAAAGTTACATTATGGAACTGTTCACCTGTAGTATGGTAAACTAAGGTGATATACTTCATTGTTCGTTCAGACCGTCCTGAAGACACTATAGATAATTATGGCTTGCATTTCAAATAAGTCCGATTTGTCACTTTCCGCTAAAAATTTCAATTCATTTAGTCAAATGAAACGTTCTTAAATATCGGGTTCTGTATGCCTATGGTCTCCCTCCGAAATTTAGGGGTTAGTGAAATCCGCGGCCAACACTATCTATACATCAAATCGCATAGTTGTGATCACCATGTTTTCCATTCCACCTGTCTGCTTTATATTGTGACATAAACGCTCGATGTTTTAAATGAGTTTGGTAACATTCATGATGCATTTCATGCATCCAGCTTACTGAAAATGCCTGTAAGGCTAAAAACATCAAATTTCCTTTTGTGGGTATATATATTCGGATGACATATTCATGATAGCAAGAAACAAAATCAACTTGTTGATCTCTTAGGATAAGGGACTTACTTAATGGCATATACCTATTCTTACTTTTATACGCCCAAGTACCTTTCGAGGTAAATAACTCACTTCTGAGCCCACGAGTCTCATGGAACCTTGATACGCTACTTCTTATTTAAATACGGTACCATTTGTAGTCACTCCTTAAATTTCGGGATGAAATTTCCATTAACAGGTGGGTAATGTAACGACCCGACTTTTTCGACTTTCTTTTATGCCTTGTATTTTAGCGAAACTGGTTATTTG
The DNA here is from genome assembly GCF_046630445.1 of Rutidosis leptorrhynchoides. Classification (NCBI taxonomy): domain Eukaryota; kingdom Viridiplantae; phylum Streptophyta; class Magnoliopsida; order Asterales; family Asteraceae; genus Rutidosis; species Rutidosis leptorrhynchoides. The sequence goes on from NC_092333.1 coordinate 342,638,466, forward strand.
TGCGTACTGTGTTACTTTATTACTCCGTAACCTTGGCACACGTGTTTTATATTCATATATGCTTAAAAACATGCCTTGGTGTATGTGGAATGCTTAACTTGTCCATTGGATGCTTTATAACCGTTAGTGTTACTTGTCGTTACGAATAAATCGCGGACTGCGCGCACGTTTGACTTTTGTCGGAACCGGAACTTTTGGACTGCGAAATATTAATTATTATTTTATAATAATAATTACCTGGGCTTTTGGATGCTTAATTTTATTTATTTAATTGCTAAAGCCCAATAGTTAGTCTTGTTGGACTTTCTACCTTGTTAGGCTCAAGCCCACCCTACTCTAGCTAGTGACCCAATTAATTAGTCCAAGTATTATCACTAGTGACCCATAATAATAAATAAATAATAAATAAATTAATTAATGAGTCATACTAGCATAATGGATAAGGATTATCCATATGGTCACTTAAGATTCTAGCATAAGGACACACTTTAGACAACCATGATCCATAAAGCAACATGGTGTCTCCCTCCCCCTCCCCTCAAAATCACGACACCAAGGGGTGCCATGTCACCAATCCATGTCATTTTGTTTGCCTATAAATACTAGCCTTTAGTCCCTCATTTCCGCACTTGATCATTTTGGCTTTTCACACACTTGTTCTTTCTTTCTTTCTTTCCTTTCTAGCATTACTTGTAAGTCTTCTTTTCCTTCTTCTTTTTCTTTTCAAATTCATGATCATCATCATCATTTTATGGAGATCAAAGTTCCTTTTAGTTTTGATCTTACTTATATCTTGTTGATTCAAGCATGAATCTTTCAAGAACATGGAAGATTCAAGATTTTTAGCTTGAATCTTCATATCGTTTGTAGATCTACTTCTTTTATACTTTAATCTTTCTATTTTATGGTAAAGATTCAAACTTTTGTTTATAATCTTCATGCATCTTCAAGATCCAAGCTTTATGCTTCAAGATCTTCAAGAACAATCAAGATGCAAGCTTTCTAGCTTGGATCTTCATATCTTTTTGTTAGATCTAAGTTCTTTTTACTTTGATCATGTTGTTTTGTGAATAAGATTCAAACTTGTATTTGTTATCTTCATATATCTTAAAGATCCAAGCTTTATGCTTCAAGATCTTCAAGAACACTTAAAGGTTCAAGCTTTCTAGCTTTGCAACCTTGTAACTTGTGTGAAATGGATCCAAGCTCTCTAGCATAGGGTTCCATCACCTCTTTAGACTTGTATTGTGCTTATACTTGTTGAATTAATGTAAAGTTTGTAACTTTAGTTGTGATTGTGAATTGAAATTGTGTTAAGACTAAGGATATGATGTAACCTTAGTTCATTATCCATCTAAGACTCATGAATGAGTTGTGTTCTTACTTGGTCTTAACATATTGTGTATTGATGGTGAATCTTGGTCAAAAGTGATGCTAAACCATCAACGAGTTGTACACTTGAAGCTACAAGCATCAAGGATGAGAACCGTGATGAGCATCAAGCACCAAGAACCCCACTGGAGCACTTACCTACTGTTTTTCGTATCTGACCAGGCCACCTAGGCTACTAGAAAGTTGATTTTAAGTTAGTTCGGTTCGATTAGATGATTTTCCATTTTGGCCTCGTCTTAATCCGAGTTACGGTTTAGGATTTATGGCCCTCCGAGAGTCACTACACCCTATTAACGTTGTGCTGAAATTTCTGACCTACTCGCACTTAAACCGTCACAACGGTCAAACTAAGACGAGTTAGGTTCTGAAAATTGGTCAGCTGTTAGGGGACTCACATACGGAGCCATAGCCACTGACTATGGGTCTTTTCGATTTACCTAGAGGTCGTAGCAGCTGACCGAAATCAGCCTATTGTTTCGATCTCTATTCTTGTCGAACTTACTTAGCTTTTATGATGATGAATGATGATGATGATGACACTTAAACTTATTTTATGCACTATTAGAATTTATAAAGACAACCTACTGACCTAGTAACCCTTGATTTAGGTTGACGACCTTTCGGACCGACTTACTACTTGCGTACTTTCATTACCAACTTTACCGCTTTTATCACTGTGAGTTATAGCATCCCTTTTTACCACTTTTACTATTTTTGGGACTGAGAATACATGCGATTTTTACGTTTTACGTGTTAGGCACGAGTACTTAAACTTTATATGTGTGTGAGTTATATAACGGCATAAACCTTCCCTTTAGCACGGTAACGTTTAGTCATTGGTCTTTGAACCGGTGAACGCAAATCTTAGATATGGATCCATAGGGTTTGACATCCCCACTCGGGCTAGTCGCGCTAGCATTTAATGGGTGTTTAATACTTCGTGAACATACGCACTCGCCAAGTGTACTTTTAGGGGTTATAAACGTTAAGTCTAGTTACCGGGTGCCCACGGTTATACATATACTTTATCTTACTGATTTGAAACGCTTGTTTGACGCACTGAAATCTCGTGGCCTACATTACATTACTGATTAGAAACAAACTATAGCTCACCAACATTCGTGTTGACTTTTCAAGCATGTATTTCTCAAGTGCTTAGACGTTGTTGCCGCTGTTAGACTTGCTGTTAGACTTGCTGTTATAGACTTGCTGTTATGGACCTGCTGTATTAGATTTCCACAACATTACTTAGAGATGTCTCAAGCATGGAACTTTTATTTTACATTCGTGACTTACGTTATTTTAAAACAATGGCTTTGTAATGACCTTTGTACCATGTACTCATGTTAATGTTTTCTAGTCATCTTTTGTAAAACGCTATCTTTTTACGAATGCAAACTGGTTTTCAAACAGCATATAGTGTTTGACCTTGTAATGATCCTGTTGTCGATGATCCGTACACGATGGTTTTGTACGGGGCGTCACAGATTCTTTATATCTTCTTAATTCTTCATCTCTACTTATATATATTCTGTATTATTAAATAGATTGAATACGAGCAGTAATTAGTGGTGTTCTTGAAGGGTTTTTGGGGTAATCGACTAAAGTAAAAGATTTGTTTGTGGTTTCGTTTACTAATTGTAGCAATAGCAGTTTACTTGTTTCGTTTTGCAGCAGTACAAAAACACAATTAGTAAGCGATTTAGGGTTGGGTTTTGATTTGAGGCTCGATTGAAAGAAATGAGTAGTAGCAACACATACATGATTTGGGTTGGTTTCGTTCTCGGTTAATCAACAGGAATAGAAATAGTTTAAATGGGATGTTTGGTTTTTGTGATCGAGAAACGAAACATGGTAGCAGTGACTAGTATTGTGAGGGTGATAGTCTTATTACAGAAATATAAATCAATTAGCAAGTAGTGATTTTTGGTTATTGAGTTCGTTTGAAATAGAAACGTGTAACAGTTTCAAGAGGATTTTATACAGGAAGGATAAACAGGGAAATAACAGCTGTAACAGCTGGGTTTCATCATCATACATTGTTTTCACAGTAGTAAAAGTGGGCACCGAATAGCTGAGTCATACAGTGATTATAAACAGAAAGAAGAACGCAGTTGCAGCAGCATTAGAAACAGAAAAAGGAAGAGTATAGCAGCTGGAATAGCAATAGGAGCTAAATTGGGTTCGGTTTTTAATTGAAGTCGAGCAGGAAAAATATGAACACAGAACAGATGGTGGTTAATCATACGTGTAGCAGTAAATATAAAGTGATCGAATTGATGGTGGTTTGAATCAAGACAGAAAGTAAAAACACAAGAGGATAACAGCAGCAGTCCATTGAAATTTTATGCATTGACATAGGGTGAAAGGACATAGAAAAGGAAGAAAATAATTAAAGTGATTTTGTTTTTGTCTTTATGAATTGTAATTGGAATATTATGCTTGTGTAGACCTTTTCTTCTGTTTCCCTTTAATGATTTACAACATTGGATTATATGGAATGTAAGGAAATAATTAAAGTTAGAAACATGAATTGATTGTGGTTTGTTTTGTAATGAGGATGGAATCGATCGAACAGAAAAAGAAAAGAAAAAAATATAAAGTTGAAAGGGATATAAAACTGATTCATGGATGTAACTGTATGTATCCAGGTGTATATATATATATATATATATATATATATATATATATATATATATATATATATATATATATATATATATATATATATATATATATATATATCCATTGTATACATTTATATACCTGTATTTTAATTAAACTTATTAATTAATAATTATAACGATAAATATAAAATTCGTAATATTATAAATAATAATAAAAATGATATTATTATTATTAATGATAATGATAATAATAACTATAACATTTATCATAATACTATTATAAATTGAATTTATTTTTATGATAACTATAAAAATAATGATTTTTAATGATAATGGTATAATAATGTCTAATAATAATGATTAAGATCTAACAAGTTACATGTATTCAAAAAAAAATATTAATAATACTGATGTTAATATTAATGTTGATATTAATGAAAGTAATAGTAAATACAACTTAGTTTATAACTTGTATTTAAATTTAATTTATTAATATTACCTATTATTAATTATGTATCTTTTAATAATTACATCTTTATATAATAACATTTTATATCCTTTATATATAATTCAATATATATATATATATATATATATATATATATATATATATATATATATATATATATATATATATATATTATAATAATTATTTATAGAATTCATATACATTTATATATAGCTTTATTTTAATAATCAATTTATTATCTTGTACATTATTTTACATACTTAATCTTAATGATCAATTGTATTTTATTATTTTTTAATTTATTATACACACTTATATATATATATATATATATATATATATATATATATATATATATATATATATATATATATATATATATATATATATATATATATATATATATATATATATAATTTATTTACAAAGAATTGTTCGTGAATCGTCGGAAATCATCAAAAGGTAATTGAATACATGAACATAGTTCAAAGTTTTGAAACTCAACCTAAACAGACTTTGCTTATCGTGTCGAAATCATATAAGGATCAAGTTTAAATTTGGTCAAAAATTTCCAGGTCGTCACAGTACCTACCCGTTAAAGAAATTTCGTCCCGAAATTTGAGTGAGGTGGTCATGGTTAACAATAAAAATGTTTTTCATGACGAATATGAGTTGATAAATAGAGTTTTATCATTATTGATTAATGTAGATAAAACGATTCGATTATGTGAAGCGTACCAGTGAAGCTGTCACGAAAGATTGAAATGCAGAAATAGAGATTTGTCATAAATTTTGACGTGGTCACGTTTGAATTCCGGAATTCAAGGGATTTAAAGAAAATCTTCAAAATATAAAAGATTTGATTCTTCGGCGAATAAGGAAATTAAGATCTCTATAATTAAATACGGCGATCTGTCTCGATTTCTCCGTCTGATATTTCCATTATAAATTAAACTCTTCCCGTTCCATAATTTTCACCATTCCTATACTTTCTTTCATGGTTCTTACATCCACAAGATTGTGAAAATGCTTAATCCAGTTCTGATCCTTGTCCTTATCCTGACTATTGCAACAATCATTCTCCTTTTCCAACTTCCACCGGAGGAATCTGTTTTCTTTTACTTCGCCCTTGGGGTTATAGTGTTTTTAATTCTCCCGTGTCTTTATGTTGCGATAAACATTGATATACACGGTCTGTAATTTTCGTGTTGCTATTGGGCTTTATATCTCCCCTTATATTTCAATGTCCCTATTTCTGTTTCCTATAATCATTGTTATCCACAGTTAATACTCCCTCCTATTTGCTGCGATTTATACCCCACTTTCTATTTCGGAGCTTTGTCCCTTCGTTTCTTCTTCTTGCGATTGGGCATCTCTTGTAATGGTCCAGAATTCGCGGATATAAGTTTCAGAATGAACATTGTTAATGTTCTAAGAAGGGAATGGTAATGGCACGATCTTGATTTGTTAAATTATCAGAATACCCTGGAAAAGACCGAATCATCAAGGAATATTTTCTTGATATTTTAGAGGTTTAAATAGAATACAAGAGTCGTGTAACATGGTACATGATGACGTTAGAGTCTGTGAATCATCACGTTTCATTAGAAACTCAGCATGACTTACTGTAATATAATCACGTTGATCAAGTGTCATTATATTATACTAGCTCATGCATCAGTTCCCACATTACTTCAATAACATTCATATTTTAAGCTCGAAAGTTTACAGAATATAGAAACTAACAGTTTCTATATGATGTAACACTGATAGCACGAAGAGATTAATGATTTCAGATAAGAATAGTTATGAAAATATCTTCAGAAATATGGAGGACATTTATAATGAAAGATACGATGATATCTTGGAATTTATAATATCGAAAGATGGTGAAGAAAATTTTTCCGCAAGAGGTTGGAGTCAGAAGCAAGGTATTCCCTAAATATTTCATCAGAAATGGAATCATCAGGATTCTTAATGTACAAGTTTAGTCCTTGTGATTTATTCAGAGACACCTTCGTAGTTTGCTCAATCAGTTTTTCAGTTTCAAACTTTTTCTGAGCCTTGCCAACATACAATTCTTTATCATCAACTTTTGGGCTGTTGAGGTCGTTTACAGTTTTTGTTGCTTCATTCAACTTTTCAAAATTCAAAGTATTAATTCGCAGACTGGGTGCTTTTCAGAATGGAAGGTCATAGTTCTATGAGATAAATGTTATATGAATACATATAACTGTTGATGTGGAAACGTTGCGAGACTCAAAATACATATTTGCTGATTCCCGGTAATTGGTATGGCGATTCTTGTTACAAGATGCGGATGAGTACATGATGAGACTTCAATAGATAAATATAGTGATTTGTCGAAGGGATTTAAACCAAGGAGCGACGAGGTTGCTGGTACATCTGCTGGTAATATGGTAGAATATAAAAGGTTCTCGGGTAACAATAAAAGAGCATGCATATAAATCAAGGTGATAATAAGGTTGTTTCGAACGAAAAGTCGAAGTTGACTTGCTGGAGCTGTGACAAAATTGGCTAATTTGGAAAAGGGATTGAAAAGTTATTTTCGGTAATAACAACGCCAAATGAGTTAGCACAGATACGTGTCAAACGTTTGCTCAGGTTCCGAGAGTTTTTCAGGTTCATAACTATAGGCATTAATCTTTTCTTCTGTAGATGAAGTGCGGTTGGTTCATCCTCTCGATTGAGGTGTTTTCAAGGATCATGAAAGGTTTGAACGCAGATTGTAATCGTCAAGATACAAATGAGGTTTAAGATGAAATCAAGTGGCAAACTTGAAGAATTGTTTAGTTTCATATGTTATAATCAATATTTTAATTTATTTTAATTGTCCAATGTTGGTAGTCCTCAGTTGATAGTCCACAGTTAGCAATTCAATAATTCATATATAGTTAATTTATAATTTTCGGATTAATTAATACATATCGTGACCCGTGTACATGTCTCAGACTCGATCACAACTCAAAGTATATATATTATTTGAGAATCAACCTCAACCCTGTATAGAGAACTCGATCATTACTGCATATAGAGTGTCTATGGTGATTCCAAATAATATATATAGATGTGTCGATATGATTTGTCAAAACTTTGTATACGTGTCCCGATATTTAAAGTGCGTAAAATAAATAACAGAAATTAAATGACGATAAATAAAATTGCGATAGTTAAATTGCAATAAATAAACTGCGATATATAAAATGTATTCAGTTAGCTAGGAACAGTTAGCTGGAAACAGTTAGCGTGGATTCTTAACAAAATTTTTCATAGTTAATTTGTTTGTTTCTATCAAATTTTTATTTCGTCAAATGTGTTCTTCATTATGCCACTTGTTGGATTCTGATAGATTAAAATCCAAATATGAAATTGAATGAAAATGGTTATTCTGTGGTGAATCAGATTCGTATATCTGTGGATGTAAGTAGGATGGTAATTGATCGTTGAATCAGATTCGAAGAATGTACAGTGTAACTTATTAATGTGAAATCTAAATATTCCCCGGGTATTACCTACCCATTAAAATATTTTCATCATTAACAGTTTGTACGAAAGAATTTTTAATTACAATCTTTATGAAAATATATATACATATATATTTTCTTCAGATGTAATCATGGATTTAATGAGTCAATATGATATTAAACTCATTTGATTTACCATTAGAACAAGAATATATAATATCTAAAACATTAGAGATTACATAATCGCCATGTCGAACGAAGATAAATGATGTAGAACGATTCGTAGAACGATGATTATACTCGAGATACAGAATGAGATGTTGAGGCATGGATTGTTGAAACTTGGGTTGTTGGTGATACTGGTGCCATTGGTGCTGAGGCTGGTGATGTTACTGGTGTTGGTGATACTGCTGGTGCTTGCAAATTGTATACCGTGCTCTCTAAAGTTAATACTCGAGCTCGGAGTTCTCTAACTTCTTCTACTAACCCTGGTTGATTATCAGTGTGAGGTAGAGGTCGGATATCTTCTCTAGTTCCGTTAATGGTATCTTCAAGACAAAAAATTCTTACAAATAGGGTATAAACGGTGTTGCGAACGGGTTCGCCGGTGAGCGGGTCAAGTACTCCAAGGTTAGGTGGTAGATTCGATTCATGATATGGAGTACCTTCTTCCCTTCTCCATAGGGTGAGTATGTCACGAACCTACCCCCATTTTCTCCAGTAATCACGGTAGTTGATTGGTTGGTGTGCTCCTGTCACGCTGTCTTCGGAGTCAGAGGAACTTGGTCGATTCGTAGAGGCCATCTTACGCGATCTCAGATAAGATTTTTGGTATAAAGAGTTTAGTGACAGCAGTTGATAGTTGGATGGTATTCTCAATGCATAATTTGCATAGATATATATAGTACCAGGATCCCTTAAATTAAGGAGAAATTTACGAGAGATATCAGGCAAAGTCTACAGTAACAGATACGCTAAGATATGAATTGTCAGATACGCTAAGATATGAATTTTGTCTAAACACTATTCATGCAGTCAATGCAGTAAAATGTGTCTAGACTAAGAATAATGAGTAGGTAATTTTCTAAGGATGATAAGCAGATGATTTTCGACTAGAAATGATAAGTAAAACTTTTGACATGCAGACACGGTCGAAGTTCAGACTCACTAATGCATCCTAACGACTATCAGTTAGACACACTAATGCATACCTAGTTCGCTAAGACCACCGCTCTGATACCACCTGTAGTGACCCGTCCCAATCTATCTGGACGAATACATTACATTTGGTTACATCGCGAGGTACTTTACCTCTATATGATACATTTTACAAACATTGCATTCGTTTTTAAAAGACAAACTTTCATTACATCAAAAGTTGACGACATGCATACCATTTCATAATATATCCAACTATAATTGACTTAATGATAATCATGATGAACTCAACGACTCGAATGCAACATCTTTTGAAATATGTCATGAATGACTCCAAGTAATATTTCTAGAATGAGCAAATGCACAGCGGAAGATTTCTTGCGTACCTGAGAATAAACATGTTTTAAAGTGTCAACCAAAAGGTTGGTGAGTTCATTAGTTTAACATAAATAATCATTTTCATCATTTTAATAGACCACAAGATTTTCATTTCCATTTCTCATAAATATACGTCCCATGCATAGAGACAAAAATAATCATTCATATGGATTGAACACCTGGTAACCGACATTAACAAGATGCATATAAGAATATCCCCTATCATTCCGGGAAATCCTTCGGATATGATATAAAACAACATCGAAGTACTAAAGCATCCGGTACTTTGGATGGGGTTCGTTAGGCCCAATAGATCTATCTTTAGGATTCGCGTCAATTATTAGATCGGTTTACTAATTCTTAGGTTACCAAGAAAAAGGGGCATATTCGGCTTCGACCATTCAACCATATAATGTAGTTTCGATTACTTGTGTCTATTTCGTAAAACATTTATAAAAGCAGCGCATGTATTCTCAGTCCCAAAAATATATATTGCAAAAGCATTTAAAAAGGGAGCAAATGAAACTCACCTAATGTATTTTGTAGTAAAAATACATATGACTATACTGAACAATGCAGGATTGGCCTCAGATTCACGAACCTATATTATTTGTATATATATATATATTAAAATGTATAATCGTAATCAAACAATTTATATATTGTATCTTAAATTATATATTATACTTATCTAGTTTGTGTATATTTTAAAAATGTTTAATATTTATATAGATATATTGATATATATTTGATTAGTAATTTAATAAAAATATCTAGTATGTTATATATGAATTTTTATATAAACTTTGTTAATTTGATTAAAAACATACTTACAACCTTAATAATATCTTTAAAACTTTTATTTTCATAAACGTAATTATTTTTGGTAATATTGATATAGATAATACTGATAATAATAATAATAGTTGTAATGAAAACAAAATAATAATTTTTGGTAAAAATAATCATAGTAATAGTAATAATAACTATATTAATAATGATAATATCAGTAATTTTTAATATAGTGGATAATTTGATAATAATAATAATATTACTAATAATACATATGTTAATAATAATACAAGTAAAAAGAAGACTAACTAATAACAATAATAACCATAATAATAATAATTTTGATAGCAACAATAATTATAATTATAAACATAATAATAATAATAATCATAATAATAATAATAATAATAATAATAATAATAATAATCATAATAATAATAATAATAATAATAATAATAATAATAATAATAATAATAATAATAATAATAATAATAATAATAATAATAATAATAATAATAATGATAATGATAATGATAATGATAAAACTACCTTTAAAGCTTTTCTAAAAACTAAAATGCCTCGAGCAGGGCTCGAACCGGTGACCTCTCGTTAACCTGCTACTCCATAAACCATTCCCCTATCCTTGCATATCTAATGAAATTACGTTTTTAATTTCTTTTAACCCTTAATCCGCATTCCTCTTCTTATTCATTAATTACTCTCATCATCTAAATACAAATGGGCTTCGGTCCAAATGAAAAATTGAAACAAATAGCCCATTAACAGCCCAGTACTAATTGAATTTATTTGATTTATGAATGCACAGGTCCATTAACAAGTTTTTTTTTCCAAATACACCCATGGTCTTTGTTTGCATCCAGAGCCATAAACGGTTCATCATCATCACACATCATCATCGTTGAATACTCAATCATCAATCATCATCATCATCATCATCATCATTAGGTCAATCAAACGGAACTCATCGCTAGATAACAAGTTAATTGATTCATCAATCGATCGAGCATGAGTAGATTGGTTAAGGTATCAACACAATCAATCGATCTAGCAGATGTTGTTAATTGAAACAGAAGAATCGGCATAACAGGTAATCGATTCTTTATATCTTCTTAATTCTTCATCTCTAAATATATATATTCTGTATTATTAAATAGATTGAATACGAGCAGTAATTAGTGGTGTTCTTGAAGGGTTTTAGGGGTAATCGACTAAAGTAAAAGATTTATTTGTGGTTTCGTTTACTAATTGTAGCAATAGCAGTGTACTTGTTTCGTTTTGCAGCAGTACAAAAACACAATTAGCAAGCGATTTAGGGTTGGGTTTTGATTTGAGGCTCGATTGAAAGAAACGAGTAGTAGCAACACATACATGATTTGGGTTGGTTTCGTTCTCGGTTAATCAACAGGAATAGAAATAGTTTAAATGGGATGTTTGGTTTTTGTGATCGAGAAACAAAACATGGTAGCAGTGACTAGTATTGTGAGGGTGATAGTCTTATTACAGAAATATAAATCAATTAGCAAGTAGTGATTTTTGGTTATTGAGTTCGTTTGAAATAGAAACGTGTAAAAGTTTCAAGAGGATTTTATACAGGAAGGATAAACAGGGAAATAGCAGCTGTAACAGCTGGGTTTCATCATCATACCTTGTTTTCACAGGAGTAAAAGTGGGCAACGAATAGCTGAGTCATACAGTGATTATAAACAGAAAGAAGAACGCAGTTGCAGCAGCATTAGAAACAGAAAAAGGAAGAGTATAGCAGCTGGAACAGCAATAGGAGCTAAATTGGGTTCGGGTTTTAATTAAAGTCGAGCAGGAAAAATATGAAAACAGAACAGATGGTGGTTAATCATACGTGTAGCAGCAAAGATAAAGTGATCGAATTGATGGTGGTTTGAATCAAGACAGAAAGTAAAAACACAAGAGGATAACAGCAGCAGTCCATTGAAATTTTATGCATTGACAAAGGGTGAAAGGACAGAGAAAAGGAAGAAAATAATTAAAGTGATTGTGTTTTTGTCTTTATGAATTGTAATTGGAATATTATGCTTGTGTAGACCTTTTCTGCTGTTTCCCTTTAATGATTTACAACATTGGATTATATGGAATGTAAGGAAATAATTAAAGTTAGAAACATGAATTGATTGTGGTTTGTTTTGTAATGAGGATGGAATCGATTGTACAGAAAAAGAAAAGAAAAAAATATAAAGTTGAAAGGGATATAAAACTGATTCATGAATGTAACTGTATGTATCCGGGTGGATATATATATATCCAATGTATATATTTATATACCTGTATTTTAATTAAACTTATTAATTAATAATTATAACGATAAATATAAAATTCGTAATATTATAAATAATAATAATAATGATATTATTATTATTAATGATAATGATAATAATAACTACAACATTTATCACAATACTATTATAAATTGAATTTATTTTTATGATAACTATAAAAATAATGATTTTTAATGATAATGGTATAATAATGTCTAATAATAATGATTAAGATATAACAAGTTACATGTATTCAAAAAAAAATATTAATAATACTGATTTTAATATTAATGTTGATATTAATGAAAGTAATAGTAAATACAACTTAGTTTATAACTTGTATTTAAATTTAATTTATTAATATTACCTATTATTAATTATGTATCTTTTAATAATTACATCTTTATATAATAACATTTTATATCCTTTATATATAACTCAATATATATATATATATATATTATAATAATTATTTATAGAATTCATATACATTTATATATAGCTTTATATTAATAATCAATTTATTATCTTGTACATTATTTTACATACTTAATCTTAATGATCAATTGTATTTTATTATTTTTTAATTTATTATACACAATTATATATATATATATATATATATATATATATATATATATATATATATATATATATATATATATATATATATATATATTTAATTTATTTGCAAACAATTGTTCGTGAATCATCGGGAATCATCAAAAGGTAACTGAATACATGAACATAGTTCAAAGTTTTGAAACTCAACCTAAACAGACTTTGCTTATCGTGTCAAAATCATATAAGGATCAAGTTTAAATTTGGTTGGAAATTTCCGGGTCGTCACAGTACCTTTGGTATCAGAGCGTTGGTCTTAGAGAACCAGAAAATTGCATTAGTGTGTCTTACCAAGTTTGTTAGGATGCATTAGTGAGTCTGGACTTCGACCGTCTTTTTCTTCAAAAATGATTGCTTAACATTTTTTTGTTGTTGGAAACTATATATTATTAACATGTAAATATTATGTGATATATTGTGACGACCCGGAAATTTCCGACTAAATTTAAACTTTATCTTTATATTATTCTGACACGATAAGCAATGTTTGTTAAGTTAAATCTCAAGGATTTTAAACTATGTTTATACATTCATTTAATCCTCGACCAAATTCCAATGATTCACGAACCATTAAATGAACATATATGAATATGTATGTATATGTGTATATGTTATAAATTGAAAATGTCAACAAAGTATTTAAACGTATAATGCTTTATATGAACGTATTTGTTTCAATATGATTATCGACGAAATTAAAAAAATATATTAAATGATTGAATTATCAGAAACATTGAATTATGATTAAAAGTCTCTGTTGAGAGGTCTACTATGATTTGAGAAAATCTATTCTTCTTAACGATATTCGGAATAATTTGTAAAGCTATTTATAAATAAAAATAAAAGGCGTCATTTACGAAAGTTAGACAAAAGCTAGTGGAGAATTGGTTTCCATAATATTATATTAATCTATTTTCAAACGTACAAAAATGTTTTCAGTTTAAAAAGAACTTTATTATTAAAACGTATATAACTTTTATAAATATCTAGAATTACTTTTGAGAACTCATTACTTAACCAGTATAATAAATATAACGATATTTGTATTTTATTTCATTAAATATATATAACGATTTAAATTAATATTATATATATTTATACGCGTATTATACATACATAGTTTTTATACTTTTACTATACTTTAACTTTACCTTTACTTTACTTTTACTTTACTTTAACTTTAATAATTCATACTTTAATAATTCACTTTAATAATTCATACTTTAATAATTCACTTTAATAACTTTAATAATTCATACTTTAATAATTCATAGTTTAATAATTCATACTTTAATAATTCACTTTAATAATTCATACTTTAATAATTCACTTTAATAATTCATACTTTAATAATTCACTTTAATAATTCAAAAATCTATTATAAATAGAATTCAATAGGTTTCATTATTTCATAGAAACTTGAAAATATATTTCTCTAAACTCTCTCAATCGATATATATATATATATATATATATACTTGCTCTGTATTATTTCAAGATATTATTAGTATACATAAAATATTACGACGGAGTGATGTCCGAGTGATTTCAAAATAGTTTTTTTTAATGAGTCGAAGCTAAGAAAATTATAGGTTATAACTATGGAGGTGATGGGTATGGTTCATGGGTATGCTCGTGAGGTCAATCTAGTGTTTATCATCTCCGTTGCGTCTACGTACTTTCCTGCAATATTGAATCTCAATATTGATACGTGAGCACTCATAACTTAACTTTTATATATCAATAGTGTATCCCTGACTAGTGCTCGAGTATATAGGATTATGCATGCTTGTACATTCGATATTGTCCTTAGATAGGTTTGTTGAATCCTGAATTAGATACATATGCTACTGAGATGGGGTATATGATATGCATGTCATTGGAAAGCTAGCGAAAAATTAAGAACTTTTCATTCAGATATCGAATGGTTTCGATGAACGGATTTGAAGTTATAGTCAACTGAATTTTAGTATTATTGTTAAAATGATTATTATTACTATCGTCGTTATTATTTTAATAGAAATAGAAATATCATTGTTATTATAAAATATCATTATTACTATTATGTTAGTATTATCATTTTATCATAATAACATTTTTAGTAAATATAAATATTGTTATTTTTTTTATAGAATAATAATAATTATTATTACAAAATAATACAACTTTTACTTATTATTATTATGATCAATATTATTTTATCAAATAAATAGGGGATACAAAGATATTTTTCACCACGCGAAATATAATTACATTAATAATACTTACCACTATAGTTTTACGATATTAAGTGAACTTTATAAATTTTACTACTTAAGATATATAAAAGTATATTTTATCATATATAAACGTTAATATAAATTTTTATTAATAAATGACTTTTATTATTATAAAATCTAATAAATATATTTAAATATACAAAACGACTATAGTTAAGTTATATAATAAACACGTATAAATTTTAGAAGTCATTTTGGGTCAAGTTGACTTTTGTTGACTTTTGCATATTAGTCTCGAGCATTAGGATTGTGGTACACTATGACTTGACCAAAAATTGTTAGACAAATATTGACCAACATATAAATATATATAATTAATATAGGTTCGTGAATCCGAGGCCAACCTTGCACTTGTTAAATGACGTTATATGTATTTTTACTACGAAATACAGTATGGTGAATTTCATTACTCCCCTTTTATATATATTTTTAGGCTGAGAATACATGCGCTGTTTTATAAATGTTTTACGAAATAGGCACAAGTACTAAAACTAATTCTATGTGGGTTTAAACCCGAAATATACCCTTAGCTTGGTAACATTAAACTACTTGTCTATGTACAGTAGGCGCGAATCCTAAAGATAGATCTATTGGGCCTGACAAACCCCATCCTGACTATGGGATGCTTTAGTACTTCGAGGTTATTTTAAACACACCTGATCTGGTGTACTTCAGAGGGTAAAACATGAACGTTAAGGCTTGTTACCGGGTGCCTACAATTTATAGAATACTTTTATACACTTGCGAGTGTACATATATTTATAAACGGAAATCTTGTGGTCTATTAATATATTCAAATGATTATTATGATAAACCTATGAACTCACCAACCTTTTGGTTGACACTTTAAAGCATGTTTATTCTCAGGTATTAAAGAAATCTTCCGCTGTGCATTAGCTCATTTTAAGGATATTACTTGGAGTCATTCATGGCATATTTTGAAAGACGTTGCATTCGAGTCATTGAGTTCATCAAGATTATTATTATGTCAATTATAGTTGGATGTATTATGAAATGGTGTGCATTCCGTCAACTTTCGTTGTAAAGAAAGTTTGTCTTTTAAAAACGAATGCAATGTTTGTAAAATGTATCATATAGAGGTTAAAATACCTCGCGATGTAATCAACTATTGTGAATCGTTTATAATGTATATGAACGGGTCCTTTCATATATTAACCTCTTAATGTGTTTGATATTGTGTGATAGATGTCTACCTCTAGTACAAATCCCATTGATTCACCTAATAATAATGAAGAGTCGAATATATTTTGGGAAGATTCACAAATTCCCGAAGAGGAACCAGAAGAGGAGGAACCGGAAGAAGAGGAACCAGAAGAGGATGAATCGGAAGACGAGGAACCCGAAGAAGAAGAGATTTCGGAGGAAGAAATAGTGATACCTACAGTAAATCGTTTAAATAAAAGAAAATCCTCAACCAACGGACCAAAGTTAAAAATGGTCAATGGTGTTTCTGCCGAGGACGCAAAATATTGGGAAGATTACCAATTTTCTGATGAATCGCATCCCGATGAGGATTCCGATGATGTTATAGAAATCACCTCGACCCAATTTAATATAGCAAAAGAAAATAATAAGGGAAAAGGTATAAAAATAGAGAAACCTGATTCCAACCCTGATGAGCTTTATATGTATCGGCAACATCCGTATTTCCTAAAGTGTAACAATAACCCGGGAACCTTTAAACCACCAGGTTTTTCTAAACCATTGTGGAAAACGACAGCTCATATTAGAGGAACACCATATATCCCTAGAAAATTAGGAAAGCGAACCAAGTCCGAAGAAGAAGAAACCAGTGATTCAGATTAAGGAGTTGTAATCATGTTGTGTATTATATGTATTGTAGTGTGCTTGTACTTTTATGTTCTATGTAAAAATTGCTTGTATTGTTTGTTAATTATCTTTTATGAATCTAATCCTTGTCTATTTTACAGTATAAAAACAAAATGGACGTTAAGGGTAGACAATCGAATATTTTAGAAGACCTACCAGAGGATATGATTGAGGAAATCTTGTCTAGAGTCGGTCAGAATTCATCAGCATATTTAGTTATGGCGAAATTAACTTGTCAAACATTTGAAAGACTTTCCAGAAATGCCTTAGTTTATAAAAGGCTTTCCTTTGATAGGTGGGGTATATCACATTGGGGAGACCGTAAGTTACGCCGTGTTTTCTTTAAAGCATTAAATGCGGGGAACCCAAATGTAATTTTACGCTACGGGTTAAGAACCTATTTTGACTCAACATATCCCAACATAGGATTTCGTGAGTTAGAAAGAGCTTCTAACATGCAACATAAAGAAGCATGTTATACTTACGGGTTAGTTATATTCGCTTCTTACCAAAGTGAGAAAAAGAATATCGGATTACAACTTTTAAATAAAACCTTTCCACAAGTGACGGATTCAGTAGTTGAGGTGAGAAACAAGGTTTTTAGATTATTACAGGGCTGTTGGATATTACGAAACCCTCATCCTTTTGACGACATTACAAATACTGCCTAGCCAATGGTCATAACGGTTATTTTCCACAAGACCAAGGATGGGAAGTCGTCTTAGTAAAACCGAAATGCATGACTTGTTTCTGGACTTATGAATTACGTGTCTTTATTTCCTTTGCTGAACAACTTGCGTATTAACTAGATTTATCTTCAAAACTGTCCTGTATCAAAGTGTACTATATTTCATGTTATATGTAATATAGCCAAGTTGTAAGTTTGAAGAATATTTGTATGTGATATATTATTATAATCAATTTTTCATATGGAATTGTAGTAGTTGAATTGTATATTAGCTACTAAGTATGAACTTAACGGGTAGGTAGTACCCGAATTTAAACTTATAAAACGCTAATATGAAGAAAAAGCTTTTGTAAATGAGTTCATATTATGCTACGAAATACTATTGACTACTCTTAATATTCTGTATGATTAACTCGATTCAGTTGACTATTTTGAAGGAAATGGCACCGACTACGCGTCAAACCACGAATATGAGCGAAGAGGAATTTCGTACTTTTCTTGCTGCAAACATAGCTGCAGTACAGACTGCGCTACATACCAACAATAACTCTGAATCTAGCAATGCAGCTAACGGCTCAAGAAATCGTGTAGGATGCACCTACAAAGAATTCACTGCCTGCAAACCTTCGAAATTTGATGGAATCGAAGGACCAATTGGATTGAAACGGTGGACCGGGAAAGTCGAATCGGTGTTTGCCATAAGTAAGTGTACTGAAGAGGACAAAGTTAAGTACACTACGCATACCTTCACAGGTACTGCGTTAACGTGGTGGAACACCTATCTTGAACAGGTAGGACAAAATGCTGCTTACGCACTACCGTGGTCGGCGTTCAAGCAATTGATGAACGAGCAGTACCGTCCTAGAAACGAAGTCAATAAACTCAAAGCAGAACTTTGAGAGTTACGAACACAAGGGTTCGACGTTACCATATATGAACGAGACGATTCACAGAGTTGTGCCTATTGTGTCCGGGAGCATTCGAAGATGAAGAAGAGAAGATCGACGCATTTGTAAAAGGGTTACCAGTAAGGATTCAAGAAGATGTAAGTTCATACGAGCCCGATTCTATACAGAAGGCAAGTCGAATGGCTCATAAACTCATAAATCAGATTGAGGGAAGAATTAAAGAGCAGGCGGCCGAAGAAGCCAACACGAAACAACTGAAGAGGAAGTGGGAGGAAAACTGTGACAAGAGTCACCAGTACAACAACAACAACAATTACAATAACAATCGCAACAACTATCCCAACAACCGCAACAACAATCGCAACAATAACCGCAATCCTAACAATAACTACAACAAACATCCCAACAATAACAACAACTACAACTACAACAACTACAACAACCGTTTCAACAACAATAACAATCCCAACAACAACCTCAATAACAACAACGGCAACAAAAACCAAAAATAGCCATGTCATAGCTGTGAAGAAAATCATCAGGGGTTTTGCACGACATTTTGCAATAGGTGTAAAAGAAATGGTCATAGCGTGATAAAGTGTGAGGTCTACGGACCAAAGTTTAATAGAACTAAAGGAACAAATAATGTCGGAACAAGAAATGCCGAAACGAATAATGTCGGAGCAAGTAATACCAATGCTGTTTGTTATAAATGTGAAAAACCGGGCCACATTATTAGAAATTGCCCGAATCAGGGGAATACTAATGGGCAGGTCCGTGGAAGAGTTTTCAATATTAATGCAGCAGAAGCACAGGAAGACCCGGAGCTTGTTACGGGTACGTTTCTTATTAACGATAAATCTGCTTATGTTTTATTTGATTCGGGTGCGGATAGAAGCTATATGAGTAGAGAATTTTGTGCTAAATTAAGTTGCCCATTGACGCCTTTGGATAGTAAATTTTTACTCGAATTAGCAAACGGTAAATTAATTTCAGCAGATAATATATGTCGGGAGAGAGAAATTAAACTGGGGGATGAAACGTTTAAAATTGATTTAATACCAGTCGAGTTAGGAAGTTTTGATGTAATAATTGGCATGGACTGGTTGAAAAAGGTGAGATCAGAGGTCGTTTGTTACAAAAATGCGATTCGCATTATGCGTGAAAAAGGAAAACCTTTAATGGTGTGCGGAGAAAAGAACAACGCGAAATTAAATTTTATTAGTAGTTTGAAGGCGCAAAAACTAATAAGAAAAGGTTGTTACGTCATTCTAGCACACATCGAGGAAGTTAAACCTGAAGAAAAGAACATCAGTGATGTTCCTGTCGCAAAAGAATTTCCCGATGTATTTCCGAAAGAATTACCGGGATTACCCCCACATCGATCCGTTGAATTTCAAATAGACCTTGTACCATGAGCTGCAGGAACTTTTAGAGCGTGATTCATACAGACTCACACCCAGCGAAATGAAAGAATTACAAAGTCAGCTACAGGAACTTTTAGAGCGTGGTTTCATTCGACCAAGTACATCACCATGGGGAGCTCCTGTTCTATTTGTTAAGAAGAAAGATGGTACATTCAGGTTGTGTATCGACTACGGAGAGTTGAACAAACTTACCATCAAGAACCATTACCCGTTACTGAGAATCGACCACCTATTTGATCAACTACAAGGCTCTTCGGTTTATTCGAAGAACGATTTACGTTCTGGATATCATCAAATGCGGGTGAAGGAGGATGATATTCCAAAGACTGCTTTTAGGACACGTTACGGTCATTACGAGTTTATGGTTATGCCATTTGGATTGACTAACGCACCAGCTATGTTCATGGACCTCATAAATCGAGTGTGTGGGCCATATCTTGACAAGTTTGTCATTATTTTCATCGATGACATACTTATTTACTCGAAGAATGATCAAGAGCACGAAGAACATTTGAGAAAAGTGCTAGAGTTGCTGAGAAAAGAAAAACTGTACGCTAAGTTTTCAAAGTGTGCATTTTGGTTGGAAGAAGTTCAATTCCTCGGTCACATAGTGAACAAAGAAGGTATTCAGGTGGATCCAGCAAATATTGAAACTGTTGAAAAGTGGGAATCCCCGAAAACTCTGAAACACATACGCCAGTTTTTAGGACTAGCTGGTTACTACAGAAGGTTCATCCAAGACTTTTCCAGAATAGCAAAACCCATAACTGCATTAACGCATAAAGGGAGGAAATTTGAATGGAAGGATGAACAAGAGAAAGCGTTTTAATTGTTAAAGAAAAAGTTAACTACGACACCTATATTTTCATTACCTGAAGTGAATGATGATTTTGTGATATATTGTGACGCCTCAAAGCAAGGTCTCGGTTGTGTATTAATGCAACGAACGAAAGTAATTGCTTATGCGTCTAGACAATTGAAGATTCACGAGCAGAATTATACGACGCATGATTTGGAATTAGGCGCGGTTGTTTTTGCATTAAATACTTGGAGGCACTACTTATATGGGGTCAAAAGTAATATATATACCGACCACAAAAGTCTTCAACACATATTTATCAGAAACAACTGAACATGAGGCAGCGTAGGTGGATTGAATTGTTGAATGATTATGACTTTGAGATTCGTTACCACCCAGGGAAGGCAAATGTGGTAGCCGACGCCTTGAGCAGAAAGGACAGAGAACTCATTCGTGTAAAATCTATGAATATAATGATTCACACTAACCTTACTACTCAAATAAAGGAGGCGCAACAAGGAGTTTTAAAAGAGGGAAACTTAAAGGATGAAATACCCAAAGGATCGGAGAAACATCTTAATATTCGAGAAGACAGAACCCGGTATAGGGCTGAAAGAATTTGGGTACCAAAATTTGGGGATATGAGAGAAATGGTACTTAAAGAAGCTCATAAAACCAGATACTCAATACATCCTGGAACGAGGAAGATGTACAAGGATCTCAAGAAACATTTTTGGTGGCCAGGTATGAAAGCCGACGTTGCTAAATACGTAGGAGAATGTTTGACGTGTTCTAATGTCAAAGCTGAGCATCAGAAACCATCAGGTCTACTTCAACAACCCGAAATCCCGGAATGGAAATGGGAAAACATTACCATAGATTTCATCCCTAAATTGCCAAGGACTGCAAGTGGTTTTGATACTATTTGGGTAATAGTTGATCGTCTCACCAAATCAGCACACTTCCTGCCAATAAGAGAAGATGACAAGATGGAGAAGTTAGCACGACGGTATTTGAAGGAAGTCATCTCCAGACATTGAATATCAATCTCTATTATCTCTGATAGGGATGACAGATTTATTTCAAGATTCTGGCAGACATTACAGCAAGCATTAGGAACTCGTCTAGACATGAGTACTGCCTATCATCCACAAACTGATGGGCAGAGCGAAAGGATGATGCAAACTCTTGAAGATATTCTACGAGCATGTGTTATTGATTTTGGAAACAGTTGGGATCGACATCTACCGTTAGCAGAATTTTCCTACAACAATAGCTACCATTTAAGCATTGAGATGGCGCTGTTTGAAGCATTTTATGGTAGAAAGTGCAGGTCTCTGATTTGTTGGAGTGAAGTGGGGGATAGACAGATTACGGGTTCGGAGATAATACAAGAAACTACCGAGAAGATTATCCAAATTCAACAACGGTTGAAAACCGCCCAAAGTCAACAAAAGAGCTACGCCGACATTAATAGAAAAGATATCGAATTTGAAATTGGAGAGATGGTCATGCTTAAGGTTGCACCTTGGAAAGGCGTTGTTCGATTTGGTAAACGAGGGAAATTAAATCCAAGGTATATTGGACCATTCAAGATTATTGAGCGTGTCAGACTAGTAGCTTACCGACGTGAGTTACCTCAACAACTTGCGGCTGTACATAACACTTTCCACGTCTCGAATTTAAAGAAATGTTTTGCTAAAGAAGATCTCACTCTTCCGTTAGACGAAATCCAAATTAACGAAAAACTTCAATTCATCGAAGAACCCGTCGAAATAATGGATCGTGAGGTTAAAAGACTTAAACAAAACAAAATACAAATTGTTAAGGTTCGATGGAATGCTCATAGAGGATCCGAGTTCACCTGGGAACGAGAAGATCAGATGAAGAAGAAATACCCGCACTTATTTCCAGAAGATACGACAACACCTCCAACTGCTTAAAATTTCGGGACGAAATTTATTTAACGGGTAGGTACTGTAGTGACCCGAACTTTTCCATGTTTATATATATTAAATGAAATTTATTTTTACATGATTAAGTGTTTCCAACATGTTAAGCAATCAAATTGTTAAGACTTGATTATTTGAAATGAGTTTCATGTAGACAATTGACCACCCAAGTTGACCGGCGATTCACGAATGTTCAAACTTGTAAAAACGACATGACGATATATATATGAATATACATATAGTTAACATGAGATTATGATAAGTAAATATCTCCATAAGTATATTAACAATGAGATATATACATAAAAATGAGACTACTAAGTTAAGAAACTCGAAATGATATATATAACGATTATCGTTAATACAACATCTTACTAAATACATATGTATCATATTAAGATATTGTTACACTATATTTAACATGATAAAATGATAATTATATATATCATTAAGTATGTTAACAATGAACTACATATGTAAAAACAAGACAACTAACTTAAGGATTTCGAAACGAGACATATATATAACGATTATCGTTGTAACGACATTTAAATGTATATATATCATATTAAGATATATTAATATATCATAATATCATGATAAGATAATAATTTAACATCTCATTAGATATAATAAACAATGGGTTAACAACATTAAATGAGATCGTTAACTTAAAGGTTTCAAAACAACACTTACATGTAACGACTAACGATGACTTAACGACTCAGTTAAAATGTATATACATGTAGTGTATTTAGATGTATTAATATACTTTTGGAAGACTTCAAGACATATTTCAAAACACTCATACTTAACGAAAATGGGTACAGTTACATTCTCATTCTCTTTCCATCAAGAATTCTAGTCGTATTCATACCCGTATTATACACAGCTTCTAGACGTACTTACTGTGGGTATATACCAATAGGAACTAGCATGGGATTCCACTCTTGATTATTTCATGTATGACTAATCAATTTTGACTTCTACCATGAACTAGTCAACTTACTAGAACTCCTTTTAACCCCTCTCACCACTCACCACTTACCACTCATCATTCACTCCATTTCACTTCCAATTCTCTTTCTAACTCTCTCTCAACACACACACACACACACACACACACACACACACACACACTTATGAACGAATTTTTCCAGTAGCTAATCATCATCTTCATCAAAAATTACTTCAAGAATCAAGCTATAATCATCTTAGGAAGAACACTTCAAGAACACTTCGAAAATCCTTTCAAGTTTACTAGTTTACATCCAAGCTTTCTAATCCATTTCAAGTAATCATCTAAGATCAAGAAACCTTTGTTATTTACAGTAGGTTATCTTTCTTATTCAAGGTAATATTCATATTCAAACTTTAATTCAATTTCTATAACTATGAACTATCTTAATTTGAGTAAAAATCTTAATTGAACTTGTTTTTGTGTCATGATCCTACTTCAAGAACTTTCAAGCAATCCAAGATCTTTTGAAGCTAGATTATTTCTTTTCACTTCCAGTAGGTTTACCTACTAAACTTGAGGTAGTAATGATGTTCATAACATCATTCGATTCATATATATAAAACTATCTTCTTCGAAGGTTTAAACTCGTAATCACTAGAACATAGTTTAGTTAATTCTAAACTTGTTCGCAAACCAAAGTTAATCCTTCTAACTTGACTTTTAAAATCAACTAAACACATGTTCTATATCTATATGATATGCTAACTTAATGATTTAAAACCTGGAAACACGAAAAATACCGTAGAACTGGATATACGCCGTCGTAGTAACACCGCGGGCTGTTTTGGGTTTGATAATTAAAAAATATGATAAACTTTGATTTAAAAGTTGTTCTTCTGGGAAAATAATTTTTTTATGAACATGAAACTATATCCAAAAATCATGGTTAAACTCAAAGTGAAAGTATGTTTTTCAAAATGGTCATCATGACGTCGTTCTTTTGACTGAAATGGCTACCTCTTACAAAAATGACTTGTAACTTATATTTCTGACTATAAACCTATAATTTTTCTATTTAGATTCATAAAATAGAGTTCAATATGAAACCATAGCAATTTGATTCACTCAAAATGGATTTAAACCGAAGAAGTTATGGGTAAAACAAGATTGGATATTTTTGATTGTTGTAGCTAGAGGAAATATTGTAACAATTCTATACAAATCATATCCTAGCTAACTTATATTGTATTATTCATGTATTCCAATATATATTATGTATTCTTTGGATACCATAGACACGTATACAATATTGTGACATATCATATCGACCCATCTATATAATATATTTTGTAACAACCATAGACACTCTATATGCAGTAATGTTGGAGTTAGCTATACAGGGTTGAGGCTGATTCCAAAATAATATATATAGTTTGAGTTGTGGTCTAGCCTGAGGCTTGTATACACTAGGTCATGGATTGATCCAAGATTATTTATATTTATTTATTTCTGTATATCTAACTGTGGACAACTAGCTGTAGGTTACTAACGAGGACTGCTGACTTAACAAACTTAAAAGATTAAAATGTAATAAAAAATGTTGTAAATATATTTTGATCATACTTTGATATATATGTACATATTTGTATAGGTTCGTGAATCGACCAGTGGCCAAGTCTTACTTCCCGACGAAGTAAAATCTGTGAAAGTGAGTTATAGTCCCACTTTTAAAATCTAATATTTTGGGATGAGAATACATGCAGTTTTATAAATGTTTTACGAAATAGACACAAGTAAATGAAACTACATTATATGGGTGAATGATCGAAGCCGAATATGCCCCTTTTGCTTGGTAACCTAAGAATTAGTAAACCGATCTACTAATTGACGCGAATCCTAAAGATAGATCTATTGGGCCTAACGAACTCCATCCAAAGTACCAGATGCTTTAGTACTTCGATGTTGTTTTTATCATGTCCGAAGGATTTCCCGGAATGATAGGGGATATTCTTATATGCATCTTGTTAATGTCGATTACCAGGTGTTCACCATATGAATGATTTTTATCTCTATGTATGGGATGTATATTGTAATATGAAATCTTGTGGTCTATTATTATGATTTGATAATATATAGGTTAAACCTATAACTCACCAACATTATTGTTGACATTTTAAGCATGTTTATTCTCAGGTGATTATTAAGAGCTTTCGCTGTTGCATACTAAAATAAAGACAAGATTTGGAGTCCATGCTTGTATGATATTATGTAAAAACTGCATCCAAGAAACTTATTTTTGATGTAATATATTCTTATTGTAAACCATTATGTAATGGTCGTGTGTAAACGGTATATTTTAGATTATCATTATTTGATAATCTACGTAATGTTTTTTAAAACTTTATAGATAAAATAAAGGTGATGGTTGTTTTAAAAAATGAATGCAGTCTTTGAAAAACGTCTCATATAGAGGTCAAAACCACGCGACGAAATCAATTAATATGGAACGTTTATAATCAATATGAACGGGACATTTCAGTTGGTATCAGAGCCACTCATGTGCCGTTGGGGGTGGTGAGGCAAGCATCATCGAGGACGATGAGTCCCTAAGGGGGGGGGGTGAATGTAACACCCTAGGCAATTCCCACATCGCCCACGAAAATGAGTGATCATGGGATTATAAGGTAATACTCACGCTTAAATGACACAACGCGTTTTGGGATCACAGGATGAGTAAAAGTGTGAGTACGTTGTGGTTAAGCGTGCTCAGGTGAGAGCACCACCAGGATGGGTGACCTCCTGGGAAAGTGCTTCTCTTGTGTGGTCGCCAAGAAAAAGCCGTGCGCCTGCGGGCAAAGCGGACAATATTGTTGTCATGTTAAGCTGGGGTGTTACAGAAAACCGTTGAAAAGTGGGAAACCCCTAAAACTCCAAAACACATAAGCCAGTTTTTAGGACTAGCTGGTTACTACAGAAGGTTCATCCAAGACTTTTCCAGAATAGCAAAACCCTTAACTGCATTAATGCATAAAGGGAGGAAATTTGAATGGAAGGATGAACAAGAGAAAGCGTTTCAATTGTTAAAGAAAAAGTAAACTACGGCACCTATATTGTCATTACCTGAAGGGAATGATGCTTTTGTGATATATTGTGACGTCTCAAAGCAAGGTCTCGGTTGTGTATTAATGCAACGAACGAAAGTAATTGCTTATGCGTCTAGACAATTGAAGATTCACGAGCAGAATTATACGAAGCATGATTTGGAATTAGGTTGTTTTTGCATTAAAGACTTGGAGGCACTACTTATATGGGGTCAAAAGTATTATATATACCGACCACAAATGTCTTCAACACATATTTAATCAGAAACAACTGAACATGAGGCAGCGCAGGTGGATTGAATTATTGAATGATTACGACTTTGAGATTCGTTACCACCCAGGGAAGGCAAATGTGGTAGCCGACGCCTTGAGCAGAAAGGACAGAGAACCCATTTATGTAAAATCTATGAATATAATGATTCACAGTAACCTTACTACTCAAATAAAGGAGGCGCAACAAGGAGTTTTAAAAGAGGGAAACTTAAAGGATGAAATACCCAAAGGATCGGAGAAACATCTTAATATTTGGGAAGACGGAACCCGGCACAGGGCTGAAAGAATTTGGGTACCAAAATTTGGAGATATGAGAGAAATGGTACTTTGAGAAGCTCATAAAACTAGATACTCAATACATCCTGGAACGGGGAAGATGTACAAGGATCTCAAGAAATATTTTTGGTGCCAGGTATGAAAGCCGACGTTGCTAAATACGTAGGAGAATGTTTGACGTGTTCTAAGGTCAAAGCTGAGCATCAGAAACCATCAGGTCTACTTCAACAACCCAAAATCTCAGAATGGAAATGGGAAAACATTACCATGGATTTCATCACTAAATTGCCAAGGACTGCAAGTGGTTTTGATACTATTTGGGAAATAGTTGATCGTCTCACCAAATCACCACACTTCCTGCCAATAAGAGAAGATGACAAGATGGAGAAGTTTGCACGACTGTATTTGAAGGAAGTCGTCTCCAGACATGGAATACCAATCTCTATTATCTCGGATAGGGATGGCAGATTTATTTCAAGATTCTGGTAGACATTACAGCAAGCATTAGGAACTCGTCTAGACATGAGTACTGCCTATCATCCACAAAATGATGATCAGAGCGAAAGGACGATACAAACGCTTGAAGACATGCTACGAGCATGTGTTATTGATTTCGAAAACCGTTGGGATCGAAATCTACCGTTAGCAGAATTTTCCTACAATAACAGCTACCATTCAAGCATTGAGATGGCGCCGTTTGAAGCACTTTATGGTAGAAAGTGCAGGTCTCTGATTTGTTGGAGTGAAGTGGGGGATAGACAGATTACGGGTCCGGAGATAATACAAGAAAATACCGAGAAGATTATCCAAATTCAACAACGGTTGAAAACCGCCCAAAGTCGACAAAAGAGCTACGCCAACATTAATAGAAAAGATATCGAATTTGAAATTGGAGAGATGGTCATGCTTAAGGTTGCACCTTGGAAAGGCGTTGTTCGATTTGGTAAACGAGGGAAATTAAATCCAAGGTATATTGGACCATTCAAGATTATTGAGCGTGTCGGACTAGTAGCTTACCGACGTGAGTTACCTCAACAACTTGCGGCTGTACATAACACTTTCCACGTCTCGAATTTGAAGAAATGTTTTGCTAAAGAAGATCTCACTATTCCGTTAGATGAAATCCAAATTAACAAAAAACTTCAATTCATCGAAGAACCCGTCGAAATAATGGATCGTGAGGTTAAAAGACTTAAGCAAAACAAAATACCAATTGTTAAGGTTCGATGGAATGCTCATTGAGGACCTGAGTTCACCTGGGAACGAGAAGATCAGATGAAGAAGAAATACCCGCACTTATTTCCAGAAGATACGACAACTCCTCCAACTGCTTAAAATTTCGGGACGAAATTTATTTAACGGGTAGATACTGTAGTGACCCGAACTTTTCCATATTTATATATATTAAATGAAATTGATTTTTACATGATTAAGTGTTTCTAACATGTTAAGCAATCAAATTGTTAAGACTTGATTATTTGAAATGAGTTTCATGTAGACAATTGACCACCCAAGTTGACCGGCGATTCACGAACGTTAAAACTTGTAAAAATGACATGACGATATATATATATATATATACATATAGTTAACATGATATTATGATAAGTAAGTATCTCCATAAGTATATTAACAATGAGTTATATACATAAAAATGAGACTACTAAGTTAAGAAACTCGAAACGATATATATAACGATTATCGTTATTACAACGTCTTACTAAATACATATGTATCATATTAAGATATTGTTACACTATATTTAACATGATAAAATGATAATTATATATATCATTAAGTATGTTAACAATGAACTACATATGTAAAAACAAGACTACTAACTTAAGGATTTCGAAACGAGACATATATGTAACGATTATCGTTGTAACGACATTTAAATGTATATATATCATATTAAGATATATTAATATATCATAATATCATGATAAGATAATAATTTAACATCTCATTAGATATAATAAACAATGGGTTAACAATATTAAATGAGATCGTTAACTTAAAGGTTTCAAAACAACACTTACATGTAACGACTAACGATGACTTAACGACTCAGTTAAAATGTATATACACGTAGTGTATTTAGATGTATTAATATACTTTTGGAAGACTTCAATACATATATGAAAACACTCATACTTAACGAAAATGGGTACAGTTACATTCCCATTCTCTTTCCATCAATAATTCTAGTCGTATTCATACCTGTATTATACACAACTTCTAGACGTACTTACTGTAGGTATATACCAATAGGAACTAGCATGGGATTCCACTCTTGATTATGTCATGTATGACTAATCAGTTTTAACTTCTACCATGAACTAGTCAACTAACTAGAACTCCTTTAAACCCCACTCACCACTCACCACTTACCACTCATCATTCACTCCATTTCACTTCCAATTCTCTTTATAATTCGCTCTCAACACACACACACACACACACACACACTTATGAACGAATTTTTCCAGTAACTAATCATCATCTTCATCAAAAATTACTTCAAGAATCAAGCTATAATCATCTTAGGAAGAACACTTCAAGAACACTTCAAGAACACTTCGAAAATCCTTTCAAGTTTACTAGTTTACATCCAAGCTTTCTAATCCATTCCAAGTAATCATCCAAGATCAAGAAACCTTTGTTATTTACAGTAGGTTATCTTTCTTATTCAAGGTAATATTCATATTCAAACTTTGATTCAATTTCTATAACTATAAACTATCTTAATTCGAGTAAAAATCTTACTTAAACTTGTTTTTGTGTCATGATCCTACTTCAAGAACTTTCAAGCCATCCAAGATCCTTTGAAGCTAGATCATTTTTTGTCACTTCCAGTAGGTTTACCTACTAAACTTGAGGTATTAATGATGTTCATAACATCATTTGATTCATATATATAAAACTATCTTATTCGAAGGTTTAAACTCGTAATCACTAGAACATAGTTTAGTTAATTCTAAACTTGTTCGCAAACAAAAGTTAATCCTTCTTAATTGACTTTTAAAATCAACTAAACACATGTTCTATATCTATATGATATGCTAACTTAATGATTTAAAACCTGGAAACACGAAAAATACCGTAAAACCGGATATACGCTGTCGTAGTAACACCGCGGGCTGTTTTGGGTTTGATAATTAAAAACTATGATAAACTTTGATTTAAAAGTTGTTTTTCTGGGAAAATGATTTTTCTTATGAACATGAAACTATATCCAAAAATCATGGTTAAACTCAAAGTGGAAGTATGTTTTTCAAAATGGTCATCAAGACGTCGTTCTTTCGACTAAAATGACTACCTCTTACAAAAATGACTTGTAACTTATATTTCTGACTATAAACCTATACTTTTTCTATTTAGATTCATAAAATAGAGTTCAATATGATACCATAGCAATTTGATTCACTCAAAACGGATTTAAACCGAAGAAGTTATGGGTAAAACAAGATTGGATATTTTTGATTGTTGTAGCTACGGGAAATATTGTAACAATTCTATACAAATCATATCCTAGCTAACTTATATTGTATTATTCATGTATTCTAATATATATTATGTAATCTTTGGATACTATAGACACGTATACAATGTTTTGACATATCATATCGACCCATCTATATAATATATTTTGTAACAACCATAGACACTCTATATGCAGTAATGTTGGAGTTAACTATACAGGGTTGAGGTTGATTCCAAAATAATATATATAGTTTGAGTTGTGGTCTAGCCTGAGGCTTGTATACACTGGGTCATGGATTGATCCAAGATAATTTATATTTATTTATTTATGTACATCTAACTGTGGACAACTAGCTGTAAGTTACTAACGAGGACTGCTGACTTAACAAACTCAAATCATTAAAATGTAATTAAAAATGTTGTAAATATATTTTGATCATACTTTGATATATATGTACATATTTGTATAGGTTCGTGAATCGACCAGTGGCCAAGTCTTAATTTCCGACGAAGTAAAAATCTGTGAAAGTGAGTTATAGTCCCACTTTTAAAATCTAATATTTTGGGATGAGAATACATGCAGTTTTATAAATGTTTTACGAAATAGACACAAGTAAATAAAACTAAATTATATGGGTGAATGATCGAAACCGAATATGCCCCTTTTGCTTGGTAACCTAAGAATTAGTAAACTGATCTACTAATTGACGCGAATCCTAAAGATAGATCTATTGGGCCTAACGAACCCCATCCAAAGTACCAGATGCTTTAGTACTTCGATGTTATTTTTATCATGTCCGAAGGATTTCCCGGAATGATAGGGGATATTCTTATATGCATCTTGTTAATGTCGGTTACCAGGTGTTCACCATATGAATGATTTTTATCTCTATGTATGGGATGTATATTGAAATATGAAATCTTGTGGTCTATTATTATGATTTGATAATATATAGGTTAAACCTATAACTCACCAACATTTTTGTTGACGTTTTAAGCATGTTTATTCTCAGGTGATTATTAAGAGCTTCCGCTGTTGCATACTAAAATAAGAACAAGATTTGGAGTCCATGCTTGTATGATATTATGTAAAAACTGCATTCAAGAAACTTATTTTTGATGTAATATATTCTTATTGTAAACCATTATGTAATGGTTATGTGTAAACGTTATATTTTAGATTATCATTATTTGATAATCTATGTAATGTTTTTTAAAACTTTATAGATAAAATAAAGGTTATGGTTGTTTTAAAAAATGAATGCAGTCTTTGAAAAACGTCTCATATAGAGGTCAAAACCTCGCGACGAAATCAATTAATATGGAACGTTTATAGAAATGCCCCGTCCTAATCCATCTGGATGAAGTCTTCAACAGTTGGTCCCATTGCGAGGTTCTGACCTCTATATGCCATGAACGACTCCTTGTAATATGAGCAAATGCATAGCGGAAGATTTCTTTCATACCTGGGAATAAACATGCTTTAAAGTGTCAACCAAAAGGTTGGTGAGTTCATAGGTTTATCCTAAAACAATAAAATTCATCATTTTGATAGACCACAAGATTTAAGTCCTGCATGGTACAAATGGGCCCGAATCCTATACCCACCTGTAATGTGCATGCGATATCTTTTAAATACAGTACACCTTTCTCGTGTGCGCAATACATTTTTCATAAATCTTAGTAACCGTACACATATCTCGTGCACAAAAAAAACTAATACACATAACCTGTGTATAAAAATCATTCTCTCGATACATAACATTCACATCAATTGGTGGCAATTATCATGTCCACATAATTCAATGGTGGCAATTATCATGTCCACATAATTCAATGGTGGCAATTCTTGTTATAAGATGAGGATGAGTACATGATGAGACTTCAATTGATAAATATAGTGATTTGTCGGAGAGATTTAAACCAAGGAGCAACGAGGTTGCTGGTACGTCTGCTAGTAATATAATGGAATATAATTGGTTCCCCGGTAACAATAAAAGAGCACACATATATATCAAGGTTATAATAAGGTTGTTTCGGATGAAGAGTCGGAGTTGACTTGTTGGAGCTGTGACAAAATTGGCTAATTTGAAAAGAGATTGCAAAGTTATTTTCGGTAATAATAACGCTAAAGGAATTAGCACAGCTACACGTTAAACGTTTACTCAGTTTCCGAGTGTTTTCAGGTGCATAACTATATGCATCAATCTTTTCTTCCGTAGATGAAGTGCGGTTGGTTCAACCTCTCGATTGAGGTATTTTTAAGAATCATGAAAGGTTTGAACGCAGATTGGAATCGTCAAGATACAAATGAGGTTTAAGATGAAATCAAGTGGCAAACTTGAAGAATTATTTAGTTCCATATGTTATAATCAATATTTTAATTCATTTTAATTGTCCAATGTCATTAGTCCACGGTCGATAATCCACAGTTAACAGTCCAGTAATTCATATATAGTTTAATATATTATATTCGAATTAATTAATACGTGTCGTGACCCGTATACATCTCAGACTCGATCACAACTCAAAGTATATATATTATTATAGAATCAACCTCAACCCTGTATAGAGAACTCGATCATTACTGCATATAGAGTGTCTATGGTTATTCCAAATAATATATATATATATGCGTCGATATGATATGTCAAAACCTCGTATACGTGTCCCGATATTTAAAATGTGTAAAATAAATACAGAAATTAAATGACGATAAATAAAATTGCGAGAATATAAATTGCGATAAATAAACTGCGATAAATAAATTGCGATAATTAAAAGGTAATACGGAATTAACAGTTAGCTAGGAGCAGTTAGCTAGGATCTTGTTAGCGTGGTTTCTTAACAAAATTTCATATTGTTAATTAGTCTGTTTCTAATCAATTTTTATTGTGTCCATTATTTCTTCATTATGCCACTTGTCGGATTCTGATAGGTCAAATCCAAATATGAAATTGAATGAAAATGGTTATTCTGCGGTGAACGGATTCGTAAATCTGTGGATGTAAGTAGGATAGTAAATGAATGTTGAATCAGATTTGAAGAACGTACAATGTAACTTATTAATATAAAATCTAAATATTCCTCGGGTATTACCTACCCATTAAAATATTTTCACCATTAACAGTTTGTACAAAAGAATTTTTAATTACAATCTTTATGAAAACATATATACATATATATTTTCTTCAGATGTAATCATGGATTTAATGAGTTAACATAATATTAAACTCATTTAGTTTTCAGTTGGAACTAGAATAAATAATCTCTAAAACTTTAGAGATTACATATTCGCCATGTCGAACTAAGATAAATGAGGTAGAACGATACGTAGAACGAAGATCATACTCGAAGTACCGATGGTGATATTGAGGCATGGATTGTTGATGGTACTGATGCTGTTATTTATGGTACTACTGGTGCCAGTGATGTTATTGAAGCTGGTACGTTTTGCACTATATTTTCCAAGGCTACAACTCGGGCGCGAAGTTCGTTGACTTCTTCTATTATACCGGAATGATTGTCGGTTCGAACGAGCGGATGAATGAGGTTTAGAATATTAGATAGAATATAATCGTGGCGAGATACTCTGGAGATGAGTGTGAAAATGGTGTTTCGGACAGGTTCGCCGGTAAGTGAAGAGGTGAATTTGGTTGATGGAAAGGATCGCCTTCTTCGCGTCTCCATGGATTAAGTCGACTACGAACCCATCCTAAATTCACCCAGAATAGATGATAGGTAAATGGTTGATCCATTCCGGTTATACTACTTTCGGAGCTCGAGTGAAAATCCATGTCGGAATAGCTGTCGGAATAACTAGCGGAATAGCTATCGGAATCTGAGGGACTCGAACTAATTGTAAGATTCATCTTGTACGATCAGATGAAGGATTTTATATAAGAAATAGATTATAGAATGTAGATTAGTACTCTGTAATACATAATTTACATATGCATATATAATACTAAAATCCCATAGGTTACGGAGGAATCTACGGAATATGTTAG
Source organism: Rutidosis leptorrhynchoides (assembly GCF_046630445.1). Classification (NCBI taxonomy): domain Eukaryota; kingdom Viridiplantae; phylum Streptophyta; class Magnoliopsida; order Asterales; family Asteraceae; genus Rutidosis; species Rutidosis leptorrhynchoides. The sequence continues at coordinate 342,673,708 of NC_092333.1, forward strand.
GTGAAATGTCCCGTTCTTATTGACTAAAAACGTTCCATATTAATTGATTTCGTTGCGAGGTTTTGACCTCTATATGAGACGTTTTTCAAAGACTGCATTCATTTTTAAAACAAACCATAACCTTTATTTCATAGATAAAGGTTTTAAAAAGCTTTACGTAGATTATCAAATAATGATAATCTAAAATATCCTGTTTACACACGACCACTACATAATGGTTTACAATACAAATATGTTACAACAAAATAAGTTTCTTGAATGCAGTTTTTACACAATATCATACAAGCATGGACTCCAAATCTCGTCCTTATTTAAGTATGCGACAGCGGAAGCTCTTAATAATCACCTGAGAATAAACATGCTTAAAACGTCAACAAAAATGTTGGTGAGTTATAGGTTTAACCTATATATATCAAATCATAATAATAGATCACAAGATTTCATATTTCAATACACATCCCATACATAGAGATAAAAATCATTCATATGGTGAACACCTGGTAACCGACATTAACAAGATGCATATATAAGAATATCCCCATCATTCCGGGACACCCTTCGGATATGATACAAATTTCGAAGTACTAAAGCATCCGGTACTTTGGATGGGGTTTGTTAGGCCCAATAGATCTATCTTTAGGATTCGCGTCAATTAGGGTGTCTGTTCCCTAATTCATAGATTACCAGACTTAATAAAAAAGGGCATATTCGATTTCAATAATTCAACCATAGAATGTAGTTTCACGTACTTGTGTCTATTTTGTAAATCATTTATAAAACCTGCATGTATTCTCATCCCAAAAATATTAGATTTTAAAAGTGGGACTATAACTCACTTTCACAGATTTTTACTTCGTCGGGAAGTAAGACTTGGCCACTGTTGATTCACGAACCTATAACAATATATACATATATATTAAAGTATGTTCAAAATATATTTACAACACTTTTAATATATTTTGATGTTTTAAGTTTATTAAGTCAGCTGTCCTCGTTAGTAACCTATAACTAGTTGTCCACAGTTAGATGTACAGAAATAAATCGATAAATATTATCTTGAATCAATCCACGACCCAGTGTATACGTATCTCAGTATTGATCACAACTCAAACTATATATATTTTGGAATCAACCTCAACCCTGTATAGCTAACTCCAACATTCACATATAGAGTGTCTATGGTTGTTCCGAAATATATATAGATGTGTCGACATGATAGGTCGAAACATTGTATACGTGTCTATGGTATCTCAAGATTACATAATATACAATACAAGTTGATTAAGTTATGGTTGGAATAGATTTGTTACCAATTTTCACGTAGCTAAAATGAGAAAAATTATCCAATCTTGTTTTACCCATAACTTCTTCATTTTAAATCCGTTTTGAGTGAATCAAATTGCTATGATTTCATATTGAACTCTATTTTATGAATCTAAAAAGAAAAAGTATAGGTTTATAGTCGGAAAAATAAGTTACAAGTCGTTTTTGTAAAGGTAGTCATTTCAGTCGAAAGAACGACGTCTAGATGACCATTTTAGAAAACATACTTCCACTTTGAGTTTAACCATAATTTTTGGATATAGTTTCATGTTCATAATAAAAATCATTTTCTCAGAATAACAACTTTTAAATCAAAGTTTATCATAGTTTTTAATTAACTAACCCAAAACAGCCCGCGGTGTTACTACGACGGCGTAAATCCGGTTTTACGGTGTTTTTCGTGTTTTTAGGTTTTAAATCATTAAGTTAGCATATCATATAGATATAGAACATGTGTTTAGTTGATTTTAAAAGTCAAGTTAGAAGGATTAACTTTTGTTTGCGAACAAGTTTAGAATTAACTAAACTATGTTCTAGTGATTACAAGTTTAAACCTTCGAATAAGATAGCTTTATATGTATGAATCGAATGATGTTATGAACATCATTACTACCTTAATTTCCTTGGATAAACCTACTGGAAAAGAGAAAAATGGATCTAGCTTCAATGGATCCTTGGATGGCTCGAAGTTCTTGAAGCAGAATCATGACACGAAAACAAGTTCAAGTAAGATCATCACTTGAAATAAGATTGTTATAGTTATAGAAATTGAACCAAAGTTTGAATATGATTATTACCTTGTATTAGAATGATAACCTACTGTAAGAAACAAAGATTTCTTGAGGTTGGATGATCACCTTACAAGATTGGAAGTGAGCTAGCAAACTTGAAAGTATTCTTGATTTTTATGAAACTAGAACTTTTGGAATTTATGAAGAACACTTAGAACTTGAAGATAGAACTTGAGAGAGATCAATTAGATGAAGAAAATTGAAGAATGAAAGTATTTGTAGGTGTTTTTGGTCGTTGGTGTATGGATTAGATATAAAGGATATGTAATTTTGTTTTCATGTAAATAAGTCATGAATGATTACTCATATTTTTGTAATTTTATGAGATATTTCATGCTAGTTGCCAAATGATGGTTCCCACATGTGTTAGGTGACTCACATAGGCTGCTAAGAACAGATCATTGGAGTGTATATACCAATAGTACATACATCTAAAAGCTGTGTATTGTACGAGTACGAATACGGGTGCATACGAGTAGAATTGTTGATGAAACTGAACGAGGATGTAATTGTAAGCATTTTTGTTAAGTAGAAGTATTTTGATAAGTGTATTGAAGTCTTTCAAAAGTGTATAAATACATATTAAAACACTACATGTATATACATTTTAACTGAGTCGTTAAGTCATCGTTAGTCGTTACATGTAAGTGTTGTTTTGAAACCTTTAGGTTAACGATCTTGTTAAATGTTGTTAACCCAATGTTTATAATATCAAATGAGATTTTAAATTATTATATTATCATGATATTATCATGTATGAATATCTCTTAATATGATATATATACATTAAATGTCTTTACAACGATAATCGTTACATATATGTCTCGTTTAAAAATCATTAAGTTAGTAGTCTTGTTTTTACATATGTAGTTCATTGTTAATATACTTTATGATATGTTTTCTTATCATAGTATCATGTTAACTATATATATATATATATATCCATATATATGTCATCATATAGTTTTTACAAGTTTTAACGTTCGTGAATCACCGATCAACTTGGGTGGTCAATTGTCTATATGAAACATATTTCAATTAATCAAGTCTTAACAAGTTTGATTGCTTAACATGTTGGAAACATTTAATCATGTAAATATCAATCTCAATTAATATATATAAACATGGAAAAGTTCGGGTCACTACAGTACCTACCCGTTAAATAAATTTCGTCCCGAAATTTTAAGATGTTGAAGGTGTTGACGAATCTTCTGGAAATAGATGCGGGTATTTCTTCTTCATCTGATCTTCACGCTCCCAGGTGAACTCGGGTCCTCTACGAGCATTCCATCAAACCTTAACAATTGGTATCTTGTTTTGCTTAAGTCTTTTAACCTCACGATCCATTATTTCGACGGGTTCTTCGATGCATTGAAGTTTTTCGTTGATTTGGATTTCATCTAACGGAATAGTGAGATCTTCTTTAGCAAAACATTTCTTCAAATTCGAGACGTGGAAAGTGTTATGTACAGCCGCGAGTTGTTGAGGTAACTCAAGTCTGTAAGCTACTGGTCCGACACGATCAATAATCTTGAATGGTCCAATATACCTTGGATTTAATTTCCCTCGTTTACCAAATCGAACAACGCCTTTCCAAGGTGCAACTTTAAGCATGACCATCTCTCCAATTTCAAATTCTATATCTTTTCTTTTAATGTCAGCGTAGCTCTTTTGTCGACTTTGGGCGGTTTTCAACCGTTGTTGAATTTGGATGATCTTCTCGGTAGTTTCTTGTATAATCTCCGGACCCGTAATCTGTCTATCCCCCACTTCACTCCAACAAATCGGAGACCTGCACTTTCTACCATAAAGTGCTTCAAACGGCGCCATCTCAATGCTTGAATGGTAGCTGTTGTTGTAGGAAAATTCTGCTAACGGTAGATGTCGATCCCAACTGTTTCCGAAATCAATAACACATGCTCGTAGCATGTCTTCAAGCGTTTGTATCGTCCTTTCGCTCTGCCCATTAGTTTGTGGATGATAGGCAGTACTCATGTCTAGACGAGTTCCTAATGCTTGCTGTAATGTCTGCCAGAATCTTGAAATAAATCTGCCATCCCTATCAGAGATAATAGAGATTGGTATTCCATGTCTGGAGACGACTTCCTTCAAATACAGTCGTGCTAACTTCTCCATCTTGTCATCTTCTCTTATTGGTAGGAAGTGTGCTGATTTGGTGAGACGATCAACTATTACCCAAATAGTATCAAAACCACTTGCAGTCCTTGGCAATTTAGTGATGAAATCCATGGTAATGTTTTCCCATTTCCATTCCGGGATTTCGGGTTGTTGAAGTAGACCTGATGGTTTCTGATGCTCAGCTTTGACCTTAGAACACGTCAAACATTCTCCTACGTATTTAGCAACATCGGCTTTCATACCCGGCCACCAAAAATGTTTCTTGAGATCCTTGTACATCTTCCCCGTTCCAGGATGTATTGAGTATCTGGTTTTATGAGCTTCTCTAAGTACCATTTCTCTCATATCTCCAAATTTTGGTACCCAAATCCTTTCAGCCCTATACCGGGTTCCGTCTTCCCCAATATTAAGATGCTTCTCCGATCCTTTGGGTATTTCATCCTTTAAATTTCCCTCTTTTAAAACTCCTTGTTGCGCCTCCTTTATTTGAGTAGTAATGTTATTATGAATCATTATATTCATAGATTTTACTCGAATGGGTTCTCTGTCCTTCCTGCTCAAGGCATCGGCTACCACATTTGCCTTCCCCGGGTGGTAACGAATCTCAAAGTCGTAATCATTCAATAATTCAATCCACCTACGCTGCCTCATATTCAGTTGTTTCTGATTAAATATGTGTTGGAGACTTTTGTGGTCGGTATATATAATACTTTTGACCCCATATAAGTAGTGCCTCCAAGTCTTTAATGCAAAAACAACCGCGCCTAATTCCAAATCATGCGTCGTATAATTTTTTTCGTGAATCTTCAATTGTCTAGACGCATAAGCAATCACCTTCGTTCGTTGCATTAATACACAACCGAGACCTTGCTTTGATGCATCACAATAAATCACAAAATCATCATTCCCTTCAGGCAATGACAATATAGGTGCCGTAGTTAGCTTTTTCTTCAATAACTGAAACGCTTTCTCTTGTTCATCATTCCATTCAAATTTCTTCCCTTTATGCATTAATGTAGTCAAGGGTTTTGCTATTCTGGAAAAGTCTTGGATGAACCTTCTGTAGTAACCAGCTAGTCCTAAAAACTGGCGTATGTGTTTCGGAGTTTTCGGGGTTTCCCACTTTTCAACAGTTTCTATCTTTGCCGGATCCACCTTAATACCTTCTTTGTTCACTATGTGACCGAGGAATTGAACTTCTTCCAACCAAAATGCACACTTTGAAAACTTAGCGTACAATTCTTCCTTCCTCAATACTTCTAACACCTTTCTCAAATGTTCACCTTGTTCTTGGTCATTCTTTGAGTAAATAAGTATGTCATCAATGAAAACAATGACAAACTTGTCAAGGTATGGTCCACACACTCGGTTCATAAGGTCCATGAACACAGCTGGTGCATTAGTTAAACCAAACGGCATGACCATAAACTCGTAATGACCGTAACGTGTTCTGAAAGCAGTCTTTGGAATATCATCTTCTTTCACCCGCATTTGATGATACCCGGAACGTAAGTCAATCTTTGAATAAACAGACGAGCCTTGTAGTTGATCAAATAAGTCGTCGATTCTCGGTAGTGGGTAGCGGTTCTTGATGGTAAGTTTGTTCAACTCTCGGTAGTCGATACACAACCTGAATGTACCATCTTTCTTCTTGACAAACAAAACAGGAGCTCCCCACGGTGATGTGCTTGGTCGAATGAAACCACGCTCTAAAAGTTCTTGTAATTGGCTTTGCAGTTCTTTCATCTCGGTGGGTGCGAGTCTGTAAGGAGCACGAGCTATTGGTGCAGCTCCTGGTACAAGATCTATTTGTAATTCAACGGATCGATGTGGGGGTAATCCCGGTAATTCTTTCGGAAATACATCGAGAAATTCTTTTGCAATGGGAACATCATTGATGCTCTTTTCTTCAGTTTGTACTTTCTCGACGTGTGCTAGAACAGCATAGCAACCTTTTCTTATTAGTTTTTATGCCTTCAAATTACTAATAAGATGTAGCTTCGTGTTGCCCTTTTCTCCGTACACCATTAAGGGTTTTCCTTTTTCTCGTATAATGCGAATTGCATTTTTGTAACAAACGATCTCCGCTTTCACTTCTTTCAACCAGTCCATACCGATTATCACATCAAAACTCCCTAACTCTACTGGTATCAAATCAATCTTAAATGTTTCGCTAACCAGTTTAATTTCTCGATTCCGACATATATTATCTGCTGAAATTAATTTACCATTTGCTAATTCGAGTAAAAATTTACTATCCAAAGGCGTCAATGGACAACTTAATTTAGCACAAAAATCTCTACTCATATAGCTTCTATCCGCACCCAAATCAAATAAAACGTAAGCAGATTTATTGTCAATAAGAAACGTACCCGTAACAAGCTCCGGGTCTTCCTGTGCCTCTGCCGCATTAATATTGAAAACTCTTCCACGGCCTTGTCCATTCGTGTTCTCCTGGTTCGGGCAATTTCTAATAATGTGGCCCGGTTTTCCACATTTGTAACAAACTACATTGGCATAACTTGCTCCGACACTACTTGCTCCGCCATTACTCGTTCCGACACCATTTGTTCCTTTCGTCCTATTAACCCCTGGTCCGTAGACCTCACACTTCGCCGCGCTATGACCATTTCTTTTACACTTGTTGCAAAATTTGGTGCAGAACCCCGAGTGATTCTTTTCACACCTTTGGCATAGCTGCTTCTGATTGTTGTTGTTGTTGCGGTTATTATTGTTGTTGGGATGATTGTTGTAGTTGTTGTTGTTGTTGTTGTTGTTGTTGGGCCGTTTGTTGTAGTTGCGATTGATGTTGCAATTGTTGGGATAATTGTTGCGATTATTGTTGTAATTGCTGTTGTTGTTGTATTGGTGATTCTTATCACCGTTTTCCTCCCACTTTCTTTTGACTTGCTTCACATTGGCCTCTTCAGCAGTCTGTTCTTTAATTCTTTCTTCAATTTGGTTCACGAGTTTGTGAGCCATTCTACATGCCTGTTGTATGGAGGCGGGCTCATGTGAACTTATATCTTCTTGGATTCTTTCCGGTAATCCTTTCACAAACGCGTCGATCTTCTCTTCCTCATCTTCGAATGCTCCCGGACACAATAGGCACAATTCTGTGAATCGTCTTTCGTATGTGGTAATATCAAATCCTTGGGTTCGTAACCCTCTAAGTTCTGTCTTGAGCTTATTGACCTCGGTTCTGGGACGGTACTTCTCGTTCATCAAGTGCTTGAATGCTGACCACGGTAGTGCGTACGCATCATCTTGTCCCACTTGCTCTAGATAGGTATTCCACCATGTTAACGCAGAACCTGTGAAGGTATGCGTAGCGTACTTCACTTTGTCCTCTTCAGTACACTTACTTATGGCAAACACCGATTCAACCTTCTCGGTCCACCGTTTCAATCCGATCGGTCCTTCGGTTCCATCAAATTTCAAAGGTTTGCAGGCAGTGAATTCTTTGTAGGTGCATCCTACACGATTTCCTGTACTGCTAGATCCAAGGTTATTGTTGGTATGTAGCGCAGCCTGTACTGCGGCTATGTTTGAAGCTAGAAAAGTATGGAATTCCTCTTCATTCATATTCACGGTGTGTCGAGTAGTCGGTGCCATTTCCTTCAAAATAGTTAAATGGAACAAGTTAATCATACAGAATATTAAGAGTAGTTAATAGTATTTCGTAGCATAATATGAACTCATTTATAAAAGCTTTTTCTTCATATTAGCGTTTTATAAGTTTAAATTCGGGTAGTACCTACCCGTTAAGTTCATACTTAGTAGCTAATATACAATTCAACTACTACAATTCTATATGAAAAACTGATTGTAATAATATTTCGCGTTCAAACTTTTATACAATATTTTACAAACTTACAATACCGCTTATTTTACATAAAGCATGAAATATAGCACACAATAACTTTGATACAAGATAGTTGTGAAGACAATTCTAGCTAGTACACAAGTCGTTCGGCAAAGGCAATAAAGACACGTAATTCATACGTCCAGAAACAAGTCATGCATTCTGGTTTTACTAGGACTACTTCCCATCCTTGGTCTTGTGCAACATAACCGTTATGGCCGTTGATAAGACAGCGTGTTGTAACGTCATCAAAGGGACGAGGGTTACGTAATGTCCAACAGTCCCGTAATAATCTAAAAACCTCATTTCTTACCCCAATTACCGACTCCGTCACTTGTGGAAACGTTTTGTTTAATAGTTGTAGCCCGATGTTCTTGTTCTCACTTTGGTGAGAAGCGAACCTTACTAATCCGTAAGCATAACATGCTTCTTTATGTTGCATGTTAGCCGCTTTTTCTAAATCACGAAGTCCAATATTCGGATATATTGAGTCAAAATAATTTCTTAACCCGTTGCGTAAAATAGCATTTGGGTTCCCCGCAATATATGTGTCAAAGTAAACACATCGTAACTTATGGGTTTCCCAATGTGATATCCCCCATCTTTCAAACGAAAGTCTCTTATAAACCAAGACATTCTTGGAACGTTCTTCGAATGTCTTACAAACTGATCTCGCCTTAAATAGTTGTGCCGAAGAATTCTGGCCGACTCTAGACAAGATTTCATCAATCATGTCTCCGGGTAGGTCTCTTAAAATATTGGGTTGTCTATCCATTTTGTGTTTTTAAACTGTAAAATAGACAAGAGTTAGTTTCATAAAAAAAATACTTATTAATACAAGCAATTTTTACATATATCATAAAGCATAAGAACACTATATTACATATATTACACCACACGAATACAACTATCTTATTCCGACTCGCTCGTTTCTTCTTCTTCGGTTTTGGTTCGTTTTGCCAAGTTTCTAGGGATATATGATGTTCCCCTAATACGAGCCGTCGTTGTCCACATTGGTTTAGAAAAACCTGGTGGTTTAGAGGTTCCCGGGTCATTGTTACAACTTAAGGACTTCGGGGGTTGACGATACATATAAAGTTCATCGGGGTTGGAATTAGATTTCTCTATTTTTATGCCCTTTCCCTTATTATTTTCTTTTGCCTTTTTAAATTCAGTTGGGGTAATTTCTATAACATCATCGGAATTCTCGTCGGAATCCGATTCATCGGAGAATTGGTAATCCTCCCAATATTTTGCTTCCTTGGCGGAAACACCATTGACCATAATTAACTTTGGTCGGTTGGTTGAGAATTTTCTTTTACTTAACCGTTTTATTATTTCCCCCACCGGTTCTATTTCTTCATCCGGTTCTGATTCTTCTTCCGGTTCCGATTCTTCTTCCGGTTCCGACTCTTCTTCCGGTTCCTCTTCGGGAACTTGTGAATCAGTCCACAAATCATTCCAATTTACATTTGACTCTTCATTATTATTAGGTGAGTCAATGGGACTTGTTCTAGAGGTAGACATCTATCACATAATATCAAACACGTTAAGAGATTAATATATCACATAATATTCATATGTTAAAAATATATAGTTTCCAACAAAATTTGTTAAGCAATCATTTTTCAAGTAAACACGGTCGAAGTCCAGACTCACTAATGCATCCTAACAAACTCGATAAGACACACTAATGCAAAATTCTGGTTCTCTAAGACCAACGCTCGGATACCAACTGAAATGTCCCGTTTTTATTGACTAACAACGTTCCATATTAATTGATTTCGTTGCGAGGTTTTGACCTCTATATGAGACGTTTTTCAAAGACTGCATTCATTTTTAAAACAAACCATAACCTTTATTTCATAGATAAATTTTTTAAAAAGCTTTACGTAGATTATCAAATAATGATAATCTAAAATATCCTGTTTACACACGACCATTACATAATGGTTTACAATACAAATATGTTACAACAAAATAAGTTTCTTGAATGCAGTTTTTACACAATATCATACAAGCATGGACTCCAAATCTCGTCCTTATTTAAGTATGCAACAGCGGAAGCTCTTAATAATCACCTGAGAATAAACATGCTTAAAACGTCAACAAAAATGTTGGTGAGTTATAGGTTTAACCTATATATATCAAATCATAATAATAGATCACAAGATTTCATATTTCAATACACATTCCATACATAGAGATAAAAATCATTCATATGGTGAACACCTGGTAACCGACATTAACAAGATGCATATATAAGAATATCCCCATCATTCCGGGACTTCCTTCGGATATGATACAAATTTCGAAGTACTAAAGCATCCGGTACTTTGGATGGGGTTTGTTAGGCCCAATAGATCTATCTTTAGGATTCGCGTCAATTAGGGTGTCTGTTCCCTAATTCATAGATTACCAGACTTAATAAAAAAGGGCATATTCGATTTCGATAATTCAACCATAGAATGTAGTTTCACGTACTTGTGTCTATTTTGTAAATCATTTATAAAACCTGCATGTATTCTCATCCCAAAAATATTAGATTTTAAAAGTGGGACTATAACTCACTTTCACAGATTTTTACTTCGTCGGGAAGTAAGACTTGGCCACTGTTGATTCACGAACCTATAACAATATATACATATATATTAAAGTATGTTCAAAATATATTTACAACACTTTTAATATATTTTGATGTTTTAAGTTTATTAAGTCAGCTGTCCTCGTTAGTAACCTATAACTAGTTGTCCACAGTTAGATGTACAGAAATAAATCGATAAATATTATCTTGAATCAATCCACGACCCAGTGTATACGTATCTCAGTATTGATCACAACTCAAACTATATATATTTTGGAATCAACCTCAACCCTGTATAGCTAACTCCAACATTCACATATAGAGTGTCTATGGTTGTTCCGAAATATATATAGATGTGTCGACATGATAGGTCGAAACATTGTATACGTGTCTATGGTATCTCAAGATTACATAATATACAATACAAGTTGATTAAGTTATGGTTGGAATAGATTTGTTACCAATTTTCACGTAGCTAAAATGAGAAAAATTATCCAATCTTGTTTTACCCATAACTTCTTCATTTTAAATCCGTTTTGAGTGAATCAAATTGCTATGATTTCATATTGAACTCTATTTTATGAATCTAAAAAGAAAAAGTATAGGTTTATAGTCGGAAAAATAAGTTACAAGTCGTTTTTGTAAAGGTAGTCATTTCAGTCGAAAGAACGACGTCTAGATGACCATTTTAGAAAACATACTTCCACTTTGAGTTTAACCATAATTTTTGGATATAGTTTCATGTTCATAATAAAAATCATTTTCTCAGAATAACAACTTTTAAATCAAAGTTTATCATAGTTTTTAATTAACTAACCCAAAACAGCCCGCGGTGTTACTACGACGGCGTAAATCCGGTTTTACGGTGTTTTTCGTGTTTTTAGGTTTTAAATCATTAAGTTAGCATATCATATAGATATAGAACATGTGTTTAGTTGATTTTAAAAGTCAAGTTAGAAGGATTAACTTTTGTTTGCGAACAAGTTTAGAATTAACTAAACTATGTTCTAGTGATTACAAGTTTAAACCTTCGAATAAGATAGCTTTATATGTATGAATCGAATGATGTTATGAACATCATTACTACCTTAATTTCCTTGGATAAACCTACTGGAAAAGAGAAAAATGGATCTAGCTTCAATGGATCCTTGGATGGCTCGAAGTTCTTGAAGCAGAATCATGACACGAAAACAAGTTCAAGTAAGATCATCACTTGAAATAAGATTGTTATAGTTATAGAAATTGAACCAAAGTTTGAATATGATTATTACCTTGTATTAGAATGATAACCTACTGTAAGAAATAAAGATTTCTTGAGGTTGGATGATCACCTTACAAGATTGGAAGTGAGCTAGCAAACTTGAAAGTATTCTTGATTTTTATGAAACTAGAACTTTTGGAATTTATGAAGAACACTTAGAACTTGAAGATAGAACTTGAGAGAGATCAATTAGATGAAGAAAATTGAAGAATGAAAGTGTTTGTAGGTGTTTTTGGTCGTTGGTGTATGGATTAGATATAAAGGATATGTAATTTTGTTTTCATGTAAATAAGTCATGAATGATTACTCATATTTTTGTAATTTTATGAGATATTTCATGCTAGTTGCCAAATGATGGTTCCCACATGTGTTAGGTGACTCACATGGGCTGCTAAGAGCTGATCATTGGAGTGTATATACCAATAGTACATACATCTAAAAGCTGTGTATTGTACGAGTACGAATACGGGTGCATACGAGTAGAATTGTTGATGAAACTGAACGAGGATGTAATTGTAAGCATTTTTGTTAAGTAGAAGTATTTTGATAAGTGTATTGAAGTCTTTCAAAAGTGTATAAATACATATTAAAACACTACATGTATATACATTTTAACTGAGTCGTTAAGTCATCGTTAGTCGTTACATGTAAGTGTTGTTTTGAAACCTTTAGGTTAACGATCTTGTTAAATGTTGTTAACCCAATGTTTATAATATCAAATGAGATTTTAAATTATTATATTATCATGATATTATCATGTATGAATATCTCTTAATATGATATATATACATTAAATGTCTTTACAACGATAATCGTTACATATATGTCTCGTTTAAAAATCATTAAGTTAGTAGTCTTGTTTTTACATATGTAGTTCATTGTTAATATACTTTATGATATGTTTTCTTATCATAGTATCATGTTAACTATATATATATATATATATATATATATATATATCCATATATATGTCATCATATAGTTTTTACAAGTTTTAACGTTCGTGAATCACCGATCAACTTGGGTGGTCAATTGTCTATATGAAACATATTTCAATTAATCAAGTCTTAACAAGTTTGATTGCTTAACATGTTGGAAACATTTAATCATGTAAATATCAATCTCAATTAATATATATAAACATGGAAAAGTTCGGGTCACTACATTAGGCAAAGTTTACAGTAACAGATATGCTAAGATATGAATTAGCAGATACGCTAAGATATGAATTTTGTCTATACACTATTCATGCAATCCAGACAGTAAGGTATGTCTAGATTAAGAATGATAAGCAAGTGATTCCCTAAGAATGATATGCAGATAATTTTCGACACGAAATGATAAGCAAAACTTTTGACATGCAGACACGGTCGAAGTCCAAACTCACTAATGCATCCTAATGACTTATCAGTTAGACACACTAATGCAGAACTGGTTCGCTAAGACCACCGCTCTGATACCAACTGAAATGCCCCGTCCTAATCCATCTGGACGAAGTCTTCAATAGTTGGTCCCATTGCGAGGTTCTGACCTCTATATGCCATGAACGACTCCATGTAAAATGAGCAAATGGACAGGGGAAGATTTCTTTCATACCTGAGAATAAACATGCTTTAAAGTGTTAACCAAAAGGTTGGTGAGTTCATAGGTTTATCGTAAAACAATAAAATTCATCATTTTGATAGACCACAAGATTTAAATCCTGCATGGTACAAATGGGCCCGAATCCTATACCCACCTGTAATGTACATGCGATATCTTTTAAATACAGTACACCTTTCTCGTGTACGCAATCCATTTTTCATAAATCTTAGTAACCGTACACATATCGCGTGCACAAAAAAAAACTAATACACATAACCTGTGTATAAAAATCATTCTCTCGATACATAACATTCACATCAATTGGTGGCAATTATCATGTACACATAATTCAATGGTGGCAATTATCATGTCCACATAATTCAATGGTGGCAATTATCATGTCCACATAATTCAATGGTGGCAATTATCATGTCCACATAATTCAATAATAATTCGCAGAACTTCTGTCTGCATAATAATTCATTCGAGGAATGTTTTGCTCGTGTCTATCTCGTCAAACATTTATAAAAGCATTTCATGTATTCGCAGTTCAAAATATATTTCAAAAGCATTTAATAGAGCAGTTATAAAAACAGTGCATGTATTCTCAGTCCCAAAAATGTAAAGAGTAAAAGGGATTAAAATGAAACTCACGCATATAAATATTGTAAAACAGTTAATAAAGAATTTGCATGTATTCTCAGCCCAAAAATGTAAAGAGTAAAAGGGGCAAATGAAATACGATATTTTGTAGTAAATATGCATACGATGGAACTGAACAATGCAAAGTTGGCCTCGGATTCACGAACCTATATCAATTGTATATCTATTAAAACATATAATGGAGATCACATAATTTCATTTATTAATATATATTATTTATATATATTTGTGGTTATATGAAATTTATAATAAATTCCTTTTAAAAACATATATTTATATTATATCTTAAATTACATGTTATATATAGTTATTCGTTAAAATGATAGTTTTGTTAATAATGATTTATTAATAATAATAATAATAATAACTTTATTAATAATGATAATACTAATAATAAAAATGATAATGATAATCTTTAATAATAATAATAATAATAAGTTATTTCATTTTTATAATGAAAACAATAATATTGATAATAATACTTATATTCTTAAAAATGATAAGATAATAATAATAATAATAATAATAATAATAATAATAATAATAATAATAATAATAATAATAATAATAATAATAATAATAATAATAATAATAATAATAATAATAATGATGCTACCTCAAAGGAGTATCCCTAAAAAAAATGCCCAAGTCCGGGTTTGAATCCGCGATGTCCCACTAACCCAATAATATCCTTAACCATTGAACCATCTGCTGCTTTTCTGAATTAATACCCAATCTATATCTATATATCTAATATATCTATCTGTTTCCATCTTCTTAAAAAAAAAATGCCACAACCGAGACTCGAAGCCGCAACCTCTCATTCACACGCAAACACACTTAACCATTGCACCATTTATGTTTTTCTGTCGTTATAACCGACTTATAATCATTTAACCCGTATTTCATCGGTTTCCCTTTTCCACTTTCATCTCTTTGGCCCAACAAGAAATTAGTCCATAAGCCCAATACCCTATTCGATTTAAACTTGAATTTTTTTTTGGAACCATGATATCGTAATAGTGCAACTGCACAACCACTATCATCGTGTCCCCCCCCCCCCCCCCAAACTTTTTTTTTTTCACATCATTCATTATTTAAACAAAATATCAATCAAAAACTCATATTGTTGGCCATAAACTCCCCTTTGTCCCACATGAATGATTAGAAAAAAAACGTCATGTATATTTACTATAATCAAGTTGGCAAGTGGGTTATGATTTGGTGACTTTTGGTTCAAAAGAAAGCAAAATGCGCAAAGGTAGATAAATTCATCATCTTCATCACTCGAAACCCGTTACACTTCATCATCTTTAGAAAAAGAGAAAAAAAAAATGATGAAGCCCAAAGTAGAACAGTATTCGGCCGAAAAAAATGTGGTTCAAGAATCAATACATCGGTTTCCTTTTTCTTTTCTTTAATAACCAAGTGGGTCACTTATTGGATACATGTCGGCCAAGAAGAAAACGAACGTCTTTATCATCATTGTTATAATATGGCCACGTTTATGAAACATATAACAATAGCAACTAGAGGAGTCGTGTATCAGTTAAAACAAAAGAAAAATAGAAAAAGAGCAGCAGTAACAGTGAAGCAAATTGCAGCTCGTAGTTTGTGGTTTTCAGTGGTGTTGGGTGTCGAAAGGAAAATAGAAATAAAAACAGAAACCATACGATGGTCATCGTGGTTTATATTGTGGTCGAG
The DNA here is from genome assembly GCF_046630445.1 of Rutidosis leptorrhynchoides. Lineage (NCBI taxonomy): Eukaryota > Viridiplantae > Streptophyta > Magnoliopsida > Asterales > Asteraceae > Rutidosis > Rutidosis leptorrhynchoides. The sequence goes on from NC_092333.1 coordinate 342,689,622, forward strand.
GGTGACGGTTCTAATGGTGGTGGCGTTGAAGAATATAAGTCGAGCAGTAGCATTAACAATTATATGGGTGAAGGTGATGCGTATGGGTATGTGGTGGTTTACATGGTCATGGTGATCATAGGTGATGGAGGGTGGTGATTGTTTCAGTTGTTTATACAACGTACTAAACAGAAAAATAGTTGTAGTAGATAAAGGTTATGGAGTGATTTGATGATGATTCTTGGTGTGTTCTAAACGGGTTTCGATGGTGAGGTTTGTGGTGATCGAGAACGATGAACCAAAGATGGGTTGTGGTAATGTCCGGCTTGAAGGTGAGTCGATGGTGGTGATGAGTTAAAGTGACCAAGTAGGTTTGAAGGTGATGGTGGGTTGATGCATGATTGAAGAAGAAGAAGGTTTGTCCTCGGTTGATAGAAAACAAGGAAGGAGATGAATAAGAATATTGGCGGGTTTAATGAAAGCCAGAAAGTGAATGTTAGTGGATGCATTTACTCGTATACATATGTAGATATTAGATATAGACCTATAATCAGATAATAAATATAATATAATAATAATATATATTATAATTATAATCCTCAATTAGTGGAAAGTGTGAAACAGAAATCAAGAATCAACAGTAAGCCATCACAATAATTCTGCCGACGCTTTTCCCCGGATGGCTATATCGTGTCCATTGCTAAACAGTTAACGTATAAAAGTGTCCCTAAAAATCCCAAATTTTTAGATTAAATATATTTAATTATTTCACTCATTAACTGTTTGAAACCTGATCAAAAAGGTTCGATAATTATTTATTTTCTGTTCCAATTTATATGTGCGGAGTACTAATATTTAAACTTAAAAAGGTAAAAATATTCTTAACAAATCTAACATTTTCGTAATCGATTTACAGTTCAACTTTTATTTTAGTCCTTCATGAACATGTAACATATCTATATTAAAACTAACGAAACGTCAACCGAGTGTTACTGACGTTTACTAATTAGGCTCGAAATCATTCATTTTCAATATACACATTCTATATATATATATATATATATATATATATATATATATATATATATATATATATATATATATATATATATATATATATATATATATATATATATATATATATCAAATCTTAATTAACAAGTTTAAGTAAATAAATATATTAATTATATTCTTTTAAACAACTAAATATAATATTATATATTTACAAGTAATATTCATGTACATATATATATACATACTTAAATATATATGAATCTATTTACAAATATTTGTTCGTGAATCGTTGGAAACAGTCGAAGGTCAATTGAATATATAAACATAGTTTCAAAATTTTCGAGACTCAACATTACAGACTTTGCTTATCGTATCGAAATCATATGAAGATTAAGTTTAAATTTGGTCAGAAATTTCCGGGTCGTCACATTTTCTTCTTTAAAGCTAAATATTTTCCTTATTTATCTGGGTCGCCGTACTGATGGTCTTGGTCGTCGTACTAAGTTTTACGTGAGAACTATTCTTTTGAAGTTTCAGACCTTATAAGAGTTTCGTTTCACTTTGTGAGGCCACCGGCCTGGGAGATGAGGCCGCCGTGTTGGGCAAATTCTCAGGTGTTTTTTGGCTTCTTCATTTTATTACATTTTAGGCTTATTTTCATCATAAATTTACCTGTAAAGATCACAAATAACTTTTTCCCCCAAATAAGCAAAGGTATTGGTCATTTTCTACGAATTTGAGGAAAATAGCATCGTAAAAAGGATATAAAAATATGTATAGTTTCAGTGCTATCAACATCTCAGTATTCAACCAGGTTTCAGTGTTTGAAATCTCAAAAGTTTGTATACAATTGAAAACATATTAAGTACAAAATATTTTCTGAAAAATCCTAAATATAAAAGACAAAAAGATCTTTCAATCTTGAATAAATGATCATTTTCTAGAAAGTGTCTGATTCTGGTTTCAAACAGGGTCAAAGGTTGACCAACAGGCATCATTGAAAGTTAAGAAACATAAGCTAATTGGGCTTATTCAAAAACGGACAAGCTGAAAAATACAATAGTTGTGCTTAATGAGCTTGAAATCGGACAGGAGGTGATAGGAGTTGAAAACCGGCAGAATATTAATGTTTTAAAAACGGACCCTATATAAAGCTCAAATAAGTCAAACCCTAATTATCTCTCTAATTTCAAAGTGTCCGTTTTTCTCAAGCATTACATGTTCTTCAAAACTTGGTAAATACTCGTACGATTTCCTCGTACGATTTCTAATTCTGTTATGTTTAATCACTTAAAAATGATAGATCTAGATTATACAAACATACTTTGACATAAATCAATAACCTTTTTAATCATCAAAACAACAAAAATCAAATTTTGAATGAGCTGAATGTAAAATTAGTTCGACTGTTCGTTTTTAACAGTTTGAATCAAATTGAATTGATTTTGTTTGTTTGAGTGCTTTTAAATAGTTTGATTATTGATTATCATAAATGATCTTAGATTATAAATCAATTTCATGATTACTTGTTAAATTGTGAGATCGATCTTAGGTTCTGGTCGACTGATTTGGGGAAGAACGCAAAGAGACAGAACATTAAATCACTGTTTGAATTATGTGTCCGTTTGTTAAGAATCAAGAGGTTGTCCATTTTATACTATATAAAATTGTGTGTCCTTTTGATGACTTATAAGATTTTTGTTCAACAAATGCATGTCCGTTTCTTAAAAGATAAATATTTATCCTGTTTACTTGATAGATATATGTCCGTTTCTCATGGATAGTTATCTGTCAGTTTTCTGATAAAATGAAATATGCCCGGTTCTGATGTTTTGAAAATCAAAAACATGTGTCCGTTTTACATATGTCCAATTTTAAAATTACTTGAAAGGTTCTCAAAGTTTTGTTGTGTCTGGTTCTTATAACACTTCATAAATGTCCAACTCTTGTTGAAAGACCAATACCAAGTACATTACACAATTGATAACAACTAGACTTAATTTCAGAAATGATAGTGTCCGTTTGCTTAACTTGGTCAAAATTGTTACTGTCTGGTTCTTAAGACTTAGACAAAAACATGTGTTGTCCAGTTTTTGAGGCTTAGTCAAATTTTTTAATAACAATTGATTATGGATTGTCCGGTTTTTGATGATGTGATTATCTGTGTATAAAAGTTTATGAAAATAAAAAAAAATGATAAAAAATTGTAAATTTTGATAAACAAAAAAATAATTGGGAAGACATTATACTTAATGGATATAAAGAATTTGGTTGTAACAACCCGAGCTTTTCCGTTAGAACCTCCGTTAAATCCTAGACGCTCGTTAGTTAAATTATATGATTCTTTTACGTCGAAATTATTTTTTTTTAAAGATACTAAATCCTTTGAGGATTGTTATAATTAATATGATTAGATGTTAATTGATTAACTTATTTTGGATATTGAAATACGTAGAAAACGATACGGTTTGAATAACTGCATAGTTGTTTTTCGGATTGACGAAGCACTTGGAGTAAATATTAATAATTATTTTAAAAATTGTTAACTTAGAAAAAATAATTAATTTATTAATTGTTTTAATAAATTAAACTTAGTAGATCTGTTTAAACGTCCGGTTAACATTCCGGGAATTCAGTTTCGGTTAACGGTAACTAGAAACGAACCGCACTTAATTGATGGCAGGCCAAAACATAATATATTTCACTTTTTAATAATTATTCTTTAAATTTATTATGTTTTAAAATTACTTTCAATTTATTGGAATTTTTATAGATTAAAAACGCGATAAATTAACGTTTAACGATTCGGTTCGCGTTTTTGATTAACGGCACCTAAACGGACTACACACTTATGAGATAGGGATCAAAATTAGCCCATGGGCACCCCATGGGAACCCATTCGGCCGAAACACCCCACCCCTACCTTTTTATGTCTTGTTTTGGGCTAGTTGTTATATGAGTCCATGTAAATTATGCCTTAACTTATCCCTAAACCTATATTTAATCAAACAAAAGGCTGTCATTCATTCCCTACCTCATAAACACGACCAAGAACATCCCCCCATCATCCTCTAAATGTCAACACCTTCATCATCCTCAATCACCATCAATTTTTGGTTGTTTGCTCTGGCACTCTACACGACAGTTGTTGCTTTGATCATTCTCTATGCATTGCTCTTAGTTAATTGATCTCTAGAGGTATAAAAATAAAACCCTAATTTTTAATTTTTAATTTTCAATCAATTACTCGTGGTACATTGATATCGACTAAAAAGTCATGTTTTTACCCTCGATGTCAGGCCCATATTTAACAAAGTAATGTATTTTATTGCCAAATTATGCATCTATTTTCTTAGATTGGTACATTTGGTAATTACGAAGGCAATGCAAAAAAAATTGATTTTAACGGACTTGAAATGAAGAATTTAGAGCGAAAACGGCAAAAACCTTGAAAACCCCAAAAAAACGGCCTGCCAAAGTCCAAGAAAAACGGCCTGCCACAGTATGTGGACGGCTGACCTGATTGAAAACGGACTGCCAAATTAAACGGGCTAATTAAACAGGCCACCATCAAATTAGACGGTCCAACATCCAATTAAACGGGCCACCACAAAATTAGACGGCCTACCATGCCAGAATCTAGTATAAATAAGGGTCATTTGTTTCCATTTCAACACACTCTCCACTCTCCACTCTTCAATTTACTCTCAAATTTAGTTTAGTTTTCTATTCTAGTTCGAGAATAGTCTTTCGAGGCCTTCTCACCTCCGAGCGGGAAATTAAGTACCCGGAGGCGAACGCCGAAAATTGTACTAAGAAGCTATCTAGAGTCGGAGTTATCACTTTTGTACTTTCAGAACTCGATTAATATACTGGTACTTTTATCTTGACTCTATCTTGTTATAATGTCTTTTATTACTTTGATAGATGATATTATTGCCATGATTAGCGAGTAGTTATATTTTGTGCTTGCTGTGATGTAGTTGTTACGTTGTTTGAATATACAAATTGTTTAATGAGATACTGTTGAGATGTTTTCCGATTATGATTAAACTCAATCGCTTTTCCGACTAATAGAACGTGGTTATCAGCTCTGTGATTAGGAAGTCGTGAACCCCGATTCAGAGTACACTATTTGTGTCACCCCTTGGTAAGACACCTCTGCCGGATACATAGGGCGTTTGTCAGAGGCACAACGGTTGTAGTATTTCATAATGGAAACCCTAATTGATACTAGGAGTACAAGGCCGGCTTCAGGCTACTAGCACGCGAAGGATTTGAGAGAGACGATAATGATACGGCATTATTGGAAGAGAGTATACCCGAAACGAGCAGAGAAACGATAATGATACGGCATTATTGGAAGAGAGACTTCAGGACTTTATCGTAGATGAGTATACCCGATACGAGCAGAGAAACGATAATGATACGGCATTATTGGAAGAGAGACTTCAGGACTTTATCGTAGATGAGTATACCCGATATGAGCAGAGAAACGATAATGATACGGCATTATTGGAAGAGAGACTTCAGGACTTTATCATTGCACTCCACGATCATATTCGCCTAGAGGAACGGGAAAGGGAGCACAAGTCAGTAGTTCGTACCATGCACGAGACAAGGTTTTTCCGAGAACTGAAGATCATCTACACCAAAGTATACAACGCTTTGGCAGGATCAGCACTTCCTTGTTCCACTACTCAGATATCACTACTGTCCCTTATCCGTCAAAACATGGAGCTTTCGACTGGACGCCCGACTTCCCACTCCGATTCATAAATGATCGAAGACATTAGAAGCCTCTTCACTCTCTTAGGTGATTTTGAGAGCACACCAGATAGACTTGTGATCTATGTTACTATCGATCACCACGCCGATCTAATTATCAAGGAGTTATAAGCCGCAGTTATGGAAGAAGAGCATCGCAACAATCCTTTCTCCCATTTGGATCCAAACATAGTTAACCTTGCCACATTTGTGACATCCGAGCTCCAACGTATCTTCAATGTGTCAACGGATCTGAGCTTCACATTCAAATCTGGATGCCGTAAGATTTACCAGAAAGCAGCCGCCTTGTTTCTAGACTCAGGAATTCTATTTACCTCCTTCCAGCTCCAGCTAATAACTAATCTATGCCGAACTGTTAACAGTTTTTGCGGAGATCCCCATTCTGAAGATTTTGAGATCATGAAGATATAGTTCCCGACATTACTTGAAGACCTTATACATGAGCATCCGAGACGAGAAACTATCACCACCAGTACTGCATATATGACTGACATACATGGGACCGTCAGTAGGGTTGTGGAGTACATCCTCTTCGAACTCTAGGACTTATCCAGAGCTATAACTGCCCACTACCTCTCCTTCAGAAGATCGACACGAGATATTTCGGACCTTCTCCACTTTTTGGTCCGTCATTTTCTCAGGATCTACACACCGAGATATGTTCACCCTCAGCTTAACGAAGACATCATTAGGAGGGATTTGTCTACTTTACCATGGTAGACAGAGTATTGTTCGAGCCAACGACGTTAAACAAAAGCGCTTCTTAGGAGGCAACCTGATATCGCATATTTATTACACGTTTTTCCTTAGTGATATCGATTACAGTTTGGTCCTTTTGGATACGATTTGGTGTTATTTCGATAAGTGTTGTGAAAGTTTGAGTTCTAAGACCAAGGAGATGAAATTTGAAGTTATTTGATGGTTTTAGTGATTTTCTATGGAAACGAGTGAAAGAAATTGGTTAGATGCGAGTTTGGATGAATTTATTGAGTTTTCAGCTCGGAATCAGCAAAAAAAAGGCCTGGAGTGCCGCTCAGAAACATGGAGCGCCGCTCCAGTAGGCATCAAAATCAGTTCAACAGTTTTTGGAAGTCCCCAGATCAGGTTTCAGTGATATGGAGCGCCGCTTCACCTTCAGCCGGGTTCAGAATTCACCTATTTAAAGCCCGAATTTTTACCCTAATTATTCATTATTGCATCCAGACGAATTTCAGCAGCTTTTTGACGAAAAAGGGTTATTTTTGGGGAATCCCAAGATCATTCTAACACATCAGTCATTCCAAAAACGCGTCTCGATCCGTTTATCATTCAAGAACACAATTTTCATTAGATTTAATTCTTATCATTATTATGAATACTATTAATTGTTTATTTGTGATTTTGGCTTTAGCTATGATTGTCGGCTAAGCACTTTAATGTTTGTCTAGATTGAATATTCGTATGTGTTTGGATGATACTTTAATGTTTAATTTGATTAATGCATGATAATTATGAGTTTTGATTAAGAACCATTCTTGTGGGTGTTGATTATTATTACTAAGTTGATTAGTGTACTTGTTTGAACAAAGGAAACCCTGTTTCAATTTAGTGCATTAGTTTCCAATTGCTTTGTCTTAACCAATTGGGTGCTTACTGGACCAAGGGGGTAAACCGGGTAACATAGATTGAACAAAATATGGGTGAATTATGTGGAGCGAACGCGTAACCAATTGAATCTTAATCTTATAATTAGTTAATTACTAAGTCACAAACGAAAGAGGTCTTTGGTGAAAGGGAACCCTAAGCCAATAAATCCTAGTTTGACGTGTTTGCTAAAAGAGAACTCCGGGTAAACCGACTCTGTAGTTGCATGTATTGATAAATTGAACTAGTGCTTAATAACATAATCATCCGTCACTGCGAATAGGAGATCTAGGCGAACGTTCTTTTATCTATTGAATTCAAATATCTTTACTTTTCGTTGAATCTGCATTTATTTTCTATAAACTTAAAAACACAAAAATATTGTCTTTTACTTTTTATCTATCCTTGATTTGGCTAATCGTTAAATAGCCACAAAAAAAATTATCTCATACTTTCAATTTTCATAGATTAACTTAGTTTATTTTTATTAGTTGCAATCTTAATTCTCACGTTTAAACTGTCCTTGGAACGATTTCAGAATTACCAACTTTATACTATTGCACGATCGGGTACTGTAGTGACCCGAACTTTTCCGAACCTTTTCTATGATTATATGTTTAATGAAAACTATATTTACATGATTAAATATTTCCAACATGTTAAGCAATCAAACTTGTTAAGACTTGGTTAATTGAAACGGAAATTTTGTAAACGTCTGATTACCCAGTTTGACCAATGATTCACGAACGCTATAAGTTGTATATGACATGATGATACATAAATGAATAAATATATATGTATAACATGATATAATGATCATCAAGTATCTCATTAAAAATAGTAACAATAAGTTATATACTTAAAAAGGAGACTATTGACGTATGAAACTAGAAACGATACATATATCGATTATCGTTATAACCACGTCTTACTAAATATATATGAAGCATATTAATACATTGTTATATTATATTTATATATAACATGATAATATGATAATTAAATATATCATTAAGTGTATTAACAATGAACTACATAAGTAAAAACAAGACTGCTAACTTAAGGATTTCGAAACGAGACATATATGTAACGATTATCGTTGTAATGACATTTAAATGTATATATAATATTAAGATATATTAATATATCATAATATCATGATAATATAATAATTTAAAATCTCATTTGATATTATAAACATTGGGTTAACAACATTTAACAAGATCGTTAACCTAAAGGTTTCAAAACAACACTTACATGTAACGACTAACGATGACTTAACGACTCAGTTAAAATGTATATGCATGTAGTGTTTAAATATGTATTTATACACTTTTGAAAGACTTCAATACACTTATCAAAATACTTCTACTTAACAAAAATGCTTACAATTACATCCTCGTTCAGTTTCATCAACAATTCTACTCGTATGCACCCGTATTCGTACTCGTACAATACACAGCTTTTAGATGTATGTACTATTGGTATATACACTCCAATGATCAGCTCTTAGCAGCCCATGTGAGTCACCTAACAAATGTGGGAACCATCATTTGGCAACTAGCATGAAATATCTCATAAAATTACAAAAATATGAGTAATCATTCATGACTTATTTACATGAAAACAAAATTACATATCCTTTATATCTAATCCATACACCAACGACCAAAAACACCTACAAACACTTACATTCTTCAATTTTCTTCATCTAATTGATCTCTCTCAAGTTCTATCTTCAAGTTCTAAGTGTTCTTCATATATTCTACAAGTTCTAGTTACATAAAATCAAGAATACTTTCAAGTTTGCTAGCTCACTTCCAATCTTGTAAGGTGATCATACAACCTCAAGAAATCTTTGTTTATTATAGTAGGTTATCATTCTAATACAAGGTAATAATCATATTCAAACTTTGGTTCAATTTCTATAACTATAACAATCTTATTTCAAGTGATGATCTTACTTGAACTTGTTTTCGTGTCATGATTCTGCTTCAAGAACTTCGAGCCATCCAAGGATCCGTTGAAGCTAGATCCATTTTTCTCTTTTCCAGTAGGTTTATCCAAGGAACTTAAGGTAGTAATGATGTTCATAACATCATTCGATTCATACATATAAAGCTATCTTATTCGAAGGTTTAAACTTGTAATCACTAGAACATAGTTTAGTTAATTCTAAACTTGTTCGCAAACAAAAGTTAATCCTTCTAACTTGACTTTTAAAATCAACTAAACACATGTTCTATATCTATATGATATGCTAACTTAATGATTTAAAACCTGGAGACACGAAAAACACCGTAAAACCGGATTTACACCGTCGTAGTAACACCGCGGGCTGTTTTGGGTTAGTTAATTAAAAACTATGATAAACTTTGATTTAAAAGTTGTTATTCTGAGAAAATGATTTTTATTATGAACATGAAACTATATCCAAAAATTATGGTTAAACTCAAAGTGGAAGTATGTTTTCTAAAATGGTCATCTAGACATCGTTCTTTCGACTGAAATGACTACCTTTACAAAAATGACTTGTAACTTATTTTTCCGACTATAAACCTATACTTTTTCTGTTTAGATTCATAAAATAGAGTTTAATATGAAACCATATCAATTTGATTCACTCAAAACGGATTTAAAATGAAGAAGTTATGGGTAAAACAAGATTGGATAATTTTTCTCATTTTAGCTACGTGAAAATTGGTAACAAATCTATTCCAACCATAACTTAATCAACTTGTATTGTATATTATGTAATCTTGAGATACCATAGACACGTATACAATGTTTCGACCTATCATGTCGACACATCTATATATATTTCGGAATAACCATAGACACTCTATATGTGAATGTTGGAGTTAGCTATACAGGGTTGAGGTTGATTCCAAAATATATATAGTTTGAGTTGTGATCAATACTGAGATACGTATACACTGGGTCGTGGATTGATTCAAGATAATATTTATCGATTTATTTCTGTACATCTAACTGTGGACAACTAGTTGTAGGTTACTAACGAGGACAGCTGACTTAATAAACTTAAAACATCAAAATATATTAAAAATGTTGTAAATATATTTTGAACATACTTTGATATATATGTATATATTGTTATAGGTTCGTGAATCAACCAGTGGCCAAGTCTTACTTCCCGACGAAGTAAAAATCTGTGAAAGTGAGTTATAGTCCCACTTTTAAAATCTAATATTTTTGGGATGAGAATACATGCAGGTTTTATAAATGATTTACAAAATAGACACAAGTACGTGAAACTACATTCTATGGTTGAATTATCAAAATCGAATATGCCCCTTTTTATTAAGTCTGGTAATCTAAGAATTAGGGAACAGACACCCTAATTGACGCGAATCCTAAAGATAGATCTATTGGGCCTAACAAACCCCATCCAAAGTACCGGATGCTTTAGTACTTCGAAATTTATATCATATCCGAAGGGTGTCCCGGAATGATGGGGATATTCTTATATATGCATCTTGTTAATATCGGTTACCAGGTGTTCACCATATGAATAATTTATATCTCTATGTATGGGATGTGTATTGAAATATGAAATCTTGTGGTCTATTATTATGATTTGATATATATAGGTTAAACCTATAACTCACCAACATTTTTGTTGACGTTTTAAGCATGTTTATTCTCAGTGATTATTAAGAGCTTCCGCTGTCGCATACTTAAATAAGGACGAGATTTGGAGTCCATGCTTGTATGATATTGTGTAAAAACTGCATTCAAGAAACTTATTTTGTTGTAACATATTTGTATTGTAAACCATCATGTAATGGTCGTGTGTAAACAGGATATTTTAGATTATCATTATTTGATAATCTACGTAAAGCTTTTTAAACCTTTATTGATGAAATAAAGGTTATGGTTTGTTTTAAAATGAATGCAGTCTTTGAAAAACGTCTCATATAGAGGTCAAAACCTCGCAACGAAATCAATTAATATGGAACGTTTTTAATCAATAAGAACGGGACATTTCAGTTGGTATCCGAGCATTGGTCTTAGAGAACTAGAATTTTGCATTAGTGTGTCTTATCGAGTTTGTTAGGATGCATTAGTGAGTTTGGACTTCGACCGTGTTTACTTGAAAAATGATTGCTTAACAAATTTTGTTGGAAACTATATATTTTTAACATGTGAATATTAAGTGATATATTAATCTCTTAACGCGTTTGATATTATGTGATAGATGTCTACCTCTAGAACAAGTCCCATTGACTCACCTAATAATAATGAAGAGTCAAATGTAAATTGGAATGATTCGTGGACTGATTCACAAGTTCCCGAAGAGGAACCGGAAGAAGAGTCGGAACCGGAAGAAGAATCGGAACCGGAAGAAGAATCGGAACCGGATGAAGAAATAGAACCGGTGGGGGAAATAATAAAACGGTTAAGTAAAAGAAAATCCTCAACCAACCGACCAAGGTTAATTATGGTCAATGGTGTTTCCGCCAAGGAAGCAAAATATTTGGAGGATTACCAATTCTCTGATGAATCGGATTCCGACGAGAATTCCGATGATGTTATAGAAATTACCCCAACTGAATTTAAAAAGGCAAAAGAAATTAATAAGGAAAAGGGCATAAAAATAGAGAAATCTAATTCCAACCCCGATGAACTTTATATGTATCGTCAACCCCCGAAGTCCTTAAGTTGTAACAATGACCCGGGAACCACTAAACCACCAGGTTTTTCTAAACCAATGTGGAAAACGACGGCTCGTATTAGGGGAACATCATATATCCCTAGAAACTTGGCAAAACGAACCAAAACCGAAGAAGAAGAAGAAGAAACAAGCGAGTCGGAATAAGATAGTTGTATTCGTGTGGTGTAATATATGTAATATAGTGTGCTTATGCTTTATGATATATGTAAAAATTGCTTGTATTAATAAGTATTTTTTTTATGAATCTAACTCTTGTCTATTTTACAGTATAAAAACACAAAATGGATAGACAACCCAATATTTTAAGAGACCTACCCGGAGACATGATTGATGAAATCTTGTCTAGAGTCGGTCAGAATTCTTCGGCACAACTATTTAAGGCGAGATCAGTTTGTAAGACATTCGAAGAACGTTCCAAGAATGCCTTGGTTTATAAAAGGCTTTCGTTCGAAAGATGGGGGATATCACATTGGGAAATCCATAAGTTACGATGTGTTTACTTTGACACATATATTGCGGGGAACCCAAATGCTATTTTACGCAATGGGTTAAGAAATTATTTTGACTCAATATATCCGAATATTGGACTTCGTGATTTAGAAAAAGCGGCTAACATGCAACATAAAGAAGCATGTTATGCTTACGGATTAGTAATGTTCGCTTCTCACCAAAGTGAGAACAAGAACATCGGGCTACAACTATTAAACAAAACGTTTCCACAAGTGACGGAGTCGGTAATTGGGGTAAGAAATGAGGTTTTTAGATTGTTACGGGACTGTTGGACATTACGTAACCCTCGTCCCTTTGACGACGTTACAACACGCTGTCTTATCAACGGCCATAACGGTTATGTTCCACAAGACCAAGGATGGGAAGTCATCCTAGTAAAACCAGAATGCATGACTTGTTTCTGGACGTATGAATTACGTGTCTTTATTGCCTTTGCAGAACGACTTGTGTACTAGCTAGAATTATCTTCACAACCATCTTGTATCAAATTTATTGTGTGCTATATTTCATGCTATATGTAAAATAAGCGGTATTGTAAGTTTGTAAAATATTGTGTAAAAGTTTGAACGCGAAATATTATTATAATCAGTTTTTCATATAGAATTGTAGTAGTTGAATTGTATATTAGCTACTAAGTATGAACTTAACGGGTAGGTACTACCCGAATTTAAACTTATAAAACGCTAATATGAAGAAAAAGCTTTTATAGATGAGTTCATATTATGCTACGAAATACTATTAACTACTCTTAATATTCTGTATGATTAACTTGTTCCATTTGACTATTTTGAAGGAAATGGCACCGACTACTCGACACACCGTGAATATGAATGAAGAGGAATTCCGTACTTTTCTAGCTTCAAACATAGCCGCAGTACAGGCTGCGCTACATACCAACAATAACCTTGGATCTAGCAGTACAGGAAATCGTGTAGGATGCACCTACAAAGAATTCACTGCCTGCAAACCTTTGGAATTTGATGGAACCGAAGGACCGATCGGATTGAAACGGTGGACCGAGAAGGTCGAATCGGTGTTTGCCATAAGTAAGTGTACTGAAGAGGACAAAGTGAAGTACGCTACGCATACCTTCACAGGTTCTGCGTTAACATGGTGGAATACCTATCTAGAGCAAGTGGGACAAGACGATGCGTACGCACTACCGTGGTCAGCATTCAAGCACTTGATGAACGAGAAGTACCGTCCCAGAACCGAGGTCAATAAGCTCAAGACAGAACTTAGAGGGTTACGAACCCAAGGATTTGATATTACCACGTACGAAAGACGATTCACAGAATTGTGCCTATTGTGTCCGGGCGCATTCGAAGATGAGGAAGAGAAGATCGACGCGTTTGTGAAAGGATTACCGGAAAGAATCCAAGAAGATATAAGTTCACACGAGCCCACCTCCATACAACAGGCATGTAGAATGGCTCACAAACTAGTGAACCAGATTGAAGAAAGAATTAAAGAACAGACTGCTGAAGAGGCCAATGTGAAGCAAGTCAAAAGAAAGTGGGAGGAAAACGGTGATAAGAATCACCAATACAACAACAACAGCAATTACAACAATAATCGCAACAATTATCCCAACAATCGCAACATCAATCGCAACTATAACAAACGGCCCAACAACAACAACAATAACAACAACAACAACAGCAACTACAACAATCATCCCAACAACAATAATAACCGCAACAACAACAACAATCAGAAGCAGCTATGTCAAAGGTGTGAAAAGTATCACTCGGGGTTCTGCACCAAATTTTTGCAACAAGTGTAAAAGAAATGGTCATAGCGCGGTGAAGTGTGAGGTCTACGGACCAGGGGTTAATAGAACGAAAGGAACAAATGGTGTCAGATAGAGTAATGGCGGAGCAAGTAGTGTCAGAGCAAGTTATGCCAATGTAGTTTGTTATAAATGTGAAAAACCGGGCCACATTATTAGAAATTGCCCGAACCAGGAGAACACGAATGGACAAGGCCGCGGAAGAGTTTTCAATATTAATGCGGCAGAGGCACAGGAAGACCCGGAGCTTGTTACGGGTACGTTTCTTGTTGACAATAAATCTGCTTACGTTTTATTTGATTCGGGTGCGGATAGAAGCTATATGAGTAGAGATTTTTGTGCTAAATTAAGTTGTCCATTGACGCCTTTGGATAGTAAATTTTTACTCGAATTAGCAAATGGTAAATTAATTTCAGCAGATAATATATGTCGGAATCGAGAAATTAAACTGGTTAGCGAAACATTTAAGATTGATTTGATACCAGTAGAGTTAGGGAGTTTTGATGTGATAATCGGTATGGACTGGTTGAAAGAAGTGAAAGCAGAGATCGTTTGTTACAAAAATGCAATTCGCATTATACGAGAAAAAGGAAAACCCTTAATGGTGTACGGAGAAAAGGGCAACACGAAGCTACATCTTATTAGTAATTTGAAGGCACAAAAACTAATAAGAAAAGGTTGCTATGCTATTCTAGCACACGTCGAGAAAGTACAAACAGAAGAAAGAGCATCAATGATGTTCCTGTCGCAAAAGAATTTCCCGATGTATTTCCGAAAGAATTACCGGGATTACCCCCACATCGATCCATTAAATTTCAAATAGATCTTGTACCAGGAGCTACACCAATAGCTCGTGCTCCTTACAGACTCGCACCCAGCGAGATGAAAGAACTGCAAAGCCAATTACAAGAACTTTTAGAGCGTGGTTTCATTCGACCAAGCACATCACCGTGGGTAGCTCCTGTTTTGTTTGTCAAGAAGAAAGATGGTACATTCAAGTTGTGTATCGACTACCGAGAGTTGAACAAACTTACCATCAAGAACCGCTACCCACTACCGAGAATCGACGAATTATTTGATCAACTACAAGGCTCGTCTGTTTATTCAAAGATTGACTTACGTTCCGGGTATCATTAAATGCGGGTGAAAGAAGATGATATTCCAAAGACTGCTTTCAGAACACGTTACGGTCATTACGAGTTTCTGGTCATGCCGTTTGGTTTAACTAATGCACCAGCTGTGTTCATGGACCTTATGAACCGAGTGTGTGGACCATACCTTGACAAGTTTGTCATTGTTTTCATTGATGACATACTTATTTACTCAAAGAATGATCAAGAGCACGAAGAACATTTGAGAAAAGTGCTAGAAGTATTGAGGAAAGAAAAACTGTACGCTAAGTTTTCAAAGTGTGCATTTTGGTTGGAAGAAGTTCAATTCCTCAGTCACATAGTGAACAAAAAAGGTATTAAGGTGGATCAGGCAAAGATAGAAACTGTTGAAAAGTGGGAAACCCCGAAAACTCCGAAACACATACGCCAGTTTTTAGGACTAGCTGGTTACTACAGAAGGTTCATCCAAGACTTTTCCAGAATAGCAAAACCCTTGACTGCATTAACGCATAAAGGGAAGAAATTTGAATGGAAGGATGAACAAGAGAAATCGTTTCAGTTATTGAAGAAAAAGCTAACTACGGCACCTATATTGTCATTGCCTGAAGGGAATGATGATTTTGTGATTTATTGTGATGCATTAAAGCAAGGACGCGGTTGTTTTTGCATTAAAGACTTGGAGGCACTACTTATATGGGGTCAAAAGTATTATATATACCGACCACAAAAGTCTTCAACACATATTTAATCAGAAACAACTGAATATGAGGCAACGTAGGTGGATTGAATTGTTGAATGATTACGACTTTGAGATTCGTTACCACCCGGGGAAGGCAAATGTGGTAGCCGATGCCTTGAGCAGGAAGGACAGAGAACCCATTCGAGTAAAATCTATGAATATAATGATTCATAATAACCTTACTACTCAAATAAAGGAGGCGCAACAAGGAGTTTTAAAAGAGGGAAATTTAAAGGATGAAATACCCAAAGGATCGGAGCAGCATCTTAATATTCGGGAAGACGGAACCCGGTATAGGGCTGAAAGGATTTGGGTACCAAAATTTGGAGATATGAGAGAAATGTACTTAGAGAAGCTCATAAAACCAGATACTCAATACATCCTGGAACGGGGAAGATGTACAAGGATCTCAAGAAACATTTTTGGTGGCCAGGTATGAAAGCCGATATTGCTAAATATGTAGGAGAATGTTTGACGTGTTCTAAGGTCAAAGCTGAGCATCAGAAACCATCAGGTCTACTTCAACAACCCGAAATTCCGGAATGGAAATGGGAAAACATTACCATGGATTTCATCACTAAATTGCCAAGGACTGCAAGTGGTTTTGATACTATTTGGGTAATAGTTGATCGTCTCACCAAATCAGCACACTTCCTGCCAATAAGAGAAGATGACAAGATGGAGAAGTTAGCACGACTGTATTTGAAGGAAGTCGTCTCCAGACATGGAATACCAATCTCTATTATCTCTGATAGGGATGGCAGATTTATTTCAAGATTCTGGCAGACATTACAGCAAGCATTAGGAACTCATCTAGACATGAGTACTGCCTATCATCCATAAACTGATGGGCAGAGCGAAAGGACGATACAAATGCTTGAAGACATGCTACGAGCATGTGTTATTGATTTCGGAAACAGTTGGGATCGACATCTACCGTTAGCAGAATTTTCCTACAACAACAGCTACCATTCAAGCATTGAGATGGCGCCGTTTGAAGCACTTTATGGTAGAAAGTGCAGGTCTCCGATTTGTTGGAGTGAAGTGGGGGATAGACAGATTACGGGTCCGGAGATTATACAAGAAACTACCGAGAAGATCATCCAAATTCAACAACGGTTGAAAACCGCCCAAAGTCGAAAAAAGAGCTACGCTGACATTAAAAGAAAAGAAATAGAATTTGAAATTGGAGAGATGGTCATGCTTAAAGTTGCACCTTGGAAAGGCGTTGTTCGATTTGGTAAACGAGGGAAATTAAATCCAAGGTATATTGGACCATTCAAGATTATTGATCGTGTCGGACCAGTAGCTTACCGACTTGAGTTACCTCAACAACTCGTGACTGTACATAACACTTTCCACGTCTCGAATTTAAAGAAATGTTTTGCTAAAGAAGATCTCACTATTCCGTTAGATGAAATCCAAATCAACGAAAAACTCCAATTCATCGAAGAACCCGTCGAAATAATGGATCGTGAGGTTAAAAGACTTAAGCAAAACAAGATACCAATTTTTAAGGTTCGATGGAATGCTCATAGAGGACCCGAGTTCACCTGGGAGCGTGAAGATCAGATGAAGAAGAAATACCCGCATCTATTTCCAGAAGATTCGTCAACACCTTCAACAGCTTAAAATTTCGGGACGAAATTTATTTAACGGGTAGGTACTGTAGTGACCCGAACTTTTTCATGTTTATATATATTAATTGAGATTGATATTTACATGATTAAATGTTTCCAACATGTTAAGCAATCAAACTTGTTAAGACTTGATTAATTGAAATATGTTTCATATAGACAATTGACCACCCAAGTTGACCGGTGATTCACGAACGTTAAAACTTGTAAAAACTATATGATGACATATATATGGATATATATATAGTTAACATGATACTATGATAAGTAAACATATCATTAAGTATATTAACAATGAACTACATATGTAAAAACAAGACTACTAACTTAATGATTTTTAAACGAGACATATATGTAACGATTATCGTTGTAAAGACATTTAATGTATATATATCATATTAAGAGATATTCATACATGATAATATAAAAATTTAAAATCTCATTTGATATTATAAACATTGGGTTAACAACATTTAACAAGATCGTTAACCTAAAGGTTTCAAAACAACACTTACATGTAACGACTAACGATGACTTAACGACTCAGTTAAAATGTATATACGTGTAGTGTTTTAATATGTATTTATACACTTTTGAAAGACTTCAATACACTTATCAAAATACTTCTACTTAACAAAAATGCTTACAATTACATCCTCGTTCAGTTTCATCAACAATTCTACTCGTATGCACCCGTATTCGTACTCGTACAATACACAGCTTTTAGATGTATGTACTATTGGTATATACACTCCAATGATCAGCTCTTAGCAGCCCATTTGAGTTACCTAACACATGTGGGAACCATCATTTGGTAACTAGCATGAAATATCTCATAAAATTACAAAAATATGAGTAATCATTCATGACTTATTTACATGAAAACAAAATTACATATCCTTTATATCTAATCCATACACCAACGACCAAAAACACCTACAAACACTTACATTCTTCAATTTTCTTCATCTAATTGATCTCTCTCAAGTTCTATCTTCAAGTTCTAAGTGTTCTTCATATATTCTACAAGTTCTAGTTACATAAAATCAAGAATACTTTCAAGTTTGCTAGCTCACTTCCAATCTTGTAAGGTGATCATCCAACCTCAAGAAATCTTTGTTTCTTACAGTAGTTTATCATTCTAATACAAGGTAATAATAATATTCAAACTTTGGTTCAATTTCTATAACCATAACAATCTTATTTCAAGTGATGATCTTACTTGAACTTGTTTTCGTGTCATGATTCTGCTTCAAGAACTTCGAGCCATCCAAGGATCCGTTGAAGCTTGATCCATTTTTCTCTTTTCCAGTAGGTTTATCCAAGGAACTTAAGGTAGTAATTATGTTCATAACATCATTCGATTCATACATATAAAGCTATCTTATTCGAAGGTTTAAACTTGTAATCACTAGAACATAGTTTAGTTAATTCTAAACTTGTTCGCAAACAAAAGTTAATCCTTCTAACTTGACTTTTAAAATCAACTAAACATATGTTCTATATCTATATGATATGCTAACTTAATGATTTAAAACCTGCAGACACGAAAAACACCGTAAAACCGGATTTACACCGTCGTAGTAACACCCCGGGCTGTTTTGGGTTAGTTAATTAAAAACAATGATAAACTTTGATTTAAAAGTTGTTATTCTGAGAAAATGATTTTTATTATTAACATGAAACTATATCCAAAAATTATGGTTAAACTCAAAGTGGAAGTATGTTTTCTAAAATGGTCATCTAGACGTCGTTCTTTCGACTGAAATGACTACCTTTACAAAAACGACTTGTAACTTATTTTTCTGACTATAAACCTATACTTTTTCTGTTTAGATTCATAAAATAGAGTTCAATATGAAACCATAGCAATTTGATTCACTCAAAACGGATTTAAAATGAAGAGGTTATGGGTAAAACAAGATTGGATAATTTTTCTCATTTTAGCTACGTGAAAATTGGTAACAAATCTATTCCAACCATAACTTAATCAACTTGTATTGTATATTATGTAATCTTGAGATACCATAGACACGTATACAATGTTTCGACCTATCATGTCGACACATCTATATATATTTCGGAACAACCATAGACACTCTATATGTGAATGTTGGAGTTAGCTATACAGGGTTGAGGTTGATTCCAAAATATATATAGTTTGAGTTGTGATCAATATTGAGATACGTATACACTGGGTCGTGGATTGATTCAAGATAATATTTATCGATTTATTTCTGTACATCTAACTGTGGATAACTAGTTGTAGGTTACTAACGAGGACAGCTGACTTAATAAACTTAAAACATCAAAATATATTAAAAGTGTTGTAAATATATTTTGAACATACTTTGATATATATGTATATATTGTTATAGGTTAGTGAATCAACCAATGGCCAAGTCTTACTTCCCGACGAAGTAAAAATCTGTGAAAGTGAGTTATAGTCCCACTTTTAAAATCTAATATTTTGGGATGAGAATACATGCAGGTTTTATAAATGATTTACAAAATAGACACAAGTACGTGAAACTACATTCTATGGTTGAATTATCAAAATCGAATATGCCCCTTTTTATTAAGTCTGGTAATCTAAGAATTAGGGAACAGACACCCTAATTGACGCGAATCCTAAAGATAGATCTATTGGGCCTAACAAACCCCATCCAAAGTACCGGATGCTTTAGTACTTCGAAATTTATATCATATCCGAAGGGTGTCCCGGAATGATGGGGATATTCTTATATATGCATCTTGTTAATGTCGGTTACCAGGTGTTCACCATATGAATAATTTTTATCTCTATGTATGGGATGTGTATTGAAATATGAAATCTTGTAGTCTATTATTATGATTTGATATATATAGGTTAAACCTATAACTCACCAACATTTTTGTTGACGTTTTAAGCATGTTTATTCTCAGGTGATTATTAAAAGCTTCCGCTGTCGTATACTTAAATAAGGACGAGATTTAGAGTCCATGCTTGTATGATATTGTGTAAAAACTGCATTCAAGAAACTTATTTTGTTGTAACATATTTGTATTGTAAACCATCATGTAATGGTCGTGTGTAAACAGGATATTTTAGATTATCATTATTTGATAATCTACGTAAAGCTTTTTAAACCTTTATTGATGAAATAAAGGTTATGGTTTGTTTTAAAATGAATGCAGTCTTTGAAAAACGTCTCATATAGAGGTCAAAACCTCGCAACGAAATCAATTAATATGGAACGTTTTTAATCAATAAGAACGGGACATTTCATGGGGAAGTCTAACCCCACTTAACGTTAAATTAGGGGTTCGGGTTAGTGCATAACTCGTTAATAAACATGCATGATGAGTAAGGGTAAAAGACGCATTTTCAAAAAATTAGCAAACAGTTCAGAAAAGCAACCGTTTTTGAAGAAAAACATGTGTGATTAAACAAGAAGGAATGAACGATGAGGCGCGCCATCTATCATTCGATGAGCTTAGCAATTACAAATTGGGTATTTTTAATTACTTTTCTACACTAATCACCCTCATGAATTTATAATTATAGTCTGATTTCATGGAAATGAGGGCATTGCATGATCTCAAGTGTGGGGAAGGGTTATAAATTCTCTCGGGTTTGCACTTGGTTTATTTGTCAAATTTTGTGAAAATTTGAAAAATTTTCAACTAAATGATTTCAAAATCATGTTTATACATATTTATGAACGATGAAAACTAGGTGTTAATACTGAAATTATCGTTACCTAGAAAAGGACATAAATTGAGAAACAACCTAAAATGCTTGAATTCATTTAAAATGGAAAAGAGGAGAATAAAAATGCAAAGAAAGAAAAAACTAAAAGCCAAGTGTGGGGAGAATATACCAAGTTATTCAATTAAAAATTATCTATCACATGTTTCTGTAAAGTTTATTGCAGGTGCTTTTGTTAACTGTTTTACCCGGTTTATCTGAAAGAATAGATGGATCTACACGATGAATCAATTCTATCATTAAAAGGAAGTAAAGTCTTCCGAAAAAGACACGCGCTTCTTAATTTAGGTCAAGAAGTTGTCGTCCAGACCAGCTGTAGGTTGACGAAAAATCTAGAAAAGTCATCTCCAAAATCAGCAGGAAATCCACGGACCTCGGCATCAAATAGGGTCGCCAAGTGGTCAGACTTATCTTAACCATGAGAGGATCTGTCTCGTAAAATGGGGAGGGCGCCGTGCAAATTAGCTTGATAAGACTAATGAATCAGACCCCCAGAAAGGATAATCTCATAAAAGATTAAAAATCAGCTTTTAAGCCTGATATTACTCAATCCTTGAGATTGATCTTAAAGATTGAGAATTACAAACTCATGGAATTCGATGATATCTAAACTCGAGCTTGAATGAGAAAATATTTTGATCAAAATTACAAACCGATTTGTTTTCTAAAAACCCATTTTTCAATACGTTCATTACCAATGAACGTAAAATCCTAGGAATTCACCTGGAATTCATTAGGTCACCTGAACCAAATCGGGTGTCAACCGTAAGAACTGTGGTTGCATAGCATGGTCGAAGACAGGACCTTGTGCCAGACCGAAAAATCATAGGATGATCTTTACTATTGCTCCTACAAAGGATAGTAATAGCATCCGACACATTTTTGGACTATAATCAAATGCATGTCATTAGACATTGCCTTAACAGTTGCTTGTTCATCGCTTTCCTTTACAACCGGACGGTAGTTTGCCGAAAGGTAATATACGGGACAAGTAAACTGGACGTGTGCTTTACGATACATGGATAGCAGTGGATTACACGAACCTAAAAGTTTTTAGCCGAAATATTGATCCATAAATATATTTTGCAACACCGATGGTGGGTCAAATCAGAAAACTTATCTAGGGTAAAAGCTAGAATAAATTTTCAAAAGATCAAATATTTTCATAAAGATCCAATTTCCTAAAGGATCTAAATTTTCATAGTCACGTGGGACTGTAAACCACAATGTTACTATCATTGTTTATACCGCCGTATCAAAATCACTGATGTATAAAGTGTGAAGAATAAAGAAGTGATTCGTGTGATTTAATTTCAAGTTCTGTATTGCTTGAGGACAAGCAACGTTGAAGTGTGGGGATATTTGATAGTGCTCCAAATGAACATATATTTAGGCGCAATATCCTTCCAATATGTAAAGATTTCAGTTGCAATTGTTCTATTTACAAGTGATATTCGTTTATATTAAATAAGTGCGAAGACAAAAGGCGAAAACGAAGATTTGAAGACGCAAACGTCCAAAAAGCTCAAATGTACAAGATACAATCCAAGTGGTTCAATTTATTGATAAGAAACGTCTAAAAATGACAAGAGTACAAGTTGCGGAACGCAAAGTACAAGATATTAAATTATACGAAAAGACATTCAAAAATCCGGAACTGGGACCTGAGACAACTTTCAGCACACGACGCAACGGACCAAAAATTACAAGTCAACTATGCACAAGAATATAATATAATATATAAATAATTATATAAAATTATATATATATTATATTATATAATATAACGTCGACAAGCAAATGGCCAAAAGTTGGTGAGCTGGAGTGCGTCGTTTCGCGATCTCGGAGCTGGAAGGCACATTTGCTTCGCGATCTTGGAGCATTCAAATCCCAAAATGCCTATAAAAGGCAACGAAGTCTGCCGAGTTTTAGACACCAAAAATAATAATACTCCCTCTGTAATAATAATATATATAATATATATATATATATATATATATAGTATAGGTTAGTTTTATATTAGTTAGTTTGGGTTATGTAACGGTTAATTTACGGGTTCTAAAGTCAAAATTCTGTCCGTGTAACACTACGCGATAAATAATCAATGTAAGTTATGTTCTCCTTTTTAAATTAATGTCTCGTAACTAAGTTATTATTATGCTTATTTAAATCGAAGTAATCATGATGTTAGGCTAAATATTAAGATTGGGTAATTGGGCTTTGTACCATAATTGGGGTTTGGATAAAAGACTGACACTTGTGGAAATTGGACTATGGGCTATTAATGGGCTTTATATTAAATTAACGATACCTCGTTAATTTAATATAAAGGTTACAATTTTACGTATCTATATAAAACCACATACGCTTAATCGGATACGATGGGTGGGATATTTATAAGTACTAATGATTGTTCATTTGACCGGACAGGGGATGGATTATTAGTTAATGGACTCGTTAAAACAGGGGTGGATTACATTCAAGGGTAATAAGTGTAATTGTTAATAAAGTATTAAGACCTTGGATTACACACAGTCGATAACCTGGTGTAATCATTAAACAAAGTTTTAAGACCTTGTTACAGTTCGAATCCCCAATTAGTTGGAATATTTGACTTCGGGTATAAGGTTAATTTGGCGAAGACCCTAGCACTTTATAATTATGACCGATGGACTATTATGGACAAAACCAGATGGACTTATCGAATAATCCAGGACAAAGGACAATTAACCCAGGGTAATAAATTAAATCAAAAAGTCAAACATCATGATTACGGAAGTTTAAATAAGCATAATATATTTTATTTTATATTTCCTCGTACTTTTATTTATTGTCATTTTAATTATTGTTATTTATTTTATCGTTAGTTAAATATCATCATTTACTTTACGCTTCACTTAAAATATAAAATCGACAAACCGGTCATTAAACGGTAAACCCCCTTTTATATATTATTACTATGTATAATATATTTTGTACAAATATAATTGTTTAAAAATATAGTGTAAAATAAGTCGTCTCCCTGTGGAACGAACTGGACTTCCTAAAAACTATACTACTCTACGATTAGGTACACTGCCTATAGTGTTGTAGCAAGGTTTAGGTATATCCTATCTGTAAATAAATAATTAAAACTTGTGTAGTTTGTATCGCTTTTCGTACTAAAAATATATAGTATTTTCGTACCCCCACGCTACATCATCACAGGTCTTGCATTAGTGTGTCTAACTGGTAGTTGTTTAGATGCATTAGTGAGTCTGGACTTTAACCTAGTAGTTGTTAGGATATACTAATAAGTTTGGACTTGAACCTGGTCTGCATGTCAAAAGTTTTGCTTATCATTTCTTGTCGAAAATTACCTACTTACCATTCTTAGTCTAGACACATCTGTAGTAACCCAAACTTTTCCATGTTTATATATATTAAATGAAATTGATATTTACATGATTAAGTGTTTTCAACATGTTAAGCAATCAAACTTGTTAAGACGTGATTAATTGAAATAGGTTTTATATAGACAATTGACCACCCAAGTTGACCGGTGATTCACGAACGTTAAGACTTGTAAAAACTATATGATGTCATATTTATGGATATATATATATATATATATATATATATATATAATATATATATATATATATATATATATATATATATATATATATATATAGTTAACATGATATTATGATAAGTAAAAATATCATTAAGTATATTAACAATGAACTACATATGTAAAAATAAGACTACTAACTTAAGGATTTCGAAACCAGGCATATATGTAACGATTATCGTTGTAACGACATTTAATTGTATATATATCATATTAAGATATATTAATACATCATAATATCATGATAATGTAATAATTTAACATCTCATTTGATATAATAAACAATGGGTTAACAACACTTAACAGGATTGTTAACCTAAAGGCTTCAAAACAACATTTACATGTAACGACTAACGATGATTTAACGACTCAGTTAAAATGTATATACATGTAGTGTTTTAATATGTATTCATACACTTTTGAAAGACTTCAAGACACTTATCAAAGTACTTCTACTTAACAAAAATACTTACAATTACATCCTCGTTCAGTTTCATCAACAATTCTACTCGTATGCACCCATATTCGTACTTGTACAATACCTAGCTTCTAAATGTATTTACTATTGGTATACACACTCCAATGATCAGCTCTTAGCAGCCCATGTGACTCACCTAACATATGTGGGAACCATCATTTGACAACTAGCATGAAATCTCTCATAAAATTACAAAAATATTAGTAATCATTCATGACTTATTTACATGTAAACAAAATTACACATCCTTTATATCTAATCCATATACCAACGACTAAAAACACCTACAAACACTTTCATTCTTCAATTTTCTTCATCTAATTAATCTCTCTTAAGTTCTATCTTCAAGTTCTAAGTGTTCTTCATAAATTCTATAAGTTCTAGTTTCATAAAATCAAGAATACTTCCAAGTTTGCTAGCTCACTTCCAATCTTGTAAAGTGATCATCCAACCTCAAGAAATCTTTCTTATTTACAGTAAGATATCTTTCTAATACAAGGTAATACTCATATTCAAGCTTTGATTCAATTTCTATAACTATACCAATCTTATTTCGAGTGGAAATCTTACTTGAACTTGTTTTCGTGTCATGATTCTGCTTCAAGAACTTTTAAGCCATCCAAGGATCCTTTGAAGCTAGATCTACTTTTCTCATTTCCAGAAGGTTTATCCACAAAATCTGAGGTAGTAATGATGTTCATAACATCATTCGATTCATATATATATAACTACCTTATTCGAAGGTTTAAACTTGAAATCACCAGAACATAGTTTAGTTAATTCTAAACTTGTTCGCAAACAAACGTTAATCCTTCTAACTTGACTTTTAAAATCAACTAAACACATGTTCTTTATTTATATGATATGCTAACTTAATGATTTAAAACCTGGAAACACGAAAAACACTGTAAAACCGGACATACGCCGTCGTAGTAACACCGCGGACTGTTTTGGGTTTGATAATTAAAAACTATGATAAACTTTGATTTAAAAGTTGTTCTTCTGGGAAAATTATTTTTATTATGAACATGAAACTATATCCAAAAATCATGGTTTAACTCAAAGTGGAAGTATGTTTTTCAAAATGTTCATCAAGACGTCGTTCTTTCGACTGAAATGACTACCTCTTACAAAAATGACTCGAACTTATATTTCCGAATATAAACCTATACTTTTTCTGTTTAGATTCATAAAATAGAGTTCAATATGAAACAATAGCAATTTGATTCACTCAAAACGGATTTAAAATGAAGAAGTTATGGGTAAAACAAGATTGGATATTTTTTGATTGTTGTAGCTACAGGAAATATTGTAACAATTCTATACAAATCATATCCTAGCTAACTTGTATTGTATTATACATGTATTCTAATATATTATGTAATCTTGGGATACCATAGACACTTATGCAAATGTTTTGACATATCATATCGACCCATCTATATATATTATTTGGAACAACCATAGACACTCTATATGCAGTAATATTGGAGTTAGCTATACAGGGTTGAGGTTGATTCCAAAAATATATATACTTTGAGTTGTGATCTAGCCTGAGACGTGTATACACTGGGTCGTGGATTGGGTCAAGATAATATATATCAATTTATTTTCTGTACATCTAACTATGGACAACTAGTTGTAGGTTACTAACGAGGACAGCTGACTTAATAAACTTAAAACATTAAAATGTATTAAAAATGTTGTAAATATATTTTGAACATACTTTGATATATATGTACATATTTGTTATAGGTTCGTGAATCGACCAGTAGCCAAGTCTTACTTCCCGGCTAAGTAAAAATCTATGAAAGTGAGTTATAGTCCCACTTTTAAAATCTAATATTTTGGGATGAGAATACATGCAGTTTTATAAATGATTTACAAAATAGACACAAGTACATGAAACTACTTTCTATGGTTGAACGATCGAAGCCGAATATGCCCCTTTTTACTTGGTAACCTAAGAATTAGTAAACCAGTCTACTAATTGACGCGAATCCTAAAGATAGATCTATTGAGCCCAACAAACCCCATCCATTGTAGCGGATGCTTTAGTACTTCGAGTTTTTATATCATGTCTGATGGATGTCCCGGAATGATGGGGATATTCTTATATGCATCTTGTTAATGTCGGTTACCAGGTGTTCACCGTATGAATGATTTTTATCTCTATGTATGGGATGTATTGAAATATGAAATCTTGTGGTCTATTATTTCGATTGACAAATATATAGGTTAAACCTATAACTAACCAACATTTTTTGTTGACCTTTAAAGCATGTTTATTCTCAGATGATTATTAAGAGCTTCCGCTGTTGCATACTAAAATAAGGACAAGATTTGGAATCCATGCTTGTATGATATTGTGTAAAAACTGCATTCAAGAAACTTATTTTTGATGTAATATATTCTTATTGTAAACCATTATGTAATGGTCGTGTGTAAACGGTATATTTTAGATTATCATTATTTGATAATCTACGTAATGCTTTTTAAACCTTTATCGATAAAATAAAGGTTATGGTTATTTTAAAAATGAATGCAGTCTTTGAAAAACGTCATATAGAGGTCAAAACCTCGCGACGAAATCAATTAATATGGAACGTTTATAATCAATATGGACGGGACATTTCAGTTGGTATCAGAGCGTTGGTCTTAGAGAACTAGAAATTTGCATTAGTGTATCTTATCGAGTTTGTTAGGATACATTAGTGAGTCTGGACTTCGACCGTGTTTTCTTTAAAAACGATTGCTTAACACTTTTGTTGGAAACTATATATTATTAACATGTAAATATTATGTGATATATTAACCTCTTAATATGTTGGATATTGTGTGATAGATGTCTACCACTAGTACAAATCCCATCGACTCACCTAATAATAATGAAGATTCGAATATAATTTGGGAAGATTCACAAATTCCCGAAGAGGAACTGGAAGAAGAGGAACCGGAAGAAGAGGAACCAGAAGAAGAGGAATCAGAAGAAGAGGAACCGGAAGAGGAGGAATCGGAAGAAGAAGAGGTTCCGGAGGATGAAATTTTGATACCTACAGTAAATCGATTAAATAAAAGAAAATCATCAACCAACGGACCAAAGTTAAAAATGGTCAATGGTGTTTCCGTCGAGGAAGCAAAATATTGGGAAGATTACCAATTTTCTGATGAATCGGATCCCGATGAGGATTCCGATGATGTTATAGAAATTACCTCGACCCAATTTAATATGGCAAAAGAAAATAATAAGGGAAAAGATATAAAAATAGAGAAACCTGATTCCAACTCCGATGAACTTTATATGTATCGGCAACGTTCGTATTTCCTAAATTGTAACAATAACCCGGGAACCTCTAAACCACCAGGTTTTTCTAAACCATTGTGGAAAACGACGGCTCGTATTAGAGGAACATCATATATCCCTAGAAAATTAGGAAAACGAACCAAGTCCGAAGAAGAAGAAACCAGTGATTCAGATTAGAGGGTTGTAATCATGTTGTGTATTATATGTATTGTAGTGTGCTTATACTTTTATGTTCTATGTAAAAATTGCTTGTATTGTTTGTTAATTGTCTTTTACGAATCTAATCATTGTGTATTTTATAGTATAAAAACACAAAATGGACGTTAAGGATAGAAAACCAAAATTTTAGAAGACCTACCAGGAGATGTGATTGATGAAATCTTGTCTAGAGTCGGGCAGAATTCATCAGCACAATTAGTTATGGCAAAATTAGTTTGTCAAATGTTTGAAAGACATTCCAGGCATGCCTTAGTATATAAAAGGCTTTCCTTTGAAAGATGGGGTATATCACATTGGGGAGACTTTAAGTTACGCCAAGTTTTCTTTAAGGCATTTAGTGCGGGAAACCCAGATGCAATTTTACGCTACGGGTTATGAACCTATTTTGACTCAACATATCCCAACATAGGATTTCGTGAATTAGAAAGAGCATCTAACATGCAACATAAAGAAGCATGTTATGCTTACGGGTTAGTGATGTTCGCTTCTTACCAAAGTGAGAAAAAGAACATCGGATTGAAACTTTTAAATAAAATCTTCCCACAAGTGACGGATTCAGTAGTTGAGGTGAGAAACAAGGTTTTTAGATTATTACGGGGCTGTTGGACATTACGAAACCCTCGTCCTTTTGACGACATTACAACATGCTGCCTAGCCAATGGTCATAACGGTTATTTTCCACAAGACTAAGGATGGGAAGTCGTCTTAGTAAAAGCAGAATGCATGACTTATTTCTGGACTTATGAATTACGTATCTTTATTTCCTTTGCTGTACAACTTGTGTATTAACTAGATTTTTCTTCAAAACTGTCCTGTATCAAAGTGTACTATATTTCATGTTATATGTAGTATAACAAAGTTGTAAGTTTGAAGAATATTTGTATGTGATATATTATTATAATCAGTTTTCATATGGAATTATAGTAGTTGAATTGTATATTAGCTACTAAGTATGAACTTAACGGGTAGGTAGTACCCGAATTTAAACTTATAAAACGCTAATATGAAGAAAAAGCTTTTATAAATGAGTTCATATTATGCTACGAAATACTATTGACTACTCTTAATATTCTGTATGATTAACTCGATTCAGTTGGCTATTTTGAAGGAAATGGCACCACCGACTCGTCAGAATTTGAACATGAGCGAGGAAGACTTCCGTGTTTTCCTTGCAGCAAACATAGCAGCAGTACAGGCTGCGATGCAAAATAACAATAACTCTGGATCTAGCAGTGGAACTAATTTCACAAGAAATCGTGTAGGATGCTCCTACAAAGAATTCACTGCCAGCAAACCTTTAGAATTTGATGGAACTGAAGGACCAATTGGATTGAAACGGTGGACCGAGAAAGTCGAATTGGTGTTTTCCATAAGTAAGTGTACTGAAGAGGACAAAGTTAAGTACGCTACGCATACCTTCACAGGTACTACGTTAATGTGGTGGAACACCTATCTTGAACAGGTAGGACAAAATGCTGCTTACACACTACCGTGGTCGGCATTCAAGCAATTGATGAACGAGCAGTACCGTCCTAGAAACGAAGTCAATAAGCTCAAGGCTGAACTTAGAGAGTTACGAACACAAGGGTTCTACATTACCACATATGAACGATGATTCACAGAGTTGTGCCTATTATGTCCGGGAGCGTTCGGAGATGAAGAAGAGAAGATCGACGCGTTTGTAAAAGGGTTACCAGTAAGGATTCAAGAAGATGTGAGTTCACACGAGCCCGCTTATATACAGAAGGCAAGTCGAATGGCTCATAAACTCATAAATCAGATTGAGGGAAGAATTAAAGAGCAGGCGGCCGAAGAAGCCAACACGAAACAACTCAAGAGGAAGTGGGAGGAAAACAGTGACAAGAGTCACCAGAACAACAACAACAACAACAACAACAACAATTACAACCACAATCGCAACAACTATCCCAACAACCGCAACAACAATCGCAACAATAACCGTAATCCTAATAATAACTACAACAAACATCCCAACAACAACAACAACTACAACAACCGTTCCAACAACAAAAACAATCTCAACAACAACCTCAATAACAACAACGGTAACAAAAACCAAAAATGCCAAAGGTGTGAAGAGTACCACCAGAATGGGTTCTGTACAACATTTTGCACCAAGTGTAAAAGAACTGGCCATGGTGCGAAAAAGTGTGAGGTCTACGGACCAAAGTTTAACAGAACTAAAGGAACAAATAGTGGCGAAACAAGTAATGCCGCCTTTGTTTGTTATAGATGTAGAAAAACGGGCCACATTAGAAGTAATTGCCCGAATCAGGGGAATACTAATGGGCAGGGCCGCGGAAGAGTTTTCAATATTAATACGGCAGAAGCGCAGGAAGACCCGGAGCTTGTTACGGGTACATTTCTTATTGATAATAAATCTGCTTATGTTTTATTTGATTCGGGTGCAGATAAAAGCTATATGAGTAGAGATTTTTGTGCTAAGTTAAGTTGCCCATTGACGCCTTTGGATAGTAAATTTTTACTCGAATTAGCAAACGGTAAATTAATTTCAGCAGATAATATATGTCGGGATAGAGAAATTAAACTGGGGGATGAAACGTTTAAAACTGATTTAATACCAGTCGAGTTAGGGAGTTTTGATGTAATAATTGGCATGGACTGGTTGAAAAAGGTGAGAGCAGAGGTCGTTTGTTACAAAAATTCGATTCGCATTATGCGTGAAACGGGAAAACCTT
The DNA here is from genome assembly GCF_046630445.1 of Rutidosis leptorrhynchoides. Classification (NCBI taxonomy): domain Eukaryota; kingdom Viridiplantae; phylum Streptophyta; class Magnoliopsida; order Asterales; family Asteraceae; genus Rutidosis; species Rutidosis leptorrhynchoides. The sequence goes on from NC_092333.1 coordinate 342,721,597, forward strand.
TAATGGTGTACGGAGAAAAGAACAACGCGAAATTAAATCTTATTAGTAGTTCGAAGGCACAAAAACTAATAAGAAAAGGTTGTTACGTCATTCTAGCACACATCGAGGAAGTTAAACCTGAAGAAAAGAACATCAGTGATGTTCCCGTCGCAAAATAATTTTCCGATGTATTTCCGAAAGAATTACCGGGATTACCCCCACATCGATCCGTTGAATTTCAAATAGACCTTGTACCAGGAGCTGCACCAATAGCTCGTGCTCCATACAGACTCGCACCCAGCGAAATGAAAGAATTACAAAGTCAATTACAGGAACTTTTAGAGCGTGGTTTCATTCGACCAAGTACATCACCATGGGGAGCTCCTGTTCTGTTTGTCAAGAAGAAAGATGGTACATTCAGGTTGTGTATCGACTACCGAGAGTTGAACAAACTTACCATCAAGAACCACTACCCACTACTGAGAATCGATGACTTATTTGATCAACTACAAGGCTCGTCGGTTTATTCGAAGATTGATTTACGTTCTGGGTATCATCAAATGCGGGTGAAGGAGGATGATATTCCAAAGACTGCTTTTAGGACGCGTTACGGTCATTACGAGTTTATGGTTATGCCGTTTGGGTTGACTAACGCACCAGCTGTGTTCATGGACCTCATGAACCGAGTGTGTGGACCATACCTTGACAAGTTTGTCATTGTTTTCATCGATGACATACTTATTTACTCAAAGAATGACCAAGAGCACGAAGAACATTTGAGAAAAGTGCTAGAGTTGCTTAGAAAAGAAAAACTGTACGCTAAGTTTTCAAAGTGTGCATTTTGGTTGGAAGAAGTTCAATTCCTCGGTCATATAGTGAACAAAGAAGGTATTCAGGTGGATCCAGCAAAGATTGAAATCGTTGAAAAGTGGGAAACCCCGAAAACTCCGAAACACATACGCCAATTTTTAGGGCTAGCTGGTTATTACAGGAGATTCATCCAAGATTTTTCCAAAATAGTAAAACCCTTGACTGCATTAACGCATAAAGGGAGGAAATTTGAATGGAAAGATGAACAAGAAAAAGCGTTTCAATTGTTGAAGAAAAAGTTAACTACGGCACCTATATTGTCATTACCTAAAGGGAATGATGATTTTGTGATATATTGTGACACCTCAAAGCAAGGTCTCGGTTGTGTATTAATGCAACGAACGAAGATAATTGCTAATGCATCTAGACAATTGAAGATTCACGAGCATAATTATACGACGCATAATTTGGAATTAGGCGCGATTGTTTTTGCATTAAAGACTTGGAGGCACTACTTATATGGGATCAAAAGTATTATATATACCGACCACAAAAGTCTTCAACACATATTTAATCAGAAACAACTGAACATGAGGCAGTGCAGATGGATTGAATTTTTGAATGATTACAACTTTGAGATTCGTTACCACCCGGGGAAGGCAAATGTAGTAGCCGACTCCTTGAGCAGAAAGGACAGAGAACCTATTCGTGTAAAAGCTATGAATATAATGATTCACACTAACCTTACTACTCAAATAAAGGAGGCGCAACAAGGAGTTTTAAAAGAGGGAAACTTAAGGGATGAAATACCCAAAGGATCGGAGAAGCATCTTAATATTCGGGAAGACGGAACCCGGTATAGGGCTGAAAGAATTTGGGTACCAAAATTTGGAGATATGAGAGAAATGGTACTTAGAGAAGCTCATAAAACCTGATACTCAATACATCCTGGAACGGGAAAGATGTACAAGGATCTTAAGAAAAAAATTTAGTGGCCAGGTATGAAAGCCGATGTTGCTAAATATGTAGGAGAATGTTTGACGTGTTCTAAGGTCAAAGCTGAGCATCAGAAACTATCAGGTCTACTTCAACAACCCGAAATCCCGGAATAGAAATGGGAAAACATTACCATGGATTTCATCACTAAATTGCCAAGGACTGCAAGTGGTTTTGATACTATTTGGGTAATAGTTGATCGTCTCGCCAAATCAGCACACTTCCTGCCAATAAGAGAAGATGACAAGATGGAGAAGTTAGCACGACTGTATTTGAAGGAAGTCATCTCCAGACATGGAATACCAATCTCTATTATCTCTGATAGGGATGGCAGATTTATTTCAAGATTTTGGCAGACATTATAGCAAGCATTAGGAACTCGTCTAGACATGAGTACTGCCTATCATCCACAAACTGATAGGCAGAGCGAATGGATGATACAAACGTTTAAAGACATGCTACGAGCATGTGTTATTGATTTTGGAAACAGTTGGGATCGACATCTACCGTTAGCAGAATTTTCCTACAACAACAGCTACCATTCAAGCATTGAGATGGCGCCGTTTGAAGCACTTTATGGTAGAAAGTGCAGGTCTCCAATTTGTTGGAGTGAAGTGGGGGATAGATAGATTACGGGTCCGGAGATAATACAAGAAACTACCGAGAAGATCATTCAAATTCAACAACGATTGAAAACCGCCCAAAGTCGACAAAAGAGCTACGCTGACATTAAAAGAAAAGATATAGAATTTGAAATTGGAGAAATGGTCATGCTTAAAATTTCACCTTGGAAAGGCGTTGTTCGATTTGGTAAACGAGGGAATTAAATCCAAGGTATATTGGACCATTCAAGGTTATTGATCGTGTCGGACCAGTAGCTTACCGACTTGAGTTACCTCAACAACTCGCGGCTGTACATAACACTTTCCACGTCTCGAATTTAAAGAAATATTTTGCTAAAGAAGATCTCACTATTCCGTTAGACGAAATCCAAATCAAAGAAAAACTTCAATTCATCGAAGAACCCGTCGAAATAATGGATCGTGAGGTTAAAAGACTTAAGCAAAACAAGATACCAATTGTTAAGGTTCAATGGAATGCTCGTAGAGGACCTGAGTTCACCTGGGAACAAGAAGATCAGATGAAAAAGAAATACCCGCACTTATTTTCAGAAGATACGTCAACACCTCCAACTGCTTAAAATTTCGGGACAAAATTTATTTACCGGGTAGGTACTGTAGTAACCCGAACTTTTCCATGTTTATATAAATTAAATGAAATTGATATTTACATGATTAAGTGTTTCCAACATGTTAAGCAATCAAACGTGTTAAGACGTGATTAATTGAAATAGGTTTCATATAGACAATTGACCACCCAAGTTGACCGGTGATTCACGAACGTTAAAACTTGTAAAAACTATATGATGTCATATATATGGATATATATATATATATATATATATATATATATATATATATATATATATATATATATATATATATATATATATATATATATATATATATATATATATATATATATATATAACATGATATTATGATAAGTAAAAATATCATTAAGTATATTAACAATGAACTACATATGTAAAAACAAGACTACTAACTTAAGGATTTCGAAACGAGGCATATATGTAACGATTATCGTTGTAACGACATTTAATTGTATATATATCATATTAAGATATATTAATACATCATAATATCATGATAATGTAATAATATAACATCTCATTATATATAATAAACATTGGGTTAACAACATTTAACCAGATCGTTAACTTAAAAGTTTCAAATCAACATTTACATGTAACGACTAACGATGACTTAACGACTCAGTTAAAATGTATATACATGTAGTGTTTTAATATGTATTCATACACTTTTGAAAGACTTCAAGACACTTATCAAAATACTTCTACTTAATAAAAATGCTTACAATTACATCCCCGTTCAGTTTCATCAACAATTCTACTCGTATGCACCCGTATTCGTACCCGTACAATACCTAGCTTCTAAATGTATTTACTATTAGTATATATACTCCAATGATCAGCTCTTAGCAGCCCATGTGAGTTACCTAACATATGTGGGAACCATCATTTGACAACTAGCATGAAATATCTCATAAAAATACAAAAATATTAGTAATCATTCATGACTTATTTACATGTAAACAAAATTACACATCCTTTATATCTAATCCATATACCAATGACCAAAAATACCTACAAACACTTTCATTCTTCAATTTTCTTCATCTAATTGATCTCTCTCAAGTTCTATCTTCAAGTTCTAAGTGTTCTTCATAAATTCTATAAGTTCTAGTTTCATAAAATCAAGAATACTTCCAAGTTTGCGAGCTCACTTCCAATCTTGTAAAGTGATCATCCAACCTCAAGAAATCTTTCTTATTTACAGTAAGATATCTTTATAATATAAGGTAATACTCATATTCAAACTTTGATTCAATTTCTATAACTATAACAATCTTATTTCGAGTGGAAATCTTACTTGAACTTGTTTTCGTGTCATGATTCTGCTTCAAGAACTTTCAAGCCATCCAAGGATCCTTTGAAGCTAGATCTACTTTTCTCATTTCCAGAAGTTCTATCCACAAAACCTGAGGTATTAATGATGTTCATAACATCATTCGATTCATATATATATAAAACTACCTTATTAGAAGGTTTAAACTTGAAATCACTATAACATAGTTTAGTTAATTCTAAACTTGTTCGCAAACAAAAGTTAATCCTTATAACTTGCCTTTTAAAATCAACTAAACACATGTTGTATATCTATATGATATGCTAACTTAATGATTTAAAACCTGGAAACACGAAAAACACCGTAAAACCGGACATACGCTGTCGTAGTAACATCGCGGGCTGTTTTGGGTTTGATAATTAAAAACTATGAACACTTTGATTTAAAAATTGTTCTTCTGGAAAAATGATTTTTCTTATGAACATGAAACTATATCCAAAAATCATGGTTAAACTCAAAGTGGAAGTATGTTTTTCAAAATGGTCATCAAAACGTCGTTCTTTCGACTGAAATGACTACCTCTTACAAAAATGACTTGTAACTTGTATTTCTGACTATAAACCTATACTTTTTCTGTTTAGATTCATAAAATAGAGTTCAATATGAAACAATAGCAATTTGATTCACTCAAAACGGATATAAAACGAAGAAGTTATGGGTAAAACAAAATTGGATATTTTTTGATTGTTGTAGCTACGGGAAATATTGTAAGAATTTTATACAAATCATATCCTAGCTAACTTGTATTGTATTATATATGTATTCTAATATATTATGTATCTTGGGATACCATAGACACGTATGTAAATGTTTTGACATATCATATCGACCCATCTATATATATTATTTGGAACAACCATAGACACTCTATATGCAGTAATGTTGGAGTTTGCTATACAGGGTTGAGGTTGATTCCAAATATATATATACTTTGAGTTGTGATCTAGCCTGAGACGGGTATACACTGGGTCGTGGATTGGGTCAAGATAATATATATCAATTTATTTTCTGTACATCTAACTATGGACAACTAGTTGTAGGTTACTAACGAGGACAGATGACTTAATAAACTTAAAACATTAAAACGTATTAAAAATGTTATAAATATATTTTGAACATACTTTGATATATATGTACAAATTTTTTATAGGTTCGTGAATCGACCAGTGGCCAAGTCTTACTTCCCGACGAAGTAAAAATCTGTGAAAGTGAGTTATAGTCCCGCTTTTAAAATCTAATATTTTGGGATGAGAATACATGCATTTTTATAAATGATTTACAAAATAGACACAAGTACATGAAACTACTTTCTATGGTTGAACGATCGAAGCCGAATATGCCCCTTTATACTTGGTAACCTAAGAATTAGTAAACCAATCTACTAATTGACGTGAATCCTAAAGATAGATCTATTGAGCCCAACAAACCCCATCCGTTGTAGCGGATGCTTTAGTACTTCGAGTTTTTATATCATGTCCGATGGATGTCCCGGAATGATGGGGATATTCTTATATGCATCTTGTTAATGTCGGTTACCAGGTGTTCACCGTATGAATGATTTTTATCTCTATGTATGGGATGTATTGAAATATGAAATCTTGTGGTCAATTATTTCGATTGACAAATATATAGGTTAAACCTATAACTCACCAACATTTTTTGTTGACGTTTAAAGCATGTTTATTCTCAGATGATTATTAAGAGCTTCCGCTGTTGCATACTAAAATAAGGACAAGATTTGGAGTCCATGCTTGTATGATATTGTGTAAAAACTGCATTTAAGAAACTTATTTTTGATGTAATATATTCTTATTGTAAATCATTATATAATGGTCGTGTGTAAACGGTATATTTTAGATTATCATTATTTGATAATCTACGTAATGCTTTTTAAACCTTTATCAATAAAATAAAGGTTATGGTTGTTTTAAAAATGAATGCAGTCTTTGAAAAACGTCTCATATAGAGGTCAAAACCTCGCGACGAAATCAATTAATATGGAACGTTTATAATCAATATGAACGGGACATTTCAACATCTTACTGCATTGACTGCATGAATAGTGTATCGACAAAATTCATATCTTAGCGTATCTGCTAATCCATATCTTAGCGTATCTGTTACTATAAACTTTGCATGATATATTTCGTAAATTCCTCTGTAATTTACAAAATCTTTTGTTCTATATATATAGATATTCTATGTAATTCGAATACTATTCGATTGTCAAAAATCATTTCATATCGAGAAATCCTTCATTCAATCGAACGAAATGGAAATCGCCACTAGTTCAAGTTCTTCGAAACCCGTTAGCTATTCCGATATGGAGTCCCACTCCAGCTCCGAAAGCAGCATCACCAGAATGAATCAATCAATCAGCTATCCCCAATTCATCTGATGGGTTCGTAATCTACTAAACCATTGGAGACAAGAAGAAGGTGATCCCTTCCATCTACCACATTGCCCTCTTGGCGATGAACCTGAAGCACTTACCGGCGAACCTGTCCGAAACACCCTTTTCTCTCTCATTTCCAGAGTATCTCGTTACGATTATATACTATCCCATATTCTAGACCTTATTCATCCGCTCGCTCCAACCGCCAATCATCCCGGTATACTAGCAGAAGTTAACGAACTTCGCGCTCGAGTAGTGGCTTTGGAACATATGGTGCAAATATTACAAGCACCATGAGCAACATCAGTACCGCCAATAACATCCACATCGCAAGCCTCAATGCCACAAGCTCCAGCAGCATCACCGGCATCAACAGCACCACCATCATCAACATCAACAGGATCATTACCACCACCAACAATCACATCCGCATCACACGCTTCAACATCACAATCTGTACCTCGGATATCAACATCACACGCACCATAGATACCAAGGAGTATCAACAACAACAAACAATGAAGTATTAATTTATTACTTCATTGAAGAAATATTCAGCAGAGAATATGTAGTTTCTAAAAGTTTTAGAGATTACTATTTCTAGTTCTAGCCGTAAATCAGATGAGCAGAATGGATAGAGATGATAGAGAGAAGAATCGAAACCCTGACAAGAATGGTGCGCGATGTACAAGCTAGACTTGTTATACAAGCATCACCAGCAGTTACAGGCAGTATCATTAGCACCAACAATATCGTCAGCACCACCAGTACCGTCAGTACTGTCAGTATCATCAGCACTAGCAGCACCTATAACATCACAAGCTCCGCCAGTTTCGAGAATCGCCGTGGACATCATCACTAATCAACAACGAGTATTTTGTATCAAAGAGTTATGAAGTATTAACTCATTCTTCTGAAGAAATTATATATATATTTTATATATATATATGAATTCTGAAACTATATAAATCTTTCGTACTAAGCTATTGAGTATGAATTGAAAAAGGGTAGATACTACTCGGTTAAATACATATTACTAATATGCTATGATGTACATCCTTCGTTAACAACCTAACCATCATTAACTACAATCTCTGTTTCAATTAAATGAATTCGGTTTCATAATAAACCAAGTGTATCATTCAATAACATGTTTGATTTTACACTTTCATCTTCGATGTACTTGAAACTTACTGGAAAACAACATTCGCATCTTGCGAAGTTAGCAAGAGTTCTATGAGCATCAGCATGATTCACTAAGGAAATATCTATAAGAATAAATATTGAAGTATTGATTACATTAGTGAAATACTCCGCGAAAATTATGTAATCTCTAATGTTTTAAGAGATTATTCATTTCTAATTCAAGCCAAAAATCAAATAAGCTTAATATGATATTAACTCATTGAATCTATATTACATCTGAAGAAAATATACACACATATATTTTCATAAAGACTGTAATGAAAATTCTTGTTCAAAATATTATTTGTGATTTTTTTTAACGGGTAGGTAATACCCGAGTGATATTTAAATTCACAATTAATATGTTACATTCTTCAATTTTGATTCAAAAATCATCAACTATACTCCCTACTTTCACAACAATACACCTTCTTTTATAAAAATCAAAACAACCATACTCATTCAAATCTAATTACAAATTCTGATTTTGAAATCTCAGAATTCAATTCAAGATATACCCGATATCATCACTCTTAGATTTTTACATCTTTCAAAAGCATACTTTGACTTCAAAACTGTACTAGAACATCATTTTCATTCATAAAACCCAGAAAAATATTTGTATCATTCAAAATCCTAGAATATCATATATATATTAACAATTACAATCTGTGTTCAAACCCTTTAAAATTCCCAAAGACACTCGAGATGATGATCCAACCACATATTACCCACCGTCATGCACCTGAAAAGCTCTCGAAACTAAAGTTATAGTTTAACACGTATCCGTGTCAGATCCTTTGACATTTATTACCAAATATAATTTTTCAATCTCTTTCCAAAATAGACAGTTTTGTCACAGCTCCAGCAAATCACCTTCATTTGTTTATACGAATAAACCTTATTATAACAATTACCCCTTCATCATTGTTACCGGGGAACCTTTCATATCTCGCCACATTAGCAGTAAACTTATCAACAACTTCATTAACCTTCGACTTAAGCCTCTCCGAAAAGTAATTATACTTATTCATTAAAACCCCATCATGTACTCACCTACATCCTGTAACAATAATTGTCATACCAACTACTGGGAATCAGCAATCAGTATTTTGAAATTCGCAGCGATTCTATGCCAACAGTTATATGTATACATATAACGCCTAACTCCATTACTTACATACTTTGAATGTGAAGTTTCTGAAAAACATCCTGAACTGCGAACTAGTTCTCGAAATGCTGATGAAGCAGCAAAAACTGTAAACGACTTTAACAGTCAAAAGTTTGATGACAAAGAATGGTATGGTGGTAAAGCTGAGAAAAAGAGAAGGTTTCGAACTGGAAAATGGATTGAGTAGACCATGAAGGAGACCAAGGACAAATACAAGGACCAAACACTGTATTTAAAGAATCCTGATTATTCTGTTTCTGATGAAGTCATTAACGAATACCTTGCTCCTTACTCTAAAACCTTTGCGGACAATATTCTTCATCATCATCTTATCTTAAATATTCTAAGATATCATCATATCTTCCATTATAAACATCCTCCATATTCCTGAAGATATTTCCATAACTATTCTTACCTGAAACCATTACCTCTTCATGCTATCTGTGTTATATCATAAAAGAAACTATTTTAGTTCTAAATTCTGAAATCTTCGAGTTTAAAATATGAATGTTTTGAAGTAGTGTTGGAAACTGAAGCATGAGTTAGTATAATATAATAACACTTGATCAACATGATTATATTACAGTAAGTCATGCTGAGTTTCTAATGGAACGTGATGATTCACAGAACATACCGTCATCATGTGCCATTTACACGACTCTTACATTCTACCCAGTCTCCAAATATATTAAGAACATGTCTTCTTGATAGTTCTATCTTTTCGGATATTCTGGTAATTTTCCAAATCAAGATCGTGCAATTACGATTTCTTTCTTAGAACATTAACTATGTTCATTTCAAAATCCATACCTATGAATTCCGGACCATTATTCGCTTGACTTGAAGTCGGGAAGAGGAGACAAAAGTATGGAACTCTTGAATATAAAAGAAAATATGAAGCTCGACAACAACACATAAATTACAAACCGTGCATATCAATACGTATTGCCACGTAAAGGCACGGGAGAATTAAAAATACTATAACCCTAAGGTAATAGTAAAAGTAAATAAAATCCTCCGGTGGTAGATGAAAGAGAAGAATGACAGATATGAAAGTTAAGAGTATATCAAGGATCAGAACGGAATGGAACATATTAACAAATGCTTTAAAGTATGAATTTAGGGAAAAAGAATAGAAGGTGTGAGTTGTAAGGAAACGAAGAAGGTAAATTTATAGTGAAATATCCGACAGAGAAATCAAGATGGAATATCGCATTAAATCAAAGAAGATCCTAATTTCCTTAATCGCCGAAGAACCAAATCTTATTATGAAGATTTTCTTTAAGTCCCATGAATTTCAGAAATCAATCATAACTACGTCATCGGTTAAAACGAATATAGATTTACTCATTTCACTCTCTTGCGATAACTTCACTTATACTCTTCGCGTAATTAAATTGTTTTATCTATATTACTCAATGATGATAAAACTCTATTCATCAACTCATATTCGTCATGAAAACATTTTTATAGCTAGCCATGACGACCTCGATCAAATTTCGGGACGAAATTTCTTTAACGGGTAGGTATTGTGATGACCCGGAAATTTCCGATCAAATTTAAACTTTAATCTTTATATGTTTTCGATACGATAAGCAAAATCTGTAATGTTGAGTCTCGAAAGTTTTGAAATCTATATTCATGTAATCAAATACCCTTTGACCATGCCCAACGATTCGCGAACATTTATATGTATATAGATATGTATATATAATATATACTTATTAATTGAAATGTTAACAAAGTATTAGATATATAATACTTTACATAAAAGTATTTGTTTCAATATGTTTATAGATGGAATTAAAAGATAATATCATATGATTGAATTATCAGATACATTGAATTATGATTACGAGTCTCTGTTACGAGGCCCACGTTGATTTAAGAAATCGTTTCTTTTTAACGGTATTCGGAATAAATGGTAAAGTGATTTTCAAATGAGAACAAAGTATCACTTATCGAGAGTTAGAAAAAAGTTAGTGGAGAATTGAATTTCATAATACTCAAATTGATCTATTTTTCAAACGTGCGAAAACGCTTTTCGATATAATAGAACTTGTTTATTTAAAATATCTTTGATTAATTAACGTGAGTTAGAACATTAGTTGTTATATATATAAATAACTTACAACTTGTATTTAAAACGTGTTTATGTATATTAGATATATATAATTTCAAATTAGTTAAGTAAACGATAGTAACACTTGTTTATTTGATTCGATAGATATTAAGATATATTATTTAGAAAGTTTAAGGAAATTAAAATAAACGTTGGCGTATAAAGGAATTATATCAAATTAAGTTTTAAAGCGTAAACGTTATTTTCGATTAGGTAAACGATCTTAAATTATACTTTGAAATATAATTTTTTTTGAAAATCTAAATATTGTATTATTAGATAAATATTTCAAACCTATATATATATATATATATATATATATATATATATATATATATATATATATATATATATATATATATATATATATATATATATATATATATATATTTTAAATTAGTCATAAAACGTTTTGATTTAAACTAATATTATTAAATATGCTTTGATAAATAACGAGACTTTGATTTATAGAACTAAATGACCAAAACTCTTAAATGATTAAGTTACATTTAGAGTAAAATACTTTTCATTGATTTGAGTCTTGTCATTCGTAAGGATACGTTATACAAAACATAAAGTGCGAGTTTTCTAAGCGTACGAAACGTCGTTTGAAAAACCAGAACCAGGACATGAGTCGAGTGACAACGTCCAAAGTCATCGGAATAAAAATTACATTTTTACCATGCACATAAATTTAATATAATATATAAGTTATTATATAAATTAAATATATTAGATAATATATATAAACCGTTGGCAGGTAAAGACCAAACGAGTGTGGGCTGTAAAGGCACCCCATGCGATCGCATGGGGAATGGCCTATAATGCCATGCGATCGCATGGCAGAAGGGAGCAAGTCAGATTCTATAAAACGCGAATTTTATCTGCCGAATTCATTTCATAAAATCATCAATCAATCTCCCTACTCTCTTAACATATATATATATATATATATATATATATATATATATATATATATATATATATATATATATATATATATATATATATATATATATATATATATATATATATATATATATATATATATATATATATATATATATATATATATATTAATATTATTATTATTATTATTATTATGATTATTATTAATATTAATCTTATAGTTAGGAGTATTATTATTATTATTTATACATAAAATACTACGACGAGGTTCTGCTCGCGTGTTTTCAAAATGTGTTTTAGTAACGGGATAGAACTAAGGAAAATATGGGTTATAGCTATGAAGGTTATGGGTATGGTTCGGGGGTTTTGCTCGTGAGTCAAACTAGTGTTTATCATCTCCGTTGCGTCTACGTACTTTCCTGCAATATTGAATCTCAATATTGATACATGAGCACTTATAACTTAACTTTTATATATTATTAGTGTATCCCTAACTAGTGCTCGAGTATTTAGGATTATGCATGCTTGTATGCTTATTATTGTCGTTAAATACTTTATGATAGATCATGAATTAATTACATATGTGATTGAGATAAGGTATATGATATGCATGTCATTGGAAAGCTGGCGAAAAACTATAAACTTTTCATTTAGATATCGTATGGTATCGATGAACGGATTTAAAGATATAGTCAACTGAATTATCTATATTTTTAAGTAATATTGTTAAAAATGATTATTATTATTACGTCGTCGTTATTATCGTCGTTATTATTATCTGATTATTATTACCATTATCGTTATCGTTATCGTTATCTTTATCGTTATCGTTATCGTTATCGTTATCGTCGTTATTATCGTTATTATTATTATTATTTAATAATTAATATATTATTATTATTATTATTATTATTATTATTATGAATATTATTAAAATAATTAACATTTTTATGAAAACTATCAAGTTGTTATTTTTATCGTTATTATTATTAAAAACATCATTTATATTAAAACTATCATTAAAATTATCATTTTGATAAAATATCATTACTGTTATAAATATCATTATTATTAGTATTAAAAATTATCATTTCGAATAGAATTATCAGTCTCATATAAAACATTATTATTTATTGTTATTATCGTTAACATGAATATAATATTTTTATCGAAAATATTATTATTATTATAACATTTGTATTATTACAAAAGATTATTATTATTATTATTATTATCATTAGGAAATATAAATATTGTTATTATTATTATTATTTTATAATTAATATTATTATTATAAATACAACTTTACTTATTATTATTATCAATATTATTTTATCAAATGAATATGAGATACAAAGATATTTTTATCATACGTAATATAATTACATTAATAATACATGCCACTATATTTTGTAATATTAACTGAACTTTATAAATTTTATTACTTAAGATATATAAAAGTATATTTCTATCATATTTGAAATTTTAATATGAATTCTCATTATTAAGAAAGAACTTGTATTATTTACTCTAATAAAATCTGATAAATATATTTAAGTATATAAAACGACTATATTTAAATTATATATTAAACATGTATAGATTCTAAAAATCATTTTGATTATATGACCATTGCTAGCGTTTGCATGATAATCTCGAGCATTAGGATTGTGATACACTACGACTTGACCTAAATTGTTGATAGATATTGACCAACATATAAATATATATACTTAATACAGGTTCGTGAATCTGAGGCCAACATTACACTTGTTCAATGATGTTATATGTATTTTTACTACGAAATACAGTATGGTGAGTTTCATTACTCCCTTTTTAAATGCTTTTGCAATATATATTTTTGGGACTGAGAATACATGCGCTTTTATAAATGTTTTACGAAATAGACACAAGTAATCGAAACTACATTATATGGTTGAATGATCGAAGCTGAATATGTCCCTTTTGCTTGGTAACCTAAGAATTAGTAAACCGATCTACTAATTGACGCGAATCCTAAAGATAGATCTATGGGCCCAACAAACCCCATCCGTTGTAGCGGATGCTTTAGTACTTCGAAATTTATATCATGTCCGATGGATGACTGTAACGCCCCGTACAAAACCATCGTGTACGGTTCGTCAATCAACAGGATCATCACAAGGTCAAACACTATATGCTGTTAGAAAACCGATTTGCATTCATTAAAAAGATAACGTTTTACAAAGATAACATGTCATAAGACTTATTACAAACCATTGTTCCGAAATAACATAAGTTTACGAATGCAAAACATAAGTTTCATAATTTGAGACATCTCTAGTAATGCAGCGGATAACTAGTTCAGTAGGTCCATAACAGCAATTCAATAATAGCATGACAGCAAGTGTACAGCGGAAGCAATAAACCTCTAGGCACCTGAGAAATGCACGCTTAAAAAGTCAACACGAATGTTGGTGAGCTATAGGTTAAGTTGTAATAGTAACGTAAGATAGGCCACGAGATTTCAGTGCTGCAACAGCGTATCAAAACAGTATGAAAAGTATATACATAACCGTGGGCACCCGGTAACTAAACTTAACGTTTATAACCCCCTGAAAGTACACTTGGAAAGTGCGTATGTTCACGAAGTATTAAACACCCATTAAATGCTAGCGCGACTAGCCCGAGTGGGGATGTCAAACCCTCTGGATCCATATCTAAGATTCGCGTTCACCGGTTCAAAAACCAATAACTAAACGTTACCGTGCTAAAGGGAATGTTTATGCCGTTATATAACCCACATACATACAAAGTTTAAGTACTCGTGCCTAGTATGTAAAACGTAAAAAGCGCATGTATTCTCAGTCCCAAAAATAGTAAAAGTAAAAAGGGATGCTATAACTCACAGTGATAAAAGCGGTAAAGTCGGTAATGAAAGTACGCAAGTAGTAAGTCGGTCCGAAAGGTCGTCAACCTAAATCAAAGGTTACTAGGTCAGTAGGTTGTCTTAATAAGTTCTAATAGTGCATAAAATAAGTTTAAGTGTCATCATCATCATCATTCATCATCATAAAAGCTAAGTGAGTTTGACAAGAATAGAGATCGAAACAATAGGCTGACTTCGGTCAGCAGATACGACGCCTACGTAAATCGAAAAGACGCATGGTCAGTGGCTATGGCTTCGTACATGAGTCCCCTAACAGCTGACCAATTTTCAGAACCTAACTCGTCTTCGTTTGACCATGGCGACGGTTTAAGTGCAAGTAGGTCAGAAATTTCAGCACAACGTTAATAGGGTGTAGTGACTCTCGGAGGGCCATAAATCCTAAACCGTAACTCGGATTAAGGCGAGGCCTAAACGTTAAATCATCTACTCGAACCGCACTAACTGAAAATCATATTTCCAGTAGCCCAGGTGGTCTGATCAGATACGAAAATCAGTGGACAAGTGCTCCGGTGGGGTTCTTGGTGCTCGATGCTCATCACGGTTCTCATCCTTGATGCTTGTAGCTTCAAGTGTACAACTCATTGATGGTTTAGCATCACTTTTGACCAAGATTCACCATAAATACACAATATATTAAGACCAAGTAAGAATACAACTCATTCATGAGTCTTAGATGGATGATGAACCAAGGTTACATCATATCCTTAGTCTTAACACTAATACAAGTCACAATAACAACTAAAGTTACAAACTTTACATCAATTTAACAAGTATGAACACAATCTAATCAAAAGAGGTGATGGAACCCTAAGCTAGAGAGCTTGGATCCATTTCACACAAGTTACAAGGTTACAAAGCTAGAAAGCTTGAACCTTTAAGTGTTCTTGAAGATCTTGAAGCATAAAGCTTGGATCTTGAAGATACATGAAGATTACAAACAAAAGTTTGAATCTTTTTAACAAAATAACAAGATCAAAGTAAAAAGAACTTGAATCTAACAACAATATATGAAGATTCAAGCTAGAAAGCTTGCATCTTGATTGTTCTTGAAGATCTTGAAGCATAAAGCTTGGATCTTGAAGATGCATGAAGATTACAAACAAAAGTTTGAATCTTTATCATAAAATAGAAAGATTAAAGCATAAAAGAAGTAGATCTACAAAAGATATGAAGATTCAAGCTAGAAAGCTTGAATCTTCCATGTTCTTGAAAGATTCATGCTTGAATCAACAAGATATAAGTAAGATCAAAGCTAAAAGGAAACTTGATCTCCATAAATGATGATGATGACCACGACTTTGAAAGAAAAGGAAAGGGAAAAGAAAACTTACAAGTAGAAGAAAGAAAGAAAGGAGAAGTGTGTGAAATGCTAAAATGATCAAGTGTTGTAATGAGGGACTTAAGGCTAGTATTTATAGGCAAAGAGTGAGCACATGGATTGATGACATGGAAAGGGTGGTGGTGGTGATGGGGTGGACGGTTTTAAGGGGGAGGGGGAGACAAAATCTTGCTTTTTGGCTAATGGTGTCTAAAGTATGTCCTTTTGCTAGAATCTTATGTAACAAAGTTGATAATCCTTATCCATTATGCTAGTATGACTCATTAATTAATTAATTTATTATTTATTTATTATTATGGGCCACTAGTAATAATACTTGGGGCTAATTAATTGGGTCACTAGCTAGAGTAGGGTGGGCTTGAGCCCAACAAGGTAAAAAGTCCAAAAAGGCTAACCATTGGGCTTTAGC
This sequence comes from Rutidosis leptorrhynchoides, assembly GCF_046630445.1. Classification (NCBI taxonomy): domain Eukaryota; kingdom Viridiplantae; phylum Streptophyta; class Magnoliopsida; order Asterales; family Asteraceae; genus Rutidosis; species Rutidosis leptorrhynchoides. The sequence continues at coordinate 342,738,411 of NC_092333.1, forward strand.
AATTAAATAGATAAAATTAAGCATCCAAAGGCCCAGGTAATTATTATTAGAAAATAATAATTAATATTTCGCAGTCCAAAAGTTCCGGTTCTGACAAAAGTCAAACTTGCGCGCACTCCGCGTTTTAATCGTAACGGTAAATAACACTAACGGTTATAAAGCATCCAATGGACAAGTTAAGCATTCTACATACACCAAGGCACGTTTTAAAGTAAATATGAATATAAAACACGTGTGCCAAGGTTCCGGAGTAATAAAGTAACACAGTACGCACAAATATGCAGTTTCGCTAGAATAAAAGGCATAAAAGCAAGTCGAAAAAGTCGGGTCGTTACATTACCCACCTGTTATTGGAAATTTCGTCCCAAAATTTAATCTGAGGTAGGTGTTGGAGTTGGGAAAAGGTGAGGATACTTCTGCATCATTTGATCCTCTCGTTCCCAGGTAAACTCAGGTCCACGCTTGGCATTCCATCGAACTCGGACAATTGGAATCTTATTGCGTTTCAAGGTTTTGACCTCACGGTCCATAATTTCGATAGGTTCTTCCACGAAGTGGAGTTGGTCATCAATGGTAAGTTCTTCCAATGGTATGATAAGTTCCAGTGGAGCAAGACATTTCTTCAAATTTGATACATGAAAGGTAGGATGAACGGCACTCAACTGAGTCGGAAGATCCAAACGGTAAGCAACCGGTCCGATACATTCCAAAATTTCAAAGGGTCCGATGTATCGCGGGTTCAACTTTCCGCGTTTCCCAAAACGAATTACACCTTTCCAAGGTGCAACCTTCAACATCACACAGTCACCTACGTTAAATTCGAAGTCTTTACGTTTAAGATCAGCATAACTCTTTTGGCGATCACGGGCAGTCTTAAGTCTCGCCTGAATCTGAGAAATCTTCTCCGTCGTTTCATGGACTATCTCGGGTCCGGTGATTTGCACTTCGCCTAACTCGGCCCAATAAATAGGAGAACGGCACTTGCGGCCATACAACGCTTCAAAAGGTGCGGCTTTAATACTTGAATGATAACTGTTGTTGTAAGAGAATTCGGCCAGCGGAAGATGCCTTTCCCAAGACTTTTCGAAGTCAATAACACAGGCACGTAACATGTCCTCTAAAGTCTGAATCGTTTGTTCGCTCTGACCGTCGGTCTGGGGGTGATACGCGGTGCTCATGTCGAGACGAGTTCCCAAGGCTTCTTGCAAAGAATGCCAGAATCTGGAAGCAAAATGGGGATCGCGATCTGAGATGATTGATAAGGGCACACCATGACGAGATACCACCTCTTTGATGTACAGTTGAGCAAGTCTCTCCATTGTATCTATTTCTTTCATTGCTAGAAAATGAGCAGATTTGGTAAGACGGTCAATGATAACCCAGATTGTATCGTATCCGCCCACCGTCTTTGGTAGCTTCGTGATGAAATCCATTTAAATTGCTTCCCATTTCCATTGTGGGATTTCTGGTTGTTGAAGTAATCCAGATGGCCTCTGATGTTCAGCTTTAACCTTCGAACAAGTCAAACACCTTCCAACATAAGTTGCAACATCCTTCTTAAGATTTGGCCACCAATACTGTTCCTTAAGATCGTGGTACATTTTGCCAGCTCCTGGATGAATCGAATATCTCGACTTGTGGGCTTCATCAAGTATAAGGTTCCGTAGATCTCCATAACGAGGTACCCAAATTCTTCCGGCATAACATCGGAGTCCAGACTCCTTAACCTCGAATTTAGAGATGAGAATGTTCAGGTATTCACGAGATATGTTCTCCTCCTTGAGAGCCTCTTCTTGGGCTACTCGAATCTGACTGTAGAGGTTCGAATGGATGGTGATGTTCAGAGCCCGAACGCGAAGAGGTACCATCCTCTCCTTTCGACTTAATGCGTTAGCTACAACATTGGCCTTGCCCGGATGGTAGCGAAGATGTGTTGGAGACTCTTGTGATCGGTAAAGATAGTACTCTTTGTTCCATAAAGATAGTGTCTCCACAGCTTCAATGCGAAGACGACGGCTCCAAGTTCGAGATCGTGAGTAGTGTAGTTTCGCTCGTGGACCTTCAGTTGACGAGATTCGTAAGCAATGACCTTCGTTCTTTGCATCAACACACAGCCAAAACCATTCCTCGAAGCATCGCAGTACACAACGAAGTCGTCACTGCCTTCAGGAAGAGATAGGATAGGTGCGGTGGTTAGCTTCAGCTTCAGAGTTTGAAATGCTGCTTCTTGCTCTTTTTCCCAAACAAACTTCTTTCCTTTATGAGTTAACGCAGTCAAAGGACGCGAAATCAAAGAGAAACCTTCAATGAACCTTCGGTAATAACCGGCAAGACCTAGAAATTGGCGGATGTGAGTCGGAGTAGTGGGTGTCTCCCACTTGTTGATAGCTTCAATCTTGGCGGGGTCAACTTTGATACCTTGATCACTCACAATATGACCCAGAAATTGGACTTCCTTCAACCAAAATTCACACTTGGAGAATTTGGCATAAAGCTGCTCTTGTCTCAAGAGTTCGAGCACTAACCGAAGATGTTGTTCATGTTCTTCTTTGCTCTTGGAGTAGATGAGGATATCATCTATGAAGACGATAACGAATTTATCCAGATAAGGCTTGCAGACACGATTCATGAGGTCCATGAACACAGCGGGTGCGTTGGTTAAACCGAATGGCATCACGAGAAACTCGTAATGACCATAGCGGGTTCTAAACGCAGTCTTCATCACATCACTCTCCTTCACCCTCAATTGGTGATAACCTGATCGCAAATCGATCTTAGAATAAACGCTCGATCCTTGTAGCTGATCAAAAAGATCGTCAATTCGGGGAAGAGGATATCGGTTCTTAATCGTCAACTTGTTGAGTTCGCGGTAGTCGATACACATGCGGAAAGATCCGTCCTTCTTCTTCACGAATAAAATAGGTGCGCCCCAAGGTGACGAGCTCGGTTGGATAAACCCTCGGTCGAGCAATTCCTGCAGTTGACTCTGCAATTCTTGCAGTTCTGAAGGTGTCAGACGATAAGGCGCACGAGCTACGGGTGCAGCTCCCGGCACCAGATCGATCTGGAACTCAACTGCTCTTGGTGGCGGTAATCCAGGCAGTTCTTTCGGAAAGACGTCGGGGAATTCATTAACGATTCGCACATCATTCACACTCTTCTCCTCTGATTCTAAAGCCTTCACGTGTGCTAAAACGGCAAGTCGTCCTTTCTTCATGATCTTCTGCGCTTTCATACAACTAATGAGGTTCAGCTTCGAGTTACATCTCTCTCCGTAAATAGTCAGTGGCTCACCGTCTCCTTGTGGTATACGAAGAGCTTTATCTCCACAAATAATATCGGCCCTTACTTTAGTCAACCAGTCCATGCCGACAATCACGTCAAAGCTTCTAATTTGATAGTTATCAAGTCAATTTCGAAATCCACACCAGCTACATTAATAATAGCTCCTCGGCCAATTTGGTCAACCTTTTCAAGTTTACCGTTGGCTACCTCGACAAGCATACTTTCTTTTAAAGGAACTAATGACCAATTTATCTTATCGCAAAAGTGTCTACATACATAACTTCTATCGGCACCAGTATCAAATAGGACAGAAGCTAAAAGATTGTTGATAGTGAATATACCTGTCACCAAGTCGGGGTTCTCGCGTGCATCCCTTGCATTAACATTAAAAGCTCTACCACGCGGTGGTCCGCCGTCCTTCTTCTTATTGGGGCAATCATTCCTAAAGTGGCCCTGCTGTCCACACTCATAGCATTTCCTTGGCCCATTCGGGTTTGTCCTTGCAGCTGGGATGGGAATCTTGCAGTTCTTACCAACATGTCCGATCTGGTTGCACTTTTCACAGACCGCATTACAGTACCCAGTGTGATGTTTGTAACACCTCTTGCACTGCGGTAGAGTGCCCTTGTAGTTCGGGTTTGAACTTGTGCCTGGGTTGGGGTTTCCACCGTTGTTGTGCCTCTTGGCAGGGGTTTGATCATAGGTTCTTCCCTTGTTATTATCCCACTTACGCTTCTCACCACTACCCGCTTCAGACTTGGACTTCTCCGGTTCATCGATGAGAATATGATCCATGAGTGTATGCGCCGTGCGCATTGCTTTGGGAACATTCGATGGCTTGGACGAGGTGACATTACCCTTAATGGACTTAGGGAGTCCCCGAAAGTATCTCTCCATACGCTTGAATTCTGGGGTGACCATGGTAGGACACATAAGAGCTAACTCAAGAAACCTCCGATTGTAACCATCGAGATCGTTGCCAACAGCTTTCAATTGCATAAACTCTATTTCCATCTTTTGTATCTCGGTTCTCGGACAATACTCATCAATCATAGCTGCTTTGAACTCCTCCCATGGTGTAGCATACGCCTCATCAATACCTTGTGCCTGAGCCATGGTGTTCCACCACGTGAGGGCGCCATCAGATAGCGTGCAGGAAGCAAATTTAGTTTTGTTAGACTCGAAACAGTTGCTGACTCGGAATACTGATTCAAGCTTTTCAAACCATCTTGTGAGACCAACAGGCCCCTCAGTTCCGCTGAAGTTATGTGGCTTACAGCTCTGGAATTCTTTGTAGGTGCACTCTTTTTGAACGGGTTGGATAACCGGCGGTGGTTCAGCTTGAGGGTTCATTTCCGCCAAGGCTGCGGCGACTCGTTCATTAATCATCTCTTCGATTTGAGCTGCTGTGGGTGTTGTTCGTATGTTTGCCATTGCCCTTCGAAACAGAAATTTTGACTTAAGTCAAAATCCAGCATTTAATGTATAATAATATAGTATATAGTAAATAGGGAAACAACATAACGCATGCCAATATAGTGATGCAACTAGGTACAAATACCGCAAAACCAACATACAGTAATGTAAATAGAACATTGTGCAAGAATTTAATAATACAAAGTTCCATTAATAAAGAGTTGCATACATAAGTTCGTACATTACATAAGGAAAACATGGATCTATAAACGAGATTACAAAATGAAACCTACTACCAAGCTCTATGGTGATGGTGGGTAAAGGATGTCCAGCACATGGGACATCTGCTCCTCGAGCTCAGTTACCCGAGCACGTAGGATCTCCACCTCCCTTGCCAGTTCCTCGAGAGAGGGAGGGGCTGGCAGAGCAGGCGGTGCTGCTGGTGCAGGTGGTGCTGGTGGTGCAGATGGTCCGGCTCCAGAGGTAGATGCTGCATGGCGGTAAGGCTTACGCACGAACGGATCAGCCGGGTAAGGCATGACCCACTTACGGGCGATAACCCTACGACGCTGACCATGTGCGTCAGTGAATGCTCGTCCTCCGTTGATCCCCGGAATAATGGTGCCATCGAAACGGTACCGCTTCTTCGGCGGGGTGGAGGGTGGCTGGACAGGTGTATCATCAAGGTCCTCCTCGTCGGAATCATCATCACTAGAGTCGTCTGTGGATGAGTCATCTGAACTAGCTGGGGGTGACACCACAGGTGGCCCTCCTCGAGCGGCCATTATCTGTCCGTATCTGGCGGGTCCGATTGGCATGAGACGTCCATCAGGAGTGTGTCGGCACCAGTGGTTACGTTCATTACGAACCGGACCTTCCTCAAGATCCGCAGGAACCACAACACCACTGGGGCGAGGCTGTGGCTCCTGAGGTACCGGGGCAACTGGAGCTGGAATCTCCGGAGGGTCCTAGGCTCCGACTGCGGTAACCACCGGTACAGGTGTATGGCTGCTGGTTCTGGAGGATGAAGCACCGGGTCACTGGTTAACGAGATCTGTGTATCGGTAGCAGCAGTAGGTGGGGTGGCTGACGAGTCTGAATCGCTGTCCAAAATAATGACAGGTGGAATATACGACATCTGAACAAGGAAAATAAATTTTCCGTATCTGTAAGTCATAAGCAAGCAAGTATTAGGCACTATAGCATCCTAGCATGGCAATAACAACAGTGCTAAACAGTAATAACAGTGAAAGCAGATAGTAATCATGCAAAGGAAGAAATAGGCATACAGCAAGTTCGCATGGCAGTAAAGATAAGCAATAGCATGCAGTAAGATCACATAGCAGTAAAAGTAAGTAGTAGCATGCAGAAACAAGTAAACTAGCAAGTTGTAGATTAGTCCTATTAGTGAATCCTACTCGGGTTGGTCTAGACTCACTAATGCAACCTAATTCCCTACAACCAATGCTCTGATACCAACTGTAACGCCCCGTACAAAACCATCGTGTACGGTTCGTCAATCAACAGGATCATCACAAGGTCAAACACTATATGCTGTTTGAAAACCGATTTGCATTCATTAAAAAGATAACGTTTTACAAAGATAACATGTCATAAGACTTATTACAAACCATTGTTCCGAAATAACATAAGTTTACGAATGCAAAACATAAGTTTCATAATTTGAGACATCTCTAGTAAGGCAGCGGATAACTAGTTCAGTAGGTCCATAACAGCAATTCAATAACAGCATGACAGCAAGTGTACAGCGGAAGCAATAAACCTCTAGGCACCTGAGAAATGCACGCTTAAAAAGTCAACACGAATGTTGGTGAGCTATAGTTTAAGTTGTAATAGTAACGTAAGATAGGCCACGAGATTTCAGTGCTGCAACAGCGTATCAAAACAGTATGAAAAGTATATGCATAACCGTGGGCACCCGGTAACTAAACTTAACGTTTATAACCCCCTGAAAGTACACTTGGCGAGTGCATATGTTCACGAAGTATTAAACACCCGTTAAATGCTAGCGCGACTAGCCCGAGTGGGGATGTCAAACCCTATGGATCCATATCTAAGATTCGCGTTCACTGGTTCAAAAACCAATGACTAAACGTTACCGTTCTAAAGGGAATGTTTATGCCGTTATATAACCCACATACATACAAAGTTTAAGTACTCGTGCCTAGTATGTAAAACGTAAAAAGCGCATGTATTCTCGGTCCTAAAAATAGTAAAAGTAAAAAGGGATGCTATAACTCACAGTGATAAAAGCGGTAAAGTCGGTAATGAAAGTACGCAAGTAGTAAGTCGGTCCGAAAGGTCGTCAACCTAAATCAAAGGTTACTAGGTCAGTAGGTTGTCTTAATAAGTTCTAATAGTGCATAAAATAAGTTTAAGTGTCATCATCATCATCATTCATCATCATAAAAGCTAAGGGTGTGTTTGATAGCGTATGAATGGAATGGTTCAGAAGGCCAAATCTGATTCGGTCAGCGAGGAGGTGTTTGATTTAATTTTGTGTTGCCTCTGAATTAAATGATAACCTCAGAATCATTCAGCGTCAATTTACACTCTGAACCATTCATAGAACACATGTTTCCATGTTTACCCCTTGCACCCAAATTTTATTCCACCTTGCATTTTCTTGCTATTCTATTACGGTGCATTATTAATACTACTTACTACAGTACTAAATTTTATTGTAGTACTATTATAAAATATGTTGTATTAATTTTATTAATATATTATATTTAGTACTAATATATATTAGTACTACTAAACATAACTGTAGTATATTATTATATTTTTGTTTATCTATTATGTAGTAATTTTATATTTACTTCCACGTAATAAAACACGTACATACTATGTCATTTTATGATTTGTATACCAAATTTAAATATGAACCTTCAAGGCGTTACGTAATTATCTTTTTTTTTTTTTTTCTTTCACCAACATTTTCTAATTTATTGTAATGAACGCGTGTATGGAATTTTGTTTTGGCTAACTTAACTCAATGTTATCTTTATTGTTCAAAAGATTAAATAAATACAGTAACATATGTATTCATATATAGTTAAATTATACATCTGCCGTTATTAATAGCGTTTTTATCTTCATAAATGTAGTAGAATATTGCATATAAGAACAAATCAAACAATGTTAATTTCATTTGGCCTTATAGCATACAGGAGGTTAAAATGGTAATTTTCATCATTCAGAGTATTAGTTCAGCATAACTCTCAAACAGTTAGTTTTCATTCAGAACCATAATGATTCAGAGACTCTGAATTGTTCAGACCCATGAATCATTCAGCACTAAATGATTCAGTTTTATCAAACGCACCCTAAGTGAGTTTGACAAGAATAGAGATCGAAACAATAGGCTGACTTCGGTCAGCCGCTACGACCCCTACGTAAATCGAAAAGACGCATGGTCAGTGGCTATGGCTTCGTACATGAGTCCCCTAACAGCTGACCAATTTTCAGAACCTAACTCGTCTTCGTTTGACCGTGGCGATGGTTTAAGTGCGATTAGGTCAGAAATTTCAGCACAACGTTAATAGGGTGTAGTGACTCTCGGAGGGCCATAAATCCTAAACCGTAACTCGGATTAAGGAGAGGCCTAAACGGAAAATCATCTACTCGAACCGCACTAACTGAAAATCAGCTTTCCAGTAGCCCAGGTGGTCTGATCAGATACTAAAATCAGTGGACAAGTGCTCCGGTGGGGTTCTTGGTGCTCGATGCTCATCACGGTTCTCATCCTTGATGCTTGTAGCTTCAAGTGTACAACTCGTTGATGGTTTAGCATCACTTTTGACCAAGATTCACCATCAATACACAATATGTTAAGACCAAGTAAGAATATAACTCATTCATGAGTCTTAGATGGATGATGAACCAAGGTTACATCATATCCTTAGTCTTAACACCAATACAAGTCACAATAACAACTAAAGTTACAAACTTTATATCAATTTAACAAGTATGAACACAATCTAAGTCAAAAGAGGTGATGGAACCCTAAGCTAGAGAGCTTGGATCCATTTCACACAAGTTACAAGGTTACAAAGATAGAAAGCTTGAACCTTTAAGTGTTCTTGAAGATCTTGAAGCATAAAGCTTGGATCTTGAAGATACATGAAGATTACAAACAAAAGTTTGAATCTTTTTAACAAAATAACAAGATCAAAGTAAAAAGAACTTGAATCTAACAACAATATATGAAGATTCAAGATAGAAACCTTGCATCTTGATTGTTCTTGAAGATCTTGAAGCATAAAGCTTGGATCTTGAAGATGCATGAAGATTACAAACAAAAGTTTGAATCTTTATCATAAAATAGAAAGATTAAAGCATAAAAGAAGTAGATCTAAAAAAGATATGAAGATTCAAGCTAGAAAGCTTGAATCTTCCATGTTCTTGAAAGATTCATGCTTGAATCAACAAGATATAAGTAAGATCAAAGCTAAAAGGAAACTTGATCTCCATAAATGATGATGATGACCACGATTTTGAAAGAAAAGGAAAGGGAAAAGAAAACTTACAAGTAGAAGAAAGAAAGAAAGGAGAAGTGTGTGAAATGCTAAAATGATCAAGTGTTGTAATGAGGGACTTAAAGCTAGTATTTATAGGCAAAGAGTGAGCACATGGATTGATGACATGGCAAGGGTGGTGGTGGTGATGGGGTGGACGGTTTTAAGGGGGAGGGGTGAAATGTCCCATTCTTATTGATTAAAAATGTTCCATATTAATTGATTTCGTTGCGAGGTTTTGACCTCTATATGAGACGTTTTTCAAAGACTGCATTCATTTTAAAACAAACCATAACCTTTATTTCATCAATAAAGGTTTAAAAAGCTTTACGTAGATTATCAAATAATGATAATCTAAAATATCCTGTTTACACACGACCATTACATGATGGTTTACAATACAAATATGTTACAACAAAATAAGTTTCTTGAATGCAGTTTTTACACAATATCATACAAGCATGGACTCCAAATCTCGTCCTTATTTAAGTATGCGACAGCGGAAGCTCTTAATAATCACCTGAGAATAAACATGCTTAAAACGTCAACAAAAATGTTGGTGAGTTATAGGTTTAACCTATATATATCAAATCATAATAATAGACCACAAGATTTCATATTTCAATACACATCCCATACATAGAGATAAAAATCATTCATATTGTGAACACCTAGTAACCGACATTAACAAGATGCATATATAAGAATATCCCCATCATTCCGGGATACCCTTCGGATATGATATAAATTTCGAAGTACTAAAGCATCCGGTACTTTGGATGGGGTTTGTTAGGCCCAATAGATCTATCTTTAGGATTCGCGTCAATTAGGGTGTCTGTTCCCTAATTCTTAGATTACCAGACTTAATAAAAAGGGGCATATTCGATTTCGATAATTCAATCATAGAATGTAGTTTCACGTACTTGTGTCTATTTTGTAAATCATTTATAAAACCTGCATGTATTCTCATCCCAAAAATATTAGATTTTAAAAGTGGGACTATAACTCACTTACACAGATTATTACTTCGTCGGGAAGTAAGACTTGGCCACTGTAGATTCACGAACCTATAACAATATATACATATATATCAAAGTATGTTCAAAATATATTTACAACACTTTTAATATATTTTGATGTTTTAAGTTTATTAAGTCAGCTGTCCTCGTTAGTAACCTACAACTAGTTGTCCACAGTTAGATGTACAGAAATAAATCGATAAATATTATCTTGAATCAATCCACGACCCAGTGTATACGTATCTCAGTATTGATCACAACTCAAACTATATATATTTTGGAATCAACCTCAACCCTGTATAGCTAACTCCAACATTCACATATAGAGTGTCTATGGTTGTTCCGAAATATATATAGATGTGTCGACGTGATAGGTCGAAACATTGTATACGTGTCTATGGTATCTCAAGATTACATAATATACAATACAAGTTGATTAAGTTATGGTTGGAATAGATTTGTTACCAATTTTCACGTAGCTAAAATGAGAAAAATTATCCAATCTTGTTTTACCCATAACTTCTTCATTTTAAATCCGTTTTGAGTGAATCAAATTGCTATGGTTTCATATTGAACTCTATTTTATGAATCTAAATAGAAAAAATATAGGTTTATAGTCGGAAAAATAAGTTACAAGTCGTTTTTGTAAAGGTAGTCATTTCAGTCGAAAGAACGACGTCTAGATGACCATTTTAGAAAACATACTTTCACTTTGAGTTTAACCATAATTTTTGGATATAGTTTCATGTTCATAATAAAAATCATTTTCGCAGAATAACAACTTTTAAATCAAAGTTTATCATAGTTTTTAATTAACTAACCCAAAACAGCCCGCGGTGTTACTACGACGGCGTAAATCCGGTTTTACGGTGTTTTTCGTGTTTCCAGGTTTTAAATAATTAAGTTAGCATATCATATAGATATATAACATGTGTTTAGTTGATTTTAAAAGTCAAGTTAGAAGGATTAACTTTTGTTTGCGAACAAGTTTAGAATTAACTAAACTATGTTCTAATGATTACAAGTTAAACCTTCGAATAAGATAGCTTTATATGTATGAATCGAATGATGTTATGAACATCATTACTACCTTAAGTTCCTTGGATAAACCTACTGGAAAAGAGAAAAATGGATCTAGCTTCAACGGATCCTTGGATGGCTCGAAGTTCTTGAAGCAGAATCATGACACGAAAACAAGTTCAAGTAAGATCATCACTTGAAATAAGATTGTTATAGTTATAGAAATTGAACTAAAGTTTGAATATGATTATTACCTTGTATTAGAATGATAACCTACTGTAAGAAACAAAGATTTCTTGAGGTTGGATGATCACCTTACAAGATTGGAAGTGAGCTAGCAAACTTGAAAGTATTCTTGATTTTATGTAACTAGAACTTGTATAATATATGAAGAACACTTAGAACTTGAAGATAGAACTTGAGAGAGATCAATTAGATGAAGAAAATTGAAGAATGTAAGTGTTTGTAGGTGTTTTTGATCGTTGGTGTATGGATTAGATATAAAGGATATGTAATTTTGTTTTCATGTAAATAAGTCATGAATGATTACTCATATTTTTGTAATTTTATGAGATATTTCATGCTAGTTGCCAAATGATGGTTCCCACATGTGTTAGGTGACTCACATGGGCTGCTAAGAGCTGATCATTGGAGTGTATATACCAATAGTACATACATGTAAAAGCTGTGTATTGTACGAGTACGAATACGGGTGCATACGAGTAGAATTGTTGATGAAACTGAACGAGAATGTAATTGTAAGCATTTTTGTTAAGTAGAAGTATTTTGATAAGTGTATTGAAGTCTTTCAAAAGTGTATAAATACATATTAAAACACTACATGTATATACATTTTAACTGAGTCGTTAAGTCATCGTTAGTCGTTACATGTAAGTGTTGTTTTGAAACCTTTAGGTTAACGATCTTGTTAAATGTTTTCAACCCAATGTTTATAATATCAAATGAGATTTTAAATTATTATATTATCATGATATTATCATGTATTAATATCTCTTAATATGATATATATACATTAAATGTCTTTACAACGATAATCGTTACATATATGTCTCGTTTAAAAATCATTAAGCTAGTAGTCTTGTTTTTACATATGTAGTTCATTGTTAATATACTTAATGATATGTTTACTTATCATAGTATCATGTTAACTATATATATATCCATACATATGTCATCATATAGTTTTTACAAGTTTTAACGTTCGTGAATCACCGGTCAACTTGGTTGGTCAATTGTCTATATGAAACATATTTCAATTAATCAAGTCTTAACAAGTTTGATTGCTTAACATGTTGGAAAAATTTAATCATGTAAATATCAATCTCAATTAATATATATAAACATGGAAAAGTTCGGGTCACTACAGTACCTACCCGTTAAATAAATTTTGTCCCGAAATTTTAAGCTGTTGAAGGTGTTGACGAATCTTCTGGAAATAGATGCAGGTATTTCTTCTTCATCTGATCTTCACGCTCCCAGGTGAACTCGGGTCCTCTACGAGCATTCCATCGAACCTTAACAATTGGTATCTTGTTTTGCTTAAGTCTTTTAACCTCACGATCCATTATTTCGACGGGTTCTTCGATGAATTGAAGTTTTTCGTTGATTTGGATTTCATCTAACGGAATAGTGAGATCTTCTTTAGCAAAACATTTCTTCAAATTCGAGACGTGGAAAGTGTTATGTACAACCGCGAGTTGTTGAGGTAACTCAAGTCGGTAAGCTACTGGTCCGACACGATCAATAATCTTGAATGGTCCAATATACCTTGGATTTAATTTCCCTCGTTTACCAAATCGAACAACGCCTTTCCAATGTTCAACTTTAAGCATGACCATCTCTCCAATTTCAAATTCTATATCTTTTCTTTTAATGTCAACGTAGCTCTTTTGTCGACTTTGGGCGGTTTTCAACCGTTGTTGAATTTGGATGATCTTCTCGATAGTTTCTTGTATAATCTCCGGACCCGTAATCTGTCTATCCCCCACTTCACTCCAACAAATCGGAGACCTGCACTTTCTACCATAAAGTGCTTCAAACGGCGCCATCTCAATGCTTGAATGGTAGCTGTTGTTGTAGGAAAATTCTGCTAACGGTAGATGCCGATCCCAACTGTTTCCGAAATCAATAACACATGCTCGTAGCATGTCTTCAAGCATTTGTATCGTCCTTTCACTCTGCCCATCAGTTTGTGGATGATAGGCAGTACTCATGTCTAGACGAGTTCCTAATGCTTGCTGTAATGTCTGCCAGAATCTTGAAATAAATCTGCCATCCCTATCAGAGATAATAGAGATTGGTATTCCATGTCTGGAGACGACTTCCTTCAAATACAGTCGTGCTAACTTCTCCATCTTGTCATCTTCTCTTATTGGCAGGAAGTGTGCTGATTTGGTGAGACGATCAACTATTACCCAAATAGTATCAAAACCACTTGCAGTCCTTGGCAATTTAGTGATGAAATCCATGGTAATGTTTTCCCATTTCCATTCTGGGATTTTGGGTTGTTGAAGTAGACCTGATGGTTTCTGATGCTCAGCTTTGACCTTAGAACACGTCAAACATTCTCCTACATATTTAGCAACATCGGCTTTCATACCCGGCCACCAAAAATGTTTCTTGAGATCCTTGTACATCTTCCCCGTTCCAGGATGTATTGAGTATCTGGTTTTATGAGCTTCTCTAAGTACCATTTCTCTCATATCTCCAAATTTTGGTACCCAAATCCTTTCAGCCCTATACCGGGTTTCGTCTTCCCAAATATTAAGATGCTTCTCCGATCCTTTGGGTATTTCATCCTTTAAATTTCCCTCTTTTAAAACTCCTTGTTGCGCCTCCTTTATTTGAGTAGTAAGGTTATTATGAATCATTATATTCATAGATTTTACTCGAATGGGTTCTCTGTCCTTCCTGCTCAAGGCATCGGCTACCACATTTGCCTTCCCCGGGTGGTAACGAATCTCAAAGTCGTAGTCATTCAATAATTCAATCCACCTACGCTGCCTCATATTCAGTTGTTTCTGATTAAATATGTGTTGAAGACTTTTGTGGTCGGTATATATAATACTTTTGACCCCATATAAGTAGTGCCTCCAAGTCTTTAATGCAAAAACAACCGCGCCTAATTCCAAATCATGCGTCGTATAATTTTGTACGTGAATCTTCAATTGTCTAGACGCATAAGCAATCACCTTCGTTCGTTGCATTAATACACAACCGAGACCTTGCTTTGATGCGTCACAATAAATCACAAAATCATCATTCCCTTCAGGCAATGACAATATAGGTGCCGTAGTTAGCTTTTTCTTCAATAACTGAAACGATTTCTCTTGTTCATCCTTCCATTCAAAATTCTTCCCTTTATGCGTTAATGCAGTCAAGGGTTTTGCTATTCTGGAAAAGTCTTGGATGAACCTTCTGTAGTAACCAGCTAGTCCTAAAAACTGGCGTATGTGTTTCGGAGTTTTCGGGGTTTCCCACTTTTCAACAGTTTCTATCTTTGCCGGATCCACCTTAATACCTTCTTTGTTCACTATGTGACCGAGGAATTGAGCTTCTTCCAACCAAAATGCACACTTTGAAAACTTAGCGTACAATTCTTCCTTCCTCAATACTTCTAACACCTTTCTCAAATGTTCACCGTGTTCTTGGTCATTCTTTGAGTAAATAAGTATGTCATCAATAAAAACAATGACAAACTTGTCAAGGTATGGTCCACACACTCGGTTCATAAGGTCCATAAACACAGCTGGTGCATTAGTTAAACCAAACGGTATGACCATAAACTCGTAATGACCGTAACGTGTTCTGAAAGCAGTCTTTGGAATATCATCTTCTTTCACCCGCATTTGATGATACCTGGAACGTAAGTCAATCTTTGAATAAACAGACGAGCCTTGTAGTTGATCAAATAAGTCGTCGATTCTCGGTAGTGGGTAGCGGTTCTTGATGGTAAGTTTGTTCAACTCTCGGTAGTCGATACACAACCTGAATGTACCATCTTTCTTCTTGAACAAACAAAACAGGAGCTCCCCACGGTGATGTACTTGGTCGAATGAAACCACGCTCTAAAAGTTCTTGTAATTGGCTTTGCAGTTCTTTCATCTCGCTGGGTGCGAGTCTGTAAGGAGCACGAGCTATTGGTGCAGCTCCTGGTACAAGATCTATTTGAAATTCAACGGATCGATGTGGGGGTAATCCCGGTAATTCTTTCAGAAATACATCGGGAAATTCTTTTGCAATGGGAACATCATTGATGCTCTTTTCTTCAGTTTGTACTTTCTCGACGTGTGCTAGAACAGCATAGCAACCTTTTCTTATTAGTTTTTGTGCCTTCAAATTACTAATAAGATGTAGCTTCGTGTTGCCCTTTTCTCCGTACACCATTAAGGGTTTTCCTTTTTCTCGTATAATGCGAATTGCATTTTTGTAACCAACGATCTCTGCTTTCACTTCTTTCAACCAGTCCATACCGATTATCACATCAAAACTCCCTAACTCTACTGGTATCAAATCAATCTTAAATGTTTCGCTAACCAGTTTAATTTCTCGATTCTGACATATATTATCTGCTGAAATTAATTTACCATTTGCTAATTCGAGTAAAAATTTACTATCCAAAGGCGTCAATGGACAACTTAATTTAGCACAAAAATCTCTACTCATATAGCTTCTATCCGCACCCGAATCAAATAAAATGTAAGCAGATTTATTGTCAATAAGAAACGTACCCGTAACAAGCTCCGGGTCTTCCTGTGCCTCTGCCGCATTAATATTGAAAACTCTTCCGCGGCCTTGTCCATTCGTGTTCTCCTGGTTCGGGCAATTTCTAATAATGTGGCCCAGTTTTCCACATTTATAACAAACTACATTGGCATAACTTGCTCCGACACTACTTGCTCCGCCATTACTCATTCCGACACCATTTGTTCCTTTCGTTCTATTAACCCCTGGTCCGTAGACCTCACACTTCGCCGCGCTATGACCATTTCTTTTACACTTGTTGCAAAATTTGGTGCAGAACCCCGAGTGATACTTTTCACACCTTTGGCATAGCTGCTTCTGATTGTTGTTGTTGTTGCAGTTATTATTGTTGTTGGGATGATTGTTGTAGTTGCTGTTGTTGTTGTTGTTGTTGTTGTTGGGCCGTTTGTTGTAGTTGCGATTGATGTTGCGATTGTTGGGATAATTGTTGCGATTATTGTTGTAATTGCTGTTGTTGTTATATTGGTGATTCTTATCACCGTTTTTCTCCCACTTTCTTTTGACTTGCTTCACATTGGCCTCTTCAGCAGTCTGTTCTTTAATTCTTTCTTCAATCTGGTTCACTAGTTTGTGAGCCATTCTACATGATTGTTGTATGGAGGCGGGCTCGTGTGAACTTATATCTTCTTGGATTCTTTCCGGTAATCCTTTCACAAACGCGTCGATCTTCTCTTCCTCATCTTCGAATGCTCCCGGACACAATAGGCACAATTCTGTGAATCGTCTTTCGTACGTGGTAATATCAAATCCTTGGGTTCGTAACCCTCTAAGTTCTGTCTTGAGCTTATTGACCTCGGTTCTGGGACGGTACTTCTCGTTCATCAAGTGCTTGAATGCTGACCACGGTAGTGCATAAGCATCATCTTGTCCCACTTGCTCTAGATAGGTATTCCACCATGTTAACGCAGAACCTGTGAAGGTATGCGTAGCGTACTTCACTTTGTCCTCTTCAGTACACTTACTTATGGAAAACACCGATTTGACCTTCTCGGTCCACCGTTTCAATCTGATCGGTCCTTCGGTTCCATCAAATTCCAAAGGTTTGCAGGCAGTGAATTCTTTGTAGGTGCATCCTACACGATTTCCTGTACTGCTAGATCCAAGGTTATTGTTGGTATGTAGCGCAGCCTGTACTGCGGCTATGTTTGAAGCTAGAAAAGTACGGAATTCCTCTTCATTCATATTCACGGTGTGTCGAGTAGTCGGTGTCATTTCCTTCAAAATAGTCAAATGGAACAAGTTAATCATACAGAATATTAAGAGTAGTTAATAGTATTTCGTAGCATAATATGAACTCATTTATAAAAGCATTTTCTTCATATTAGCGTTTTATAAGTTTAAATTCGGGTAGTACCTACCCGTTAAGTTCATACTTAGTAGCTAATATACAATTCAACTACTACAATTCTATATGAAAAACTGATTATAATAATATTTCGCATTCAAACTTTTACACAATATTTTACAAACTTACAATACCGCTTATTTTACATATAGCATGAAATATAGCACACAATAAATTTGATACAAGATGGTTGTGAAGATAATTATAGCTAGTACACAAGTCGTTCAGCAAAGGCAATAAAGACACGTAATTCATACGTCCAGAAACAAGTCATGCATTCTGGTTTTACTAGGATTACTTCCCATCCTTGATCTTGTGGAACATAACCGTTATGGCCGTTGATAAGACAGCGTGTTGTAACGTCGTCAAAGGGACGAGGGTTACGTAATGTCCAACAGTCCCGTAACAATCTAAAAACCTCATTTCTTACCCCAATTACCGACTCCGTCACTTGTGGAAACGTTTTGTTTAATAGTTGTAGCCCGATTTTCTTGTTCTCACTTTGGTGAGAAGCGAACATTACTAATCCGTAAGCATAACATGCTTCTTTATGTTGCATGTTAGCCGCTTTTTCTAAATCACGAAGTCCAATATTCGGATATATTGAGTCAAAATAATTTCTTAACCCATTGCGTAAAATAGCATTTGGGTTCCCCGCAATATATGCGTCAAAGTAAACACATCGTAACTTATAGATTTCCCAATGTGATATCCCCCATCTTTCGAACGAAAGCCTTTTATAAACCAAGGCATTCTTAGAACGTTCTTCGAATGTCTTACAAACTGATCTCGCCTTAAATAGTTGTGCCGAAGAATTCTGACCGACTCTAGACAAGATTTCATCAATCATGTCTCCGGGTAGGTCTCTTAAAATATTGGGTTGTCTATCCATTTTGTGTTTTTATACTGTAAAATAGACAAAAGTTAGATTCATAAAAAAAATACTTATTAATACAAGCAATTTTTACATATATCATAAAGCATAAGCACACTATATTACATATATTACACCACACGAATACAACTATCTTATTCCGACTCGCTTGTTTCTTCTTCTTCGGTTTTGGTTCGTTTTTCCAAGTTTCTAGGGATATATGATGTTCCCCTAATACGAGCCGTCGTTTTCCACATTGGTTTAGAAAAACCTGGTGGTTTAGAGGTTCCCGGGTCATTGTTACAACTTAAGGACTTCGGGGGTTGACGATACATATAAAGTTCATCGGGGTTGGAATTAGATTTCTCTATTTTTATGCCCTTTCCCTTATTATTTTCTTTTGCCTTTTTAAATTCAGTTGGGGTAATTTCTATAACATCATCGGAATTCTCGTCGAAATCCGATTCATCGGAGAATTGGTAATCCTCCCAATATTTTGCTTCCTTGGCGGAAACACCATTGACCATAATTAACCTTGGTCAGTTGGTTGAGGATTTTCTTTTACTTAACCGTTTTATTATTTCCCCCATCGGTTCTATTTCTTCATCCGGTTCCGATTCTTCTTCCGGTTCCGATTCTTCTTCCGGTTCCGACTCTTCTTCCGGTTCCACTTCGGGAACTTGTGAATCAGTCCACGAATCATTCCAATTTACATTTGACTCTTCATTATTATTAGGTCAGTCAATGGGACTTGTTCTAGAGGTAGACATCTATCACACAATATCAAACGCGTTAAGAGATTAATATATCACATAATATTCACATGTTAAAAATATATAGTTTCCAACGAAATTTGTTAAGCAATCATTTTTCAAGTAAACACGGTCGAAGTCCAGACTCACTAATGCATCCTAACAAACTCGATAAGACACACTAATGCAAAATTCTGGTTCTCTAAGACCAACGCTCAGATACCAACTGAAATGTCCCGTTCTTATTGATTAAAAACGTTCCATATTAATTGATTTCGTTGCGAGGTTTTGACCTCTATATGAGACGTTTTTCAAAGCCTGCATTCATTTTAAAACAAACCATAACCTTTATTTCATCAATAAAGGTTTAAAAAGCTTTACGTAGATTATCAAATAATGATAATCTAAAATATCCTGTTTACACACGACCATTACATGATGGTTTACAATACAAATATGTTACAACAAAATAAGTTTCTTGAATGCAGTTTTTACACAATATCATACAAGCATGGACTCCAAATCTCGTCCTTATTTAAGTATGCGACAGCGGAAGCTCTTAATAATCACCTGAGAATAAACATGCTTAAAACGTCAACAAAAATGTTGGTGAGTTATAGGTTTAACCTATATATATCAAATCATAATAATAGACCACAAGATTTCATATTTCAATACACATCCCATACATAGAGATAAAAATCATTCATATGGTGAACACCTGGTAACCGACATTAACAAGATGCATATTTAAGAATATCCCCATCATTCCGGGACACCCTTCGGATATGATATAAATTTCGAAGTACTAAAGCATCCGGTACTTTGGATGGGGTTTGTTAGGCCCAATAGATCTATCTTTAGGATTCGCGTCAATTAGGGTATCTGTTCCCTAATTCTTAGATTACTAGACTTAATAAAAAGGGGCATATTCGATTTCGATAATTCAATCATAGAATGTAGTTTCACGTACTTGTGTCTATTTTGTAAATCATTTATAAAACCTGCATGTATTCTCATCCCAAAAATATTAGATTTTAAAAGTGGGACTATAACTCACTTTCACAGATTATTACTTCGTCGGGAAGTAAGACTTGGCCACTGTTGATTCACGAACCTATAACAATATATACATATATATCAAAGTATGTTCAAAATATATTTACAACACTTTTAATATATTTTGATGTTTTAAGTTTATTAAGTCAGCTGTCCTCGTTAGTAACCTACAACTAGTTGTCCACAGTTAGATGTACAGAAATAAATCGATAAATATTATCTTGAATCAATCCACGACCCAGTGTATACGTATCTCAGTATTGATCACAACTCAAACTATATATATTTTGGAATCAACCTCAACCCTGTATAGCTAACTCCAACATTCACATTTAGAGTGTCTATGGTTGTTCTGAAATATATATAGATGTATCGACATGATAGGTCAAAACATTGTATACGTGTCTATGGTATCTCAAGATTATATAATATACAATACAAGTTGATTAAGTTATGGTTGGAATAGATTTGTTACCAATTTTCACGTAGCTAAAATGAGAAAAATTATCCAATCTTGTTTTACCCATAACTTCTTCATTTTAAATCCGTTTTGAGTGAATCAAATTGCTATGGTTTCATATTGAACTCTATTTTATGAATCTAAACATAAAAAATATAGGTTTATTGTCGGAAAAATAAGTTACAAGTCGTTTTTGTAAAGGTAGTTATTTCAGTCGAAAGAACGACGTCTAGATGACCATTTTAGAAAACATACTTCCACTTTGAGTTTAACCATAATTTTTGGATATAGTTTCATGTTCATAATAAAAATCATTTTCTCAGAATAACAACTTTTAAATCAAAGTTTATCATAGTTTTTAATTAACTAACCCAAAACAGCCCGCGGTGTTACTACGACGGCGTAAATCCGGTTTTATGGTGTTTTTCGTGTTTCCAGGTTTTAAATCATTAAGTTAGCATATCATATAGATATAGAACATGTGTTTAGTTGATTTTAAAAGTCAAGTTAGAAGGATTAACTTTTGTTTGCGAACAAGTTTAGAATTAACTAAACTATGTTCTAATGATTACAAGTTAAACCTTCGAATAAGATAGCTTTATATGTATGAATCGAATGATGTTATGAACATCATCACTACCTTAAGTTCCTTGGATAAACCTACTGGAAAAGAGAAAAATGGATCTAGCTTCAACGGATCCTTGGATGGCTCGAAGTTCTTGAAGCAGAATCATGACACGAAAACAAGTTCAAGTTAGATCATCACTTGAAATAAGATTGTTATAGTTATAGAAATTGAACTAAAGTTTGAATGTGATTATTGCCTTGTATTAGAATGATAACCTACTGTAAGAAACAAAGATTTCTTGAGGTTGGATGATCACCTTACAAGATTGGAAGTGAGCTAGCAAACTTGAAAGTATTCTTGATTTTATGTAACTAGAACTTGTAGAATATATGAAGAACACTTAGAACTTGAAGATAGAACTTGAGAGAGATCAATTAGATGAAGAAAATTGAAGAATGTAAGTGTTTGTAGGTGTTTTTGGTCGTTGGTGTATGGATTAGATATAAAGGATATGTAATTTTGTTTTCATGTAAATAAGTCATGAATGATTACTCATATTTTTGTAATTTTATGAGATATTTCATGCTAGTTGCCAAATGATGGTTCCCACATGTGTTAGGTGACTCACATGGGCTGCTAAGAGCTGATCATTGGAGTGTATATACCAATAGTACATACATCTAAAAGCTGTGTATTGTACGAGTACGAATACGGGTGCATACGAGTAGAATTGTTGATGAAACTGAACGAGGATGTAATTGTAAGCATTTTTGTTAAGTAGAAGTATTTTGATAAGTGTATTGAAGTCTTTCAAAAGTGTATAAATACATATTAAAACACTACATGTATATACATTTTAACTGAGTCGTTAAGTCATCGTTAGTCGTTACATGTAAGTGTTGTTTTGAAACCTTTAGGTTAACGATCTTGTTAAATGTTGTTAACCCAATGTTTATAATATCAAATGAGATTTTAAATTATTATATTATCATGATATTATCATGTATGAATATCTCTTAATATGATATATATACATTAAATGTCTTTACAACGATAATCGTTACATATATGTCTCGTTTAAAAATCATTAAGTTAGTAGTCTTGTTTTTACATATGTAGTTCATTGTTAATATACTTAATGATATGTTTACTTATTATAGTATCATGTTAACTATATATATATCCATATATATGTCATCATATAGTTTTTACAAGTTTTAACGTTCGTGAATCACCGGTCAACTTGGGTGGTCAATTGTCTATATGAAACATATTTCAATTAATCAAGTCTTAACAAGTTTGATTGCTTAACATGTTGGAAACATTTAATCATGTAAATATCAATCTCAATTAATATATATAAACATGGAAAAGTTCGGGTCACTACAAGGGGGAGACAAAATCTTGCTTTTTGGCTAATGGTGTCTAAAGTATGTCCTTTTGCTAGAATCTTATGTAACAAAGTTGATAATCCTTATCCATTATGCTAGTATGACTCATTAATTAATTTATTTATTATTTATTTATTATTATGGGCCACTATTAATAATACTTGGGGCTAATTAATTAGGTCACTAGCTAGAGTAGGGTGGGCTTGAGCCCAACAAGGTAAAAAGTCCAAAAAGGCTAACTATTGGGCTTTAGCAATTAAATAAATAAAATTAAGCATCCAAAGGCCCAGGTAATTATTATTAGAAAATAATAATAAATATTTCGCAGTCCAAAAGTTCCGGTTCTGACAAAAGTCTAACGTGCGCGCAGTCCGCGTTTTAATCGTAACGGTAAATAACACTAACGGTTATAAAGCATCCAATGGACAAGTTAAGCATTCTACATACACCAAGGCACGTTTTAAAGTAAATATGAATATAAAACACGTGTGCCAAGGTTCCGAAGTAATAAAGTAACACAGTACGAACAAATACGCAGTTTCGCTAGAATACAAGGCATAAAAGCAAGTCGAAAAAGTCGGGTCGTTACAATGTCCCGGAATGATGGGGATATTCTTATATGCATCTTGTTAATGTCGGTTACCAGTTGTTCAATCCATATGAATGATTTTTGCATGCATGATATTTATGAGAAATGGAAATGAAATTCTTGTGGTCTATTAAAATGATGGAAATGAATGTTTATGATAAACTAATGAACTCACCAACCTTTTGGTTGACACTTGAAAGCATGTTTATTCTCAGGTTTCAAATAAATCTTCTGTTGTGCATTTGCTCATTTTAAAGATATTACTTGGAATCATTCATGACATATTTCAAAAGACGTTGCATTCGAGTCGTTGAAGTTCATTAGAGATTATTATTAAGTAAATGACAGATTAGGTCATTTATAGTTTAGATATTATGAAATGGTATGCATACCTGTCAACTTTCGATGAAATGAAAGTTTGACTTTTAAAAACGAATGCAATGTTTGTAAAAATGTATCATATAGAGGCCAATACCTCGCGATGTAATCATATGTTATTGTATTCGTCCTTATAGATTTGGACGGGTCATCACATTATTGACCAAGATTACATAACTTACTGAGGTGTTTGACTTTGGTACTTTGACCAAGTTTGACTAATGTTGACTTACATGAACTATGCTGAATATGTGTTGACTTTTTACAACCTTACCAAGTCGGACCAAGCTATATAACATCATGTAAACTATGGGATAATATAGTGTGATATAATAAACTTACTTGAACAATATAAATAATTGGGTTACGTTATACGATTGTAATCGTTCGATCTACGTACTACTTTTGACTATTATTTTACCATGCACAAAAGGTGAATCTACACTCCCATTTTCACTACCATTCTGGGATGAGATACATGCTATTATCAATCTGTTTCTTAAACTGTTTACAAATGTTTTTACTTTTGACGAGTTCTTGTATACTGATGAGTTTTGTCCAAAAATACCTTAGATTGAATACTTTAGTTACCTCTTGTGGTGAACGCGAATTAGATGGGAGGATCCGTTAGGTTAGACAAGCATCACCTGCATACTATGGTGCATGTTCTTCATTCTAGTTTGACTCGGACAAAGTGTACAGAAATAGGGTAAAGTTGGTGTTAAGTTAGTATTCAAGTGCTCATTGTAAAGTATATACGTTGGCAAATCTCGTCGTTCAAAACAAACTATACTTTTTCTGAATACTGTTTCCTGATACTTAAACCTGCTTTTCGTTACTTAGACTTGTGTTTTACAAGCAAGAGAAACATAACCTTTTTGATGTCATACACAATTAAAACTTTGACATCGTTGCTTACAAATAGTTTAAAACTTAACATTTGCTGTCTGCAAACTTTTTATATTAAATATTGGTAGTCTTACACTGATAAACGTTCTTTTAAAAATCGTTTCTTAAACATACTAATTTTTACTTAAACCTGTAGATTCACTCAACATTATCGTTGACTGTTTTGCATGTTTTATCTCCGGTATTAATTGCTTCCGTTGTAGAACTTTGTTGTTACCTAGAAGTCAAGCCATGCGCTGGAACCAGAGTTAATATCGCCATTAATGGATGTTGATGGGGTGTTACATATGGTATCAGAGCCTTGTCTATAGGGAACTAGGATGCATTAGTGCATCTAATCGTAGGTCCCCGTATACTTAGATGATTATTATACGCCATGCTTACACTGTTTGCTTTACTATGCTACATTTAGGGCTACATATTATATCACATACATATACACACCTATACCTATATCGATATGTACTTGGACTAAATATACTATATCACAAATCGTATACGTACACACAACGCGAGACTTTAATTGAATTAAGTTGACCACGCTATCTTGAACTTATGGAGTAATGTCAAATGGAAAAATTAGTTAGGGTAATATAATAACCGGGATTACATTACGTAACTCTTATAGAAGTTCCAACATCGCAATGTAAGGAATTGGGAGCGAGTCAAGTAGTTTATTTGGATAAATACCGCTTAGAACATAGTCTGATAATCTCATATATGATTGGAAATATACACTGTAGGAATTAAATGTTATTATAATAATAGTTAGTGCGTATACATGTCACATCTCGCCATTTCTCAACACTGTCAGTCACTACTGATCACTACATCGCACTACGAAGACACTGCTTGGGCATACTCATCATCCATACCACTAATCCTTACTACTTAACGTTTCTAACTACTACTCAATGCCGCCTCTCACTGTTAGTCACGACTGATCACTACTCCTTACTGCTTGTCATTACTAGTTACTACTTTGTTAGAACCCTGGAAAGGAGTAATACGAGTTTCCCTAGCCTTATGGAAGATCCTTTAGATCAGGGCTATATAAAGGATCCAAGGCTCCCTAGATTCACTAAGTTTAGCCACTGCTATGTAGAGATTTCAAGATAGCCGTGGAAGTCAATCTTGACCGATTGACTTTCTCTCTCAACCTTAATGGTTAATACTTCACATTCATTGATATTCATGTGTCAAGGGTCCTATCATACTTAATGCTACCTATTACCACTTACCAGTACTAAGTGCTACTCATCACCACTAGCATGTCTATGATTTACTACTAGCTACTATGCATCACAACTCGTTGCTGATATATCTTAGAAGGTGGATATCCTGTAACAGCCCGCGCGATCCGTGGTAGATATTGTTTGCTTTGATCTCCGACTTACCTATCATTCAGCCACCCGCAGTTTCACGATTTTGCTTACCAATACGCGTCTAACAGAAGAGGTATCCACACCCTCCCTCATAAAGGGGTATTTCATTCTGCTTCCCCCACCGATGTGGGACATGTCTGATAACTCACCCTGCTTTCAACATCAACTCCAATAAAGTTCGTCACGAGTACGTTCGTACTCAACAATGATAATGTTTATATACTGTCAACACCGTGATGATAGAAAATTTATCGCTAGAGAATTTTGTCACAACATTTAGAATCCAATATGTTCCTAAGACAACGTGTACTCTATA
Organism: Rutidosis leptorrhynchoides; assembly: GCF_046630445.1. NCBI lineage: Eukaryota > Viridiplantae > Streptophyta > Magnoliopsida > Asterales > Asteraceae > Rutidosis > Rutidosis leptorrhynchoides. Next base: position 342,764,503 of record NC_092333.1, read on the forward strand.
GAACTATTAAACTAGGAAGTTTTGACCTCGTGGTTGAAACGGAATGGTTATCTAAAGACAAAACTGAGGTTGTTGCGACCAGAAGGCTATTCGAATTCCTCTTACTTACGGTGAATCAATGATGGTGTATGGAGAGAAGATTAGTACACCGTTACGTTACATTAATTGCCCGAAGGTCCATAAGTACATGCGATAAGGATGTCTCGTAATTCTGGCATATGTGAGCAAAGTTGAATCAGCAGTTAAGAGACCCAAAGATGTCCCAACCATTAGAAATTTTCTTTAAGGTCCTTCCGGAAGAGTTACCTGGTCTTCCACCTTACTGTGAAGATGAATTTCATATTGAACTAGTGCCAAGAGTGTAGTGACCCGAACTTTTCCATGTTTATATATATTAATTGAGATTGATATTTACATGATTAAATGTTTCCAACATGTAAAGCAATCAAACTTGTTAAGACTTGATTAATTGAAATATGTTTCATACAGACAATTGACCACCCAAGTTGACCGGTGATTCACGAACGTTAAAACTTGTAAAAACTATATGATGACATATATATGGATATATATATAGTTAACATGATACTATGATAAGTAAACATATCATTAAGTATATTAACAATGAACTACATATGTAAAAACAAGACTACTAACTTAATGATTTTTAAACGAGACATATATGTAACGATTATCGTTGTAAAGACATTTAATGTATATATATCATATTAAGAGATATTCATACATGATAATATCATGATAATATAATAATTTAAAATCTCATTTGATATTATAAACATTGGGTTAACAACATTTAACAAGATCGTTAACCTAAAGGTTTCAAAACAACACTTACATGTAACGACTAACGATGACTTAACGACTCAGTTAAAATGTATATACATGTAGTGTTTTAATATGTATTTATACACTTTTGAAAGACTTCAATACACTTATCAAAATACTTCTACTTAACAAAAATGCTTACAATTACATCCTCGTTCAGTTTCATCAACAATTCTACTCGTATGCACCCGTATTCGTACTCGTATAATACACAGCTTTTAGATGTATGTACTATTGGTATATACACTCCAATGATCAGCTCTTAGCATCCCATGTGAGTCACCTAAAACATGTGGGAACCATCATTTGGCAACTAGCATGAAATATCCCATAAAATTACAAAAATATGAGTAATCATTCATGAATTAATTACATGAAAACAAAATTACATATCCTTTATATCTAATCCATACACCAACGACCAAAAACACCTACAAACACCTACAAACACTTTCATTCTTCAATTTTCTTCATCTAATTAATCTCCCTCAAGTTCTATCTTCAAGTTCTAAGTGTTCTTCATATATTCTACAAGTTCTAGTTACATAAAATCAAGAATACTTTCAAGTTTGCTAGCTCACTTCCAATCTTGTAAGGTGATCATCCAACCTCAAGAAATCTTTGTTTCTTACAGTAGGTTATCATTCTAATACAAGGTAATAATCATATTCAAACTTTGGTTCAATTTCTATAACTATAACAATCTTATTTCAAGTGATGATCTTACTTGAACTTGTTTTCGTGTCATGATTCTGCTTCAAGAACTTCGAGCCATCCAAGGATCCGTTGAATCTAGATCCATTTTTTTCTTTTCCAGTAGGTTTATCCAAGGAACTTAAGGTAGTAATGATGTTCATAACATCATTCAATTCATACATATAAAGCTATCTTATTCGAAGGTTCAAACTTGTAATCACTAGAACATAGTTTAGTTAATTCTAAACTTGTTCGCAAATAAAAGTTAATCCTTCTAACTTGACTTTTAAAATCAACTAAACACATGTTCTATATCTATATGATATGCTAACTTAATGATTTAAAACCTGGAAACACGAAAAACACCGTAAAACCGGATTTACGCCGTCGTAGTAACACCGAGGGCTGTTTTGGGTTAGTTAATTAAAAACTATGATAAACTTTGATTTAAAAGTTGTTATTCTGAGAAAATGATTTTTATTATGAACATGAAACTATATCCAAAAATTATGGTTAAACTCAAAGTGGAAGTATGTTTTCTAAAATGGTCATCTAGACATCGTTCTTTCGACTGAAATGACTACCTTTACAAAAACGACTTGTAACTTATTTTTCGAACAATAAACCTATACTTTTTCTATTTAGATTCATAAAATAGAGTTCAATATGAAACCATAGCAATTTGATTCACTCAAAACGGATTTAAAATGAAGAAGTTATGGGTAAAACAAGATTGGATAATTTTTCTCATTTTAGCTACGTGAAAATTGGTAACAAATCTATTCCAACCATAACTTAATCAACTTGTATTGTATATTATGTAATCTTGAGATACCATAGACACGTATACAATGTTTCGACCTATCATGTCGACACATCTATATATATTTCGGAACAACCATAGACACTCTATATGTGAATGTTGGAGTTAGCTATACAGGGTTGAGGTTGATTCCAAAATATATATAGTTTGAGTTGTGATCAATACTGAGATACATATACACTGGATCGTGGATTGATTCAAGATAATATTTATCGATTTATTTCTGTACATCTAACTGTGGACAACTAGTTGTAGGTTACTAACGAGGACAGCTGACTTAATAAACTTAAAACATCAAAATATATTAAAAGTGTTGTAAATATATTTTGAACATACTTTGATATATATGTATATATTGTTATAGGTTCGTGAATCAACCAGTGGCAAAGTCTTACTTCCCGATGAAGTAAAAATCTGTGAAAGTGAGTTATAGTCCCACTTTTAAAATCTAATATTTTTGGGATGAGAATACATGCAGGTTTTATAAATGATTTTCAAAATAGACACAAGTACGTGAAACTACATTCTATGGTTGAATTATCGAAATCGAATATGCCCCTTTTTATTAAGTCTGGTAATCTAAGAATTAGGGAACAGACACCCTAATTGACGCGAATCCTAAAGATAGATCTATCGGGCCCAACAAGCCCCATCCAAAGTACCGGATGCTTTAGTACTTCGAAATTTATATCATATTCGAAGGGTGTCCCGGAATGATGGGGATATTCTTATATATGCATCTTGTTAATGTCGGTTACCAGGTGTTCACCATATGAATGATTTTTATCTCTATGTATGGGATGTGTATTGAAATATGAAATCTTGTGGTCTATTATTATGATTTGATATATATAGGTTAAACCTATAACTCACCAACATTTTTGTTGACGTTTTAAGCATGTTTATTCTCAGGTGATTATTAAGAGCTTCCGCTGTCGTATACTTAAATAAGGACGAGATTTGGAGTCCATGCTTGTATGATATTGTGTAAAAACTGCATTCAAGAAACTTATTTTGTTGTAACATATTTGTATTGTAAACCATTATGTAATGGTCGTGTGTAAACAGAATATTTTAGATTATCATTATTTGATAATCTACGTAAAGCTTTTTAAACCTTTATTGATGAAATAAAGGTTATGGTCTGTTTTAAAATGAATGCAGTCTTTGAAAAACATCTCATATAGAGGTCAAAACCTCGCAACGAAATCAATTAATATGGAACGTTTTTAATCAATAAGAACGGGACATTTCAGTTGGTATCAGAGCGTTGGTCTTAGAGAACCAGAATTTTGAATTAGTGTGTCTTATCGAGTTTGTTAGGATGCATTAGTGAGTCTAGACTTCGACCGTGTTTACTTGAAAATGATTGCTTAACAAATTTTGTTGGAAACTATATATTTTTAACATGTGAATATTATGTGATATATTAATCTCTTAACGCGTTTGATATTATGTGATAGATGTCTACCTCTAGAACAAGTCCCATTGACTCACCTAATAATAATGAAGAGTCAAATGTAAATTGGAATGATTCGTGGACTGATTCACAAGTTCCCGAAGAGGAACCGGAAGAAGAGTCGGAACCGGAAGAAGAATCGGAACCGGAAGAAGAATCGGAACCGGATGAAGAAATAGAACCGGTGGGGGAAATAATAAAACGGTTAAGTAAAAGAAAATCCTCAACCAACCGTCCAAGGTTAATTATGGTCAATGGTGTTTCCGCCAAGGAAGCAAAATATTGGGAGGATTACCAATTCTCTGATGAATCGGATTCCGACGAGAATTCCGATGATTTTATAGAAATTACCCCAACTGAATTTAAAAAGGCAAAACAAAATAATAAGGGAAAGGGCATAAAAATAGAGAAATCTAATTCCAAACCCGATGAACTTTATATGTATCGTCAACCCCCGAAGTCCTTAAGTTGTAACAATGACCCGGGAACCTCTAAACCACCAGGTTTTTCTAAACCAATGTGGAAAACGACGGCTCGTATTAGGGGAACATCATATATCCCTAGAAACTTGGCAAAACGAACCAAAACCGAAGAAGAAGAAACAAGCGAGTCGGAATAAGATAGTTGTATTCGTGTGGTGTAATATATGTAATATAGTGTGCTTATGCTTTATGATATATGTAAAAATTGCTTGTATTAATAAGTATTTTTTTTTATGAATCTAACTCTTGTCTATTTTACAGTTTAAAAACACAAAATGGATAGACAACCCAATATTTTAAGAGACCTACCCGGAGACCTGATTGATGAAATCCTGTCTAGAGTCGGTCAGAATTCCTCGGCACAACTATTTAAGGCGAGATCAGTTTGTAAGACATTCGAAGAACGTTCCAAGAATGTCTTGGTTTATAAGAGACTTTCGTTTGAAAGATGGGGGATATCACATTGGGAAACCCATAAGTTACGATGTGTTTACTTTGACGCATATATTGCGGGAAACCCAAATGCTATTTTACGTAACGGGTTAAGAAATTATTTTGACTCAATGTATCCGAATATAGGACTTCATGATTTAGAAAAAGCGGCTAACATGCAACATAAAGAAGCATGCTATGCTTACGGATTAGTAATGTTCGCTTCTCACCAAAGTGAGAACAAGAACATCGGGCTACAACTATTAAACAAAACGTTCCCACAAGTGACGGAGTCGGTAATTGGGGTAAGAAATGAGGTTTTTAGATTGTTACGGGACTATTGGACATTACGTAACTCTCGTCCCTTTGACGACGTTACAACACGATGTCTTATCAACGGCCATAACGGTTATGTTCCACAAGACCAAGGATGGAAAGTAATCCTAATAAAACCAGGATGGAATGTAATCCTAATAAAACCAGAATGCATGTTCCACATAACTCTCGTCCCTTTCTGGACGTATGAATTACGTGTCTTTATTGCCTTTGCTGAACGACTTGTGTACTAGCTAGAATTATCTTCACAACCATCTTGTATCAAATTTATTGTGTGCTATATTTCATGCTATATGTAAAATAAGCGGTATTGTAAGTTTGTAAAAAATTGTGTAAAAGTTTGAACGCGAAATATTATTATAATCAGTTTTTCATATAGAATTGTAGTAGTTGAATTGTATATTAGCTACTAAGTATGAACTTAACGGGTAGGTACTACCCGAATTTAAACTTATAAAACGCTAATATGAAGAAAAAGCTTTTATAAATGAGTTCATATTATGCTACGAAATACTATTAACTACTCTTAATATTCTGTATGATTAACTTGTTCCATTTGACTATTTTGAAGGAAATGGCACCGACTACTCGACACACCGTGAATATGAATGAAGAGGAATTCCGTACTTTTCTAGCTTCAAACATAGCCGCAGTACAGGCTGCGCTACATACCAACAATAACCTTGGATCTAGCAGTACAGGAAATCGTGTAGGATGCACCTACAAAGAATTCACTGCCTGCAAACCTTTGGAATTTTATGGAACCGAAGGACCGATCGGATTGAAACGGTGGACCGAGAAGGTCGAATCGGTGTTTGCCATAAGTAAGTGTACTGAAGAGGACAAAGTGAAGTACGCTACGCATACCTTCACAGGTTCTGCGTTAACATGGTGGAATACCTATCTAGAGCAAGTGGGACAAGACGATGCGTACGCACTACCGTGGTCAGCATTCAAGCACTTGATGAACGAGAAGTACCGTCCCAGAACCGAGGTCAATAAGCTCAAGACAGAACTTAGAGGGTTACGAACCCAAGGATTTGATATTACCACGTACGAAAGACGATTCACAGAATTGTGCCTATTGTGTCCGGGAGCATTCGAAGATGAGGAAGAGAAGATCGACGCATTTGTGAAAGGATTACCGGAAAGAATCCAAGAAGATATAAGTTCACACGAGCCCGCCTCCATACAACAGGCATGTAGAATGGCTCACAAACTAGTGAACCAGATCGAAGAAAGAATTAAAGAACAGACTGCTGAAGAGGCCAATGTGAAGCAAGTCAAAAGAAAGTGGGAGGAAAACGGTGATAAGAATCACCAATACAACAATAACAGCAATTACAACAATAATCACAACAATTATCCTAACAATCGCAACATCAATCGCAACTACAACAAACGGCCCAACAACAACAACAACAACAACAACAACAACAACAACAACAACAACAACAACAACAACAACAACAACAACAACAGCAACTACAACAATCATCCCAACAACAATAATAACCGCAACAACAACAACAATCAGAAGCAGCTATGCCAAAGGTGTGAAAAGTATCACTCGGGGTTCTGCACCAAATTTTGCAACAAGTGTAAAAGAAATGGTCATAGCGCGGCGAAGTGTGAGGTCTACGGACCAGGGGTTAATAGAACGAAAGGAACAAATGGTGTCGGAACGAGTAATGGCGGAGCAAGTAGTGTCGGAGCAAGTTATGCCAATGTAGTTTGTTATAAATGTGGAAAACCGGGCCACATTATTAGAAATTGCCCGAACCAGGAGAACACGAATGGACAAGGCCGCGAAAGAGTTTTCAATATTAATGCGGCAGAGGCACAGGAAGACCCGGAGCTTGTTACGGGTACGTTTCTTATTGACAATAAATCTGCTTACGTTTTATTTGATTCGGGTGCGGATAGAAGCTATATGAGTAGAGATTTTTGTGCTAAATTAAGTTGTCCATTGACGCCTTTGGATAGTAAATTTTTACTCGAATTAGCAAATGGTAAATTAATTTCAGCAGATAATATATGTCGGAATCGAGAAATTAAACTGTTTAGCGAAACATTATTGATTTGATACCAGTAGAGTTAGGGAGTTTTGATGTGATAATCGGTATGGACTGGTTGAAAGAAGTGAAAGCAGAGATCGTTTGTTACAAAAATGAAATTCGCATTATACGAGAAAAAGGAAAACCCTTAATGGTGTACGGAGAAAAAGGCAACACGAAGCTAGATCTTATTAGTAATTTGAAGGCACAAAAACTAATAAGAAAAGGTTGCTATGCTGTTCTAGCACACGTCGAGAAAGTACAAACTGAAGAAAAGAGCATCAATGATGTTCCCATTGCAAAAGAATTTCCCGATGTATTTCTGAAAGAATTACCGGGATTACCCCCACATCGATCCGTTGAATTTCAAATAGATCTTGTACCAGGAGCTGCACCAATAGCTCGTGCTCCTTACAGACTCGCACCCAGCGAGATGATAGAACTGCAAAGCCAATTACAAGAACTTTTAGAGCGTGGTTTCATTCGACCAAGCACATCACCGTGGGGAGCTCCTGTTTTGTTTGTCAAGAAGAAAGATGGTACATTCAGGTTGTGTATCGACTACCGAGAGTTGAATAAACTTACCATCAAGAACCGCTACCCACTACCGAGAATCGATGACTTATTTGATCAACTACAAGGCTCGTCTGTTTATTCAAAGATTGACTTACGTTCCGGGTATCATCAAATGCGGGTGAAAGAAGATGATATTCCAAAGACTGCTTTCAGAACACGTTACGGTCATTACGAGTTTATGGTCATGCCGTTTGGTTTAACTAATGCACCAGCTGTGTTCATGGACCTTATGAACCGAGTGTGTGGACCATACATTGACAAGTTTGTCATTGTTTTCATTGATGACATACTTATTTACTCAAAGAATGACCAAGAACACGGTGAACATTTGAGAAAGGTGTTAGAAGTATTGAGGGAGGAAGAATTGTACGCTAAGTTTTCAAAGTGTGCATTTTGGTTGGAAGAAGTTCAATTCCTCGGTCACATAGTGAACAAAGAAGGTATTAAGGTGGATCCAGCAAAGATAGAAACTGTTGAAAAGTGGGAAACCCCGAAAACTCCGAAACACATACGCCAGTTTTTAGGACTAGCTGGTTACTACAGAAGGTTCATCCAAGACTTTTCCAGAATAGCAAAACCCTTGACTGCATTAACGCATAAAGGGAAGAAATTTGAATGGAATGATGAACAAGAGAAAGCGTTTCAGTTATTGAAGAAAAAGCTAACTACGGCACCTATATTGTCATTGCCTGAAGGGAATGATGATTTTGTGATTTATTGTGACGCATCAAAGCAAGGTCTCGGTTGTGTATTAATGCAACGAACGAAGGTGATTGCTTATGCGTCTAGACAATTGAAGATTCACGAACAAAATTATACGACGCATGATTTGGAATTAGGCGCGGTTGTTTTTGCATTAAAGACTTGGAGACACTACTTATATGGGGTCAAAAGTATTATATATACCGACCACAAAAGTCTTCAACACATATTTAATCAGAAACAACTGAATATGAGGCAGTGTAGGTGGATTGAATTATTGAATGATTACGACTTTGAGATTCGTTACCACCCGGGGAAGGCAAATGTGGTAGCCGATGCCTTGAGCAGGAAGGATAGAGAACCCATGCGAGTAAAATCTATGAATATAATGATTCATAATAACCTTACTACTCAAATAAAGGAGGCGCAACAAGGAGTTTTAAAAGAGGGAAATTTAAAGGATGAAATACCCAAAGGATCGGAGAAGCATCTTAATATTCAGGAAGACGGAACCCGGTATAGGGCTGAAAGGATTTGGGTACCAAAATTTGGAGATATGAGAGAAATGGTACTTAGAGAAGCTCATAAAACCAGATACTCAATACATCCTGGAACGGGGAAGATGTATAAGGATCTCAAGAAACATTTTTGGTGGCCGGGTATGAAAGTTGTGACGATCACTCCAAATCCATATGGACGAACACGTCATTCATCGATTTCATTGCGAGGTATTTGACCTCTATATGATACGTTTTGTAAACATTGCATTCTTTTGAAAAGGCACACCATAAATGAATATTTAAATCAAAGGTTTTCGACATCTGATGATTTTTACATATAGACAATCACAGTAAATAAGTTTACAATAGTACTTCCATTGACAATGCTGTCAAAATAAGATACATGGTGATGATTTGGTGAATGCAACGTTTCCTTGATAAATATGTCATGTAAGACTCCATGCACATAGCTTGTCTAACATATAAGCAAACAGCGGAAGACTTCTAGGAAACCTGAGAATAAATATGCTAACAAGTGTCAACACAAAGGTTGGTGAGTTCATAGTTTTAATGTTTCGTATAATCTGTATATAAAGGTGGATCACAAGATTTCAGTTGTTTCATCCAGAAACGTTTATCAAAATATTCTACGAAATTGAGCACCCTGGTAACTAAACTTAACGTATATATAATTTGTACCCTTTGTATAATCATCTTAATAATACACGCAAACCAACGTGTACGCTTCTCAAATAGCATACGTCCGTTAAAAGGCTAGTGCTCTAGCTCGGACGGGGATATCAAGCCCTATGGATCCATATACTACTACTCGCGCCCACCAGTTCTTATAACTGGCAGTTAACAGTTACTAAAGCTAAGGGATTTTCGGTTCAAACTCAGTGTAGAATTTAGTATGTACTTGTATCCATTGCGTTTAAAATAAAGTGCATATATTCTCAGCCCAAAAATATATATTGCAAAAGCGATTAAAAAGGGAGCAAATGAAACTCACGCATATAAATATTGTATATCGGTTAATAAAGCATTTGCATGTATTCTCAGCCCAAAAATGTAGAGAGTAAAAGGGATCTTATGAAACTCACTGTTTAATATTTATATACAATATTGTAGGAAAGCACGTAGACGCATCGGAGATGATAAACACGAGGTTTGATTCACAAAAATACCCTCGAACATTACCCATAATTTCCTTGGCAATAACCCATATTTTCCTTAGTTCTAGCTCGCTCAGAAACTTGTTTTGAAAATTACTTGGACAGCACTCCGTCGTAATATTTTATGTACATTATTATTTTTGTATCGCAAAAATAATAATACTAATAATAAAAATAATAAGATTAATAATAATCTTATTATTAATAATAATAATAATAATAATAATAATAATAATAATAATAATAATAAATAAAATAAATACGGAGTAATATGTATATTTGAGTATGTGTGTGTGATTAACTGGCCAAAACTCGAGAATTTATAGCACCTGACCCATTTTTACACCCCATGCGAACGCATGGGGTTTGTACTGGATAGCCATGCGATCGCATGGCTAAGATTTCCAGCTCAGAACCTTTTGTCAATTACCTTGTCGACATTATTTTATATTAATATAATATATATAAAATATTTAATTTATATAATTAATTATATATTATATTAAATTCACATGCATAGTTGACTTGTAATTTTCGTTCCGATAAGTCGTACGTTGTCACTTGACTTATGTCCCGGTTCTGGTTTTTCGAATGTCCTTTCGTACATTTAGAAAACTTGTACATTACATTTTGGGACACGTACCTTAATCAAAATATAGCCTTAAATTATCCCTAAATTATATCACTCAAAATATAACTTATACATTTGAGTGTTTTGGTCATTTACATCTATAAACCATCGTCTCGCTATTTATTAAAATACATTTTAAAATAGTGTTTACTGTAGCAAAGCCAATTTTTACTGTAGCAATTCACTGTAGCAAAGTCAATTTCACTGTAGCAAATAGTGATTTTCGAAAACACTGTAGCATTTTGGGTACTGTAGCAATTTCAAAATACTGTAGCAAATTAGTGTTTTACTGGTTCATCATAAACGCTTTAGTTAACTTATCTGAATATCAATTGAATCAATAAATGAATGTTACCATCATTTACTTGAAATTATATATATGTATATATCTTTTTAATATACATAAATCAGTTTTTAAATACACATTGGAAGTTATTTATAAATAAATTTTAATAATAAATATTTCAACTTATCATATATATTCAAATAGATATTTAAACCAATAAGTTTAATGTACGGTATCATGCAATTAAAACATTGTTACCTTTTCAAGTTATAGTATATATGTATCTATTTACATATAATTGTTCGTGAATCGTCGAAAACAATCGAAGGGTATTTAAATATATAAAAGTAGTTCAAAAATTTTGAGATTCAGTTTTATAGACTTTGCTTATCGTGTCGGAAATGTTAATCATACAAAGATTAAGTTTAAATTTGGTCAGAAATTTCCGGGTCATCACAGTACCTACCCGTTAAAGAAATTTCGTCCCGAAATTTGAGTGAGGTCGTCATGGCTAACAATAAAAATGTTTTCATGACGAATATGAGTCGATAATTAGAGTTTTATCAGGGTTGAATAATATAGATACAACAATCCAATTACTCGAAGCGTATGAGAGAAGTTATTGTAATCAAGTGAAATGGAGAATAGAGATGCGTCTTATCTCTTGATGTAGTAACAATTGATTTCCGGATTTTAAGGAATAGAAAATCTTCTTAATCTAAATAAGATTTGATTCTTCAGAATTTGCGAAAATTAGGATTTTCTTTGATTAAATGCGTAATCTGCCTCTATTGCTGCGTCCGATATTTTGCTATAAATTGACCTCTTCCGTTTCATTTATTTTCAACACTCCTATAATATTCTTTCTTATTTCATACATCCCAATAGATTGTGAAAATGCTTAATCCAGTTCTGATTCTTGATATTTTCCTGGCTATCGTATCCTTCATTCTTCTTTTTCATCTGCCACCAGAGGAAGTTATTTTCTTCTACTATTACCTTGGGGTTATAGTATTTTTCATTCTCCCATGTCTTTATATTGCTATACGCGTTGATATACACGGTTTGTAATTTCGGGGTTGTTATCTGGCTTTATATTCTCCATTATATTTCGGAGCTTCATGCTTTCGTTTTCTCTTCCCGACCTTAAGTTAAGCGAATAATGGTCCAGAATTCGTAGCTATTCATTTTGGAATGAACATAGTTAATGTTCTAAGAAAGAAATTGTAATGGCACGATATTGATTTGTCAAATTATCAGAATATCTGGAAAAGACCGAATCATCAAGAAAAATATTTTCTTGATATGTTTAGAGGTTAAATAGAATGAAAGAGTTATGTAACATGGTTCATGATAAGGGTATGATCTGAGAACCTTTATCACGTTCCATTAGAAACTCAGCATGCCTTACTGTAATATAATCACGTTAATCAAGTGTCATTATATTATACTAACTCATGCTTCAGCTCCCAACACCACTTTCAAAATATTCATATTTTAAACTTGAAAGTTTCAGAATTTAGAAACTAAAATAGTTTCTTTTATGATATAACACAGATATCGCAAGGAGAAAATTGATTTCCGATACGAATGATTATGAAATTATCTCCAGAAATATGGAGGATATTTATAATGAAAGATACAATGATATCTTAGAATTTCTAATATCAGAGGATGATGAAGAATATTGTCCGCAAGGGTTTAGATTTGGAAGCAAGGTATTCGTTAATGGCTTCAGCAGATACTGAATCATTTGGATTCTTTGAAGGCAGATTTCGTCCTTGTGATTTATCCACAGCCTCTTTCATACTTTGCTCAATCCGTTTTCAAGTTCCAAACTTTCTCTTTTTCTGAGCTTTGCCAGCACACTATCCTTTATCATCAAACTTTTTACTGTTAAGGTCGTTTATAGTTTTTGCTGTTTCATCAACATTTTTTTTTTCAAGATTTCGAGAACTAGTTCGTAGTTTAAGGTGTTTTTCAGAAACTTCACATTCGAAATCTGTAAGTCTAGAAGATCGATGTTATCTATATATAACTGTTGTCATAGAAAATAATGCGAGATTCAAAATACTGATTGTTAATTCTCGGTAGTTGTAATGGCAATTACCGTCACAAGATGTGGATGAGTACATGATAGGGTTTCAATGAACAATTATAATGGTTTTTCGGAGAGACTTTACGTCACGGATTAATGAATTTGCTGGTACCTTTACTGTTAATGTGGTGCAACATGAAAGGTTCCCCAGTAACAAAAACGTATATGCCAAAATTACAAGTCTGAAAGGTCGTCGTTGACTGGTTGAATGGTTGATAATACTGGATACTTTTGGAAAGGAATTGCAAGGTTATTTTCGGTAAAAACATTGCTAATGGATCTTGCAAAGATTTAAAGTCAAAGTATAGCTTTGAAAGATGTAGAGATCTAAGAATGATATCACTTGTTAAATCTTGACTTGGATTCTGATCCGTCAATATCAGAATATGTAATTGAATTTGTATGGAAACGATTGTATATCGCTGTGAGCATAGTTAATAATTTTTGAATCAAAGTTGAAGAATGTACAGTATAACATATTAATTGTGAACTTATATATTTCCCGGAAATTACCTACTCGTTAAAGATTTCACAAGTAATATTTTGTATAAAAGAATTTTCATTACAGTCTTTATGAAAATATATGTATGTATATTTCTTCAGATGTAATACGGATTTAATGAGTTAATATCATATTAAGCTCATTTGATTTTCGGCTTGACTTAGAAATGATTAATCTCTAAAACATTAAAGATTACATAATCTTTGCGGAGTATTTCGCTAATGTAATCGATACTCCATTATTTATTCTTATTTCTCGGTGAAGGATGTTGATGCTTGTGGAATCTTTGTGAACCTTACAAGGCACGGATGATGTTTTCTGGAAAGTTTCGAGTACATCGAAAATGAAAATGTAAAATCAATTATGTAATTGAATAATACACTTGGTTTATTATGAAATGGAATTCATTAAGTTGAAACAGAGATTGTAGTTAACAATGGTTAAGTTGATAAAGAAGGATGTACATCATTGCATATTAGTAATATGAACTAACCGAGTAGTACCTACCAGTTAAGATTCACACGTAATAGCTTGGTACGAAAAGATTTATTTTGATTTCAAAATTCATATATATTAAATATACATAAAATTTCTTCAGGGGAAATAAGTTAATACTTTATCGGTTATTGTTGCTGGTATTTCTTGGTAACTACGATGCGTATGACGTTGATGTTCAAGGTACATATTGTGATGTTGAGACTTGCGGTGCGGATGTTGTTGGTGGTGGTAATGGTACTGTTGGTGTTGTTGTCGGTGGTACTGTTGATGCCGGAGATTCTGCTGGTGCTTGTAACCTTTGCACCATATTCTCCAAAGCCACTACCCGAGCGCGAAGCTTGTTGACTTCTTCTACTACACCGGGATGATTGGTGGTTCGAACGAGCGGATGAATAAGATCTATAATTTGAGAGAGTATATGATCATGACGAGATATTCTGGAGATGAGTGAGAAAATGGTATTACGAACAGGTTCGCCGGTAAGTGCTTCAGGTTCTTCGCCAAGAGGGCAATGTGGTGGATGGAAGGGATCGCCTTCTTCTTGTCTCCAATAATTAAGTAGGCTACGAACCCATCTCCAATTCATCCAGAATAGGTGATGGCTGATTGGTTGATCCATTCCGGTTACACTTTCTTCAGAGTTCAGGTGAATATCCATATCAGAATAGCTGTCGGAATTTAAGGAATTTGAATTGGATACGGGATCCATCTTGTATAATTAGATAGATGATTTTTGATATGAAATAGATTATAGAATTTAGATTGGTACTCTTCAATACATAATTTACATATGTATATATAATATTAAAATTTCGTAAATTACGGAGAAATTTTCGGAAGATGGTAGTCAAAGTTTATAGTAACAGATACGCTAAGATATGAATTTTGTCTATACACTATTCATGCAATCAATGCAGTAAAACATGTCTAGACTTAGGAATGATAAGCATGTAATTTCTGACAAGAAATGATAAGCAAAACTTTTAACATGCAGACACGGTCGAAGTCCAGACTTACTAATGCATCTTAACAACTATCAGTTAGACACACTCATGCAAGACCTGGTTCACTAGGACCAACGCTCTGATACCAACTGTGACGATCACTCCAAATCCATATGGACGAACACGTCATTCATCGATTTCATTGCGAGGTATTTGACCTCTATATGATACGTTTTGTAAACATTGCATTCTTTTGAAAAGGCACACCATAAATGAATATTTAAATCAAAGGTTTTCGACATCTGATGATTTTTACATATAGACAATCACAGTAAATAAGTTTACAATAGTACTTCCATTGACAATGCTGTCAAAATAAGATACATGGTGATGATTTGGTGAATGCAACGTTTCCTTGATAAATATGCCATGTAAGACTCCATGCACATAGCTTGTCTAACATATAAGCAAACAGCGGAAGACTTCTAGGAAACCTGAGAATAAACATGCTAACAAGTGTCAACACAAAGGTTGGTGAGTTCATAGTTTTAATGTTTCGTATAATCTGTATATAAAGGTGGATCACAAGATTTCAGTTGTTTCATCCAGAAACGTTTATCAAAATATTCTACGAAATTGAGCACCCTGGTAACTAAACTTAACGTATATATAATTTGTACCCTTTGTATAATCATCTTAATAACACACGTAAACCAACGTGTACGCTTCTCAAATAGCATACGTCCGTTAAAAGGCTAGTGCTCTAGCTCGGACGGGGATATCAAGCCCTATGGATCCATATACTACTACTCGCGCCCACCAGTTCTTATAACTGGCAGTTAACAGTTACTAAAGCTAAGGGATTTTCGGTTCAAACTCAGTGTAGAATTTAGTATGTACTTGTATCCATTGCGTTTAAAATAAAGTGCATATATTCTCAGCCTAAAAATATATATTGCAAAAGCAATTAAAAAGGGAGCAAATGAAACTCACGCATATAAATATTGTATATCGGTTAATAAAGCATTTGCATGTATTCTCAGCCCAAAAATGTAGAGAGTAAAAGGGATCTTATGAAACTCACTGTTTAATATTGATATACAATATTGTAGGAAAGCACGTAGACGCATCGGAGATGATAAACACGAGGTTTGATTCACAAAAATACCCTCGAACATTACCCATAATTTCCTTGGCAATAACCCATATTTTCCTTAGTTTTAGCTCGCTCGGAAACTTGTTTTGAAAATTACTTGGACAGAACTCCGTCGTAATATTTTATGTACATTATTATTTTTGTATCGCAAAAATAATAATACTAATAATAAAAATAATAAGATTAATAATAATCTTATTATTAATAATAATAATAATAATAATAATAATAATAATAATAATAATAATAATAATAATAATAATAATAATAATAATAAATAAAATAAATACGGAGTAATATGTATATTTGAGTATGTGTGTGTGATTAACTGGCCAAAACTCGAGAATTTATAGCACCTGACCCATTTTTACACCCCATGCGATCGCATGGGGTTTGTACTGGATAGCCATGCGATCGCATGGCTAAGATTTCCAGCTCAGAACCTTTTGTCAATTAGCTTGTCGACATGATTTTATATTAATATAATATATATAAAATATTTAATTTATATAATTAATTATATATTATATTAAATTCACATGCATAGTTGACTTGTAATTTTCGTTCCGATAAGTCGTACGTCGTCACTTGACTTATGTCCCGGTTCCGGTTTTTCGAATGTCCTTTCGTACATTTAGAAAACTTGTACATTACATTTTAGGACACGTACCTTAATCAAAATATAGCCTTAAATTATCCCTAAATTATATCACTCAAAATATAACTTATACATTTGAGTGTTTTGGTCATTTACATCTATAAATCATCGTCTCGCTATTTGTTAAAATACATTTTAAAATAGTGTTTACTGTAGCAAAGCCAATTTTTACTGTAGCAATTCACTGTAGCAAAGTCAATTTCACTGTAGCAAATAGTGATTTTCGAAAACACTGTAGCATTTTGGGTACTGTAGCAATTTGAAAATACTGTAGCAAATTAGTGTTTTACTGGTTCATCATAAACGCTTTAGTTAACTTATCTGAATATCAATTGAATCAATAAACGAATGTTACCATCGTTTACTTGAAATTATATATATGTATATATCTTTTTAATATACATAAATCAGTTTTTAAATACACATTGGAAGTTATTTATAAATAAATTTTAATAATAAATATTTCAACTTATCATATATATTCAAATAGATATTTAAACCAATAAGTTTAATGTACGGTATCATGCAATTAAAACATTGTTACCTTTTCAAGTTATAGTATATATGTATCTATTTACATATAATTGTTCGTGAATCGTCGAAAACAATCGAAGGGTATTTAAATATATAAAAGTAGTTCAAAAATTTTGAGATTCAGTTTTATAGACTTTGCTTATCGTGTCGGAAATGTTAATCATACAAAGATTAAGTTTAAATTTGGTCAGAAATTTCTGGGTCATCACAAAAGTCGATGTTGCTAAATACGTAGGAGAATGTTTGACGTGTTCGAAGGTCAAAGCTGAGCATCAGAAACAATCAGGTCTACTTCAACAACCCGAAATCCCGGAATGGAAATGGGAAAACATTACCATGGATTTCATCACTAAATTGCCAAGGACTGCAAGTGGTTTTGATACTATTTGGGTAATAGTTGATCGTCTCACCAAATCAGCACACTTTCTGCCAATAAGAGAAGATGACAAGATGGAGAAGTTAGCACGACTGTATTTGAAGGAAGTCATCTCCAGACATGGAATACCAATCTCTATTATCTCTGATAGGGATGGTAGATTTATTTCAAGATTCTGGCAGACATTACAGCAAGCATTAGGAACTCGTCTAGACATGAGTACTGCCTATCATCCACAAACTGATGGGCAGAGCGAAAGGACGATACAAACGCTTGAAGACATGCTACGAGCATGTGTTATTGATTTCGGAAACAGTTGGGATCGACATCTACCGTTAGCAGAATTTTCCTACAACAACAGCTACCATTCAAGCATTGAGATGGCGCCGTTTGAAGCACTTTATGGTAGAAAGTGCAGGTCTCCGATTTGTTGGAGTGAAGTGGGGGATAGACAGATTATGGGTCCGGAGATTATACAAGAAACTACCGAGAAGATCATCCAAATTCAACAACGGTTGAAAACCGCCCAAAGTCGACAAAAGAGCTACGCTGACATTAAAAGAAAAGATATAGAATTTGAAATTGGAGAGATGGTCATGCTTAAAGTTGCACCTTGGAAAGGCGTTGTTCGATTTGGTAAACGAGGGAAATTAAATCCAAGGTATATTGGACCATTCAAGATTATTGATCGTGTCGGACCAGTAGCTTACCGACTTGAGTTACCTCAACAACTTGCGGCTGTACATAACACTTTCCATGTCTCGAATTTGAAGAAATGTTTTGCTAAAGAAGATCTCACTATTCCGTTAGATGAAATCCAAGTCAACGAAAAACTTCAATTCATCGAAGAACCCGTCGAAATAATGGATCGTGAGGTTAAAAGACTTAAGCAAAACAAGATACCAATTGTTAAGGTTCGATGGAATGCTCGTAGAGGACCCGAGTTCACCTGGGAGTGTGAAGATCAGATGAAGAACAAATACCCGCATCTATTTCCAGAAGATTCGTCAACACCTTCAACAGCTTAAAATTTCGGGACGAAATTTATTTAACGGGTAGGTACTGTAGTGACCCGAACTTTTCCATGTTTATATATATTAATTGAGATTGATATTTACATGATTAAATGTTTCCAACATGTTAAGCAATCAAACTTGTTAAGACTTGATTAATTGAAATATGTTTCATATAGACAATTGACCACCCAAGTTGACCGGTGATTCACGAAAGTTAAAACTTGTAAAAACTATATGATGACATATATATGGATATATATATATATATATATATAGTTAACATGATACTATGATAAGTAAACATATCATTAAGTATATTAACAATGAACTACATATGTAAAAACAAGACTACTAACTTAATGATTTTTAAACGAGACATATATGTAACGATTATCGTTGTAAAGACATTTAATGTATATATATATCATATTAAGAGATATTCATACATGATAATATCATGATAATATAATAATTTAAAATATCATTTGATATTATAAACATTGGGTTAACAACATTTAACAAGATCGTTAACCTAAAGGTTTCAAAACAACACTTACATGTAACGACTAACGATGACTTAACGACTCAGTTAAAATGTATATACATGTAGTGTTTTAATATGTATTTATACACTTTTGAAAGACTTCAATACACTTATCAAAATACTTCTACTTAACAAAAATGCTTACAATTACATCCTCGTTCAGTTTCATCAACAATTCTACTCGTATGCACCCGTATTCGTACTCGTATGCACCCGTATTCGTACTCGTATAATACACAGCTTTTAGATGTATGTACTATTGGTATATAATGATCAGCTCTTAGCAGCCTATGTGAGTCACCTAACACATGTGGGAACCATCATTTGGCAACTAGCATGAAATATCTCATAAAATTACAAAAATATGAGTAATCATTCGTGAATTAATTACATGAAAACAAAATTACATATCCTTTATATCTAATCCATACACCAACGACCAAAAACACCTACAAACACTTTCATTCTTCAATTTTCTTCATCTAATTAATCTCCCTCAAGTTCTATCTTCAAGTTCTAAGTGTTCTTCATATATTCTACAAGTTCTAGTTACATAAAATCAAGAATACTTTCAAGTTTGCTAGCTCACTTCCAATCTTGTAAGGTGATCATCCAACCTCAAGAAATCTTTGTTTCTTACAGTAGGTTATCATTCTAATACAAGGTAATAATCATATTCAAACTTTGGTTCAATTTCTATAACTATAACAATCTTATTTCAAGTGATGATCTTACTTGAACTTGTTTTCGTGTCATGATTCTGCTTCAAGAACTTCGAGCCATCCAAGGATCCGTTGAAGCTAGATCCATTTTTTTCTTTTCCAGTAGGTTTATCCAAGGAACTTAAGGTAGTAATGATGTTCATAACATCATTCGATTCATACATATAAAGCTATCTTATTCGAAGGTTCAAACTTGTAATCACTAGAACATAGTTTAGTTAATTCTAAACTTGTTCGCAAATAAAAGTTAATCCTTCTAACTTGACTTTTAAAATCAACTAAACACATGTTCTATATCTATATGATATTCTAACTTAATGATTTAAAACCTGGAAACACGAAAAACACCGTAAAACCGGATTTACGCCGTCGTAGTAACACCGCGGGCTGTTTTGGGTTAGTTAATTAAAAACTATGATAAACTTTGATTTAAAAGTTGTTATTCTAAGAAAATGATTTTTATTATGAACATGAAACTATATCCAAAAATTATGGTTAAACTCAAAGTGGAAGTATGTTTTCTAAAATGGTCATCTAGACGTCGTTCTTTCGACTGAAATGACTACCTTTACAAAAACGACTTGTAACTTATTTTTCCGACTATAAACCTATACTTTTTCTGTTTAGATTCATAAAATAGAGTTCAATATGAAACCATAGCAATTTGATTCACTCAAAACGGATTTAAAATGAAGAAGTTATGGGTAAAACAAGATTGGATAATTTTTCTCATTTTAGCTACGTGAAAATTGGTAACAAATCTATTCCAACCATAACTTAATCAACTTGTATTGTATATTATGTAATCTTGAGATACCATAGACACGTATACAATGTTTCGACCTATCATGTCGACACATCTATATATATTTCGGAACAACCATAGACACTCTATATGTGAATGTTGGAGTTAGCTATACAGGGTTGAGGTTGATTCCAAAATATATATAGTTTGAGTTGTGATCAATACTGAGATACATATACACTGGATCGTGGATTGATTCAAGATAATATTTATCGATTTATTTCTGTACATCTAACTGTGGACAACTAGTTGTAGGTTACTAACGAGGACAGTTGACTTAATAAACTTAAAACATCAAAATATATTAAAAGTGTTGTAAATATATTTTGAACATACTTTGATATATATGTATATATTGTTATAGGTTCGTGAATCAACCAGTGGCCAAGTCTTACTTCCCGACGAAGTAAAAATCTGTGAAAGTGAGTTATAGTCCCACTTTTAAAATCTAATATTTTTGGAATGAGAATACATGCAGGTTTTATAAATGATTTACAAAATAGACACAAGTACGTGAAACTACATTCTATGGTTGAATTATCGAAATCGAATATGCCCCTTTTTATTAAGTCTGGTAATCTAAGAATTAGGGAACAGACACCCTAATTGACGCGAATCCTAAAGATAGATCTATCGGGCCCAACAAGCCCCATCCAAAGTACCGGATGCTTTAGTACTTCGAAATTTATATCATATCCGAAGGGTGTCCCGGAATGATGGTGATATTCTTATATATGCATCTTGTTAATGTCGGTTACCAGGTGTTCACCATATGAATGATTTTTATCTCTATGTATGGGATGTGTATTGAAATATGAAATCTTGTGGTCTATTATTATGATTTGATATATATAGGTTAAACCTATAACTCACCAACATTTTTGTTGACGTTTTAAGCATGTTTATTCTCAGGTGATTATTAAGAGCTTCCGCTGTCGCATACTTAAATAAGGACGAGATTTGGAGTCCATGCTTGTATGATATTGTGTAAAAACTGCATTCAAGAAACTTATTTTGTTGTAACATATTTGTATTGTAAACCATTATGTAATGGTCGTGTGTAAACAGAATATTTTAGATTATCATTATTTGATAATCTACGTAAAGCTTTTTAAACCTTTATTGATGAAATAAAGGTTATGGTTTGTTTTAAAATGAATGCAGTCTTTGAAAAACGTCTCATATAGAGGTCAAAACCTCGCAACGAAATCAATTAATATGGAACGTTTTTAATCAATAAGAACGGGACATTTCAAAGAGCGGCCCATGTGGCTCGCGCACCGTATAGACTTACACCCCAAGAGCTACAAGAGTTGTTGGCTATGAATGCCAAGCTGAGGAACAAGGTGCTCACATGGGTTAGGAGCTTCCCATGGTGAAGAACATCAGGGTTGTAATACTCTGATCCATGTCTGGCACAAACAAATGGACCTTATGGCTGAGGATTTCAGAGTTCGAGCTCAGGTCTTGTTCGTTAAGAAAAAGGATGGGTCAATGAGACTTTAAATCGACTATAGAGAGTGGA
The DNA here is from genome assembly GCF_046630445.1 of Rutidosis leptorrhynchoides. Classification (NCBI taxonomy): domain Eukaryota; kingdom Viridiplantae; phylum Streptophyta; class Magnoliopsida; order Asterales; family Asteraceae; genus Rutidosis; species Rutidosis leptorrhynchoides. The sequence continues at coordinate 342,786,882 of NC_092333.1, forward strand.
ACAAGTTGACAATCAAGAATCGGTACCCATTGTCGAGGATTGATGACTTATTCGATAAATTTCAGGGATCAAGTTGTTACTTAAAGATTGATCTAAGATCTGGATATCACCAATTAAGGGTTAAAGAAGCAGATATTCCTAAGACAATGTTTAGAACATGCTATGGACATTATGAGTTTACAGTGATGTCGTTTTGGTTGACGAATGCACCAGCAGTGTTCATGGATCTCATTAACCGTGTGTGTAGGCCATACCTGGATAAGTTTGTCATGGGATTCGTCGACGACATATTGGTGTATACAAAGAACAAGGAAGAACACGAACAACATCTGCGTTTAATATTGAAAATGCTTAGAGAAGAACAGTTGTATGAGAAGCTCTCAAAATGTGAGTTTTGGTTACAGGAAGTCCAATTCCTTGGACATGTTGTAGGTGCTAATGGAATTCAAGTAGATCCGGCTAAGATAGAGACGGTTAAGAATTGGGAAATTCCAAGGAAACCAACTCAGATCCGACAATTACTGGGTCTAGCTGGTTACTACATGAGATTCATTGAAGCTTTCTCTACCATTGCCCGACTATTGACCGCGTTCACTCATAAAGGCAAGAAGTATGAGTGGTCTGAACCACAAGTGATTGTATTTAAGTTGTCGAAGGAGAAATTAATGACTTCACCGATATTATCTCTACGCGAGGAGATTAAAGACTTCGTTATTTATTGTGATGCCACATGTCAGGGACTAGGTTGCGTGCTGTTGCAACGAAACAAGGTTATTGCTTATGGGTCATGACAATTATAGATTCATGAACATAATTACATGACGCATGATCTTGAACTAGGAGTTGTAGTCTTTGCACTCAAAATGTGGAGACATTGCCTGTATGGAACCAAGTTTACTATCTTCATCAATCATAAGAGTTTGCAACACATCTTTGATCAGGAGCAACTCAACATGAGACAGCGACGCTAGGTGGAATTGCTAAGTGACTACGATTGTGAAATTCAATATCATCCTGGTAAAGCCAACGTGGTAGCAGATGCTCCGAGCATAACGGAGAGAGACGCTGAATGGAACACGATATTTTTCTAACTGAATATGGGTACCAAAATTTGGTGGATTGAGAGAACTCATGTGGGAGGAAGCACACAAGTCAAGATACTCAATTCATCCAGGATTAGATGAAATGTACCAAGATTTGAAGGAATTTTATTGGCTGAGGGTCAACATTGCTACCTATGTCGGAAAGTTCTTGACTTGCGCTAAGATCAAGGCTGAACACCATAAGCCATCAGGGCTGCTGAATCAACCAGAAATTTTCTAATGGGAGTGGGAATGTATTGCAATGGACTTCATCACAAAAAACTGCCAAAAACTGTGGGAAGTTACGACATGATTTGGGATGTCATGAATCGTCTCACTAAGTCTGCACACTTCTTACCGATAAGAGAAACTGACAAGATAGAGAAATTGGCACATGTTTACATAAAGGAAGTCATCTCTAGGAATGCAGTTCTTGTGTCCATTATATCAGATCGCGACATCAGATTTACTTCAAGATTTTAGCAAACGTTACGAGAAGCAATGGGGACTCGTTCAGATATGAGTATAGCGTATCACTCACAGACAGACGGTCAAAGAGAATGAACCATTTAAACTCTAGAAGACATGTTACGAGCATGTGTCATTGATTTCGGAAACTGATAGTCAAGGTAAAAGGACTATCCAAACCTTAGAGAACGTGCTAAGAGAACGTATGTTATTTATTTCGGGAGCAGAGGTAATAAACATATGCCACTAGCCGAATTTATATACAACAACAGCCACCATGTGAGTATAGACCGTACCTTTGAAGCACTGTATGGGAGAAAGAGTAGATCTTCCGTATGCTGGAATGAACTAGGGGGATAGTCAATTGACTGACCCAAAAAATTATCACGTAACTACCGAGAAGATGATACAAATTCACGAGAGGTTGAAAACGGCTCGAAGTCGTCAGAAGAGTTATGCCGACGTCAGAAGACGACCTTTAGAATTTTGAGTGGGCGATAAAGTTATGCTGAAGGTATCACCCTAGAAGGGTGTGGTACGGTTCGAAAAATGAGGTAAGATGAGTCTAAGTTATGTTAGGCCATTCGAGATAACTGAAAGAGTTAGACTAGTGTCGTACATATTGAAACTGCCACAGGAGCTCAGTGAGATACACGACACTTTCCCATGTGTCAAACCTGAAGAAGTGCTTAACTGATGAGAACTTATTGATTCCTTTAGAGGAACTGCGCATAACAAGCTTCATTTGTTGAAGAACCTGTGGAGATCATGGACTATAAGATCAAACGGCTTATACAGAGCACAATACCTATCATTTAGGTTAGGTGGAATGCCTGTAGAGAACTAGAGTTCACGTGGGAGCGTGAAGAGCATAAGAGACGAAGGTACCCGCAACTATTACCTGACGAAACGACTTCAGCAGACATTCACTAAAATTTCAGACGAAATTTTCATTAACGGGTAGGTAATGTAACAACCCGAGATTTTCCGTTAGAACCTCCGTTACATCCTACGTGATGTTACTTAAATCATACGATTCTTCTACGTTGAATTTTTTTTTTATAGATACTAAATCCTTTGAGGATTATTATAATTAATATGATTAGATGTTAATTATTTAACTTATTTCGGATATTGAAATACGTAGAAAACGATACGGTTTGAATAACTGCAAAGTTGTTTTTCGGAATGACGAAGCACTCGGAGTAAATATTAATATTTATTTTAATAATTGTTAACTTGTAAAAAAAATATAATTAATTTATTAATTATTTTAATAAATTAAACTTAGTAGATTTGTTTAAACGTCCGGTTAACATTCCGGGAATTCAGTTTCGGTTAACGACAACTAGAAACGAACCACACTTAGTGTACTGGCAAGCCAAAACATAATATAATTCACTTTTAATAATTATTATATATAATTATTATGTTTTAAAATACTTACAATTTATTAGAATTTTTATAGATTAAAAACGCGAGAAATTAACGTTTAGCGATTCGGTTCGCGTTTTCGATTAACGGCACCTAAACAAACTACACACTTATGAGCTAGGGATCAAAATTAGCCCATGGGCACCCCATGGGAACCATTCAGTCGAACCACCCCACCTCCACCTTTTTATGTCTTGTTTTGGGCTAGTTGTTATATGAGTCCATGTAAATTAGGCCTTAACTTATCCCTAAACCTAATTTAATCAAACAAAAGGCTGTCATTCATTCCATACCTCATATCCACGACCAAGAACAGCCCCCAACACCCTCTAAATGTCAACACCTTCATCATCCTCAATCACCATCAATTTTTACTTGTTTGCTCTTGCACTCTACATGAAAGTTGTTGCTTTGATCATTCTCTACGCATTGCTATAAGTTAATTGATCTCTAGAGGTATAAAAATCAAAACCCTAATTTTTTATTTTTTATTTTCAATCAATTACTCGTGGTACATGTTGTAATAGCTCAATCCATGACCAATTGTGTGTGTTTGATTGCTAGATCGTGTTGTTATTGCCTTATGTGTGAAATTAATTTTAGAAACTGACCTAAACTATATATATGACATGAAATTAGTAGGTTTTACATGTTTATATGGAAATCCATCGAAAAATTAATAAGTTTGCTCGCAAGAATCACTCAATTTCGTTTTGAATTGCTCTCGTTATACTTATTTGAAGTTTTGACATGATTATGTGTTGAATACGAATTTTCTGAAATGAATGCTTATTGTTTTGAGATGTGAAATGTGTACCAACTGATAGATAATCAAAAATCACTCAAGTTAGACTTAAGATTCATGCAAATCAGATTCGTAATGCTCATGTTATGCTAGTTTGATTGTTTGTGACTACTTTTGTTGATTGACATTTTAAACTGATACAAACGACTATTTAACTTGATTTCTGGAATAAGAGCTATTGATTTCTAAAAATTACATGGTTATTAATTCACTTTTCATATAGATTATGCATGCTGATTTTTCCTCGATGTCCGGATAATCGCGTCCGAAAATAACTACCTGATTAGAGTTAATTATGTCTCATATGCACAAAGTTTGGTCTAACATGAACTAGAAATTGATTGAGGACTTGTCCTTCTGATATGTTAGTATTTGTATGTTACGAAACACATTTCATTTGAATTTCAACATCTGAAAATCTTATATATTATGTGTTACATGTGATCTAAAATGATATGTCTGGATGCTGTCCAAATCAGGAAGTCCGACTTAGATTGCAAAACTTTACAAATTGGCTACATGAAATGCTTAGATATTTTTACCACTTAAACTTTAGGATGTTAGTGATCATATCCCATTAGCCATGTGTTAGTTGCATTTTTCTAGAATAAATGATAAATAAAATAAAACTGCGTGCACAAACTGAATTGGTCAAATTTGTATGAAACTTGAGTTATAAAAATCATATAAAGACATGTTTAGACTTTTTAGAAAGCTTATTATATGTTCTTTTGATCTGAAGCTTATCTTATTGCCATGTTTTGTGAGTTGTGATTTTTGCTTATTATTTACATGACTTACATGAACCCAAAACGCTACGATAAATAGTAAACGCGTACATGACAAACTATGAACTAATACTTGTTAGTTTACCTAAGGTTGACTTATTGACTAATATTACATAACTTAATGTGGTGTTTGATTTTGGCTGACTACTTTGACCAAGTTTAACTTACGTTGACTTACATGAACTGTGCTGACTATGTGTTGACTTTTTACAACCTTACCAAGTCGGATCGAGCTATATAAAAACATATACACTATGGGATAATATAGTGTGATATAATAAACTTACTTGAACAATCTAAATGATTAGGTTTCGTTATACGATTGTAATCGTCCAGTCTACGTACTACTTTTGACTATTATTTTACCGTGCACATAAAGTGAGTCTACAGTCCCATTCTCCCTACTATTTTTGGGATGAGATACATGCTATTTTCGAACTATTTCTTAAACTGTTTACAAATGTTTTTACTTCTGACGAGTTCTTGTATACTGATGAGTTTTGTCCAAAAATCCCTTAGCTTGAATACTTAGTTACCTCTTATGGTGAACGCGAATTAGATGGGCGGAGCCGTTAGGCTGGACAAGCCTCACCTGCATACTATGGTGCATGTTCTTCGTTCTAGTTGCACTCGGGCAAAGTGTACAGAAATAGGGTAAATGTGGTGTTAAGTTAGTATTTAAGTGCTCATTGTAATATATATATATATATATATATATATATATATATATATATATATATATATATATATATATATATATATATATATATGCAAATCTCATCGCTCAAAACAAACTATACTTTTTCTGAATATTGTTTTTCAAATACTGTTTCCTAATACTTAAACATGCTTTACGTTACTTAGACTTGTGTTTATAAGCAAGACAAACAAAACCTTTTTGATGTCATACACAGTTGTAATTTTACATCGTTGCTTACAAACAGTTTAAAACTTAACATTTGCTGTCTGCAAACTTTTCATATTAAACCTTGGTAGTCTTACGCTGATAAACTTTCTTCTGAAAATCGTTTCTTAAACATACTATATTGTTTACTTAAACTTGTAGATTCACTTAACATTATTGTTGACTGTTTTGCATGTTTTATCTCATGTATTAATTGTTTCCGCCGTAGAACTTTGATGTTACCTAGAAGTCAAGCCATGCGCAGGAACCAGAGTTAACATCGTCGTTAATGGATTTTGACGAGGTGTTACATTGGTAGACACAGAAATAGAAAGTAAAACAGAAAAGGGAATATCTATATTATATTTACTTAACATTTCTTGTTGTTTTTTTATTCTTATAAATAGCAAACATGTCTTCTGCCATCAATCACTACATCACTTTCGAGACTTCTATTCCATGTGCTTACTCGATTTCAATTTTGAGGAGACATTGTCTATGGAGTGCACTAAATCTTAGGGTACCTGTTGGAATAAGATCTGATGAGTCAAAATGTTTTGCAGGAAGTTAGAGTCTGGAAGTTAGAGTCTGGAGATGCAAGTTGCAGAATCTGTTTGTGTGAACGGTTTAATTACTTGGTAAAGAAGCTATGGGAATTCTGGAGATCTGGATAAATATTTAGAAGATCACGTTTTGATTTGATATTATCTCTAGAAGATAAACACTGATTTGTTTAGAATATTAATAAGTTTTAGTTTATCTTTTCCTATCTTTTAGTCAAGTAGTTTTGGAAACCAAATCTTGGAGATTTGGTTTAACCTTGTATAAATAGGGGTACGATGTTCATTGTATTTTGTATCTCTCAAGCACGATTACTTTGTCTTTCATATTATATATCATTCGTGTTCTCTCAATTTTGTTCATATAATTTGTATCTATTGTTTATTGAGAGTTTAGTGTTCATAATCAAGTTATTGTGAACTAATAACTGGTATCAGAGCGGGTTTGGTGTAAATCCAATTCGGTAATCTTAAAACGATCCATATATTGTTCAAAGATGTCCTCCAGTACCATCCCAACTCCAGTTATGGCTGGTAAAGGAGTGCCAATTTTCGATGGCACAGACTTTGCAACCTGGAAACTAAAAGTTCTATGGTTTCTTGGTTCGATTCATGAAGATGCCGAACAAGTCCTTACAGTAGGACCTATTATACCTGGTACAATGGTTGAAGCTGTTCCTGCTACAAGTACTGCTTCTGCTCAACCTGCTTATCTTCGTGAAAAACCAAGAGATAAGTGGACAGAAGCAGAAGCCATAAAGTTCAAGCTTGATAGCAAGATAAGAAGTATTATAGGTAATGGTGTTACTGTTCCAATTCTCAGGAAGATCAGTCATGCTAAAACTGCAAAAGCTATGTGGGATCTCTTGCTTAATGACTATGAAGGTGTCACAGTTGTTAAAACTCAGAAGAAAAAGAATCTGATAAGGTGTTATGAAAATTTTGCTGCTCAGCCTAAAGAATCATTGAGTGATCTTCATTCAAGATTCCAGGTTCTGATTAATGATCTTGAAAGTGTTGGTGTAGAGAAAACACAACAAGTGTTGTGTCAAAAGTTCATTGAACTGTTACCTTCAAACTTTGAATCTGTGATTACATCAATGGTAATCAGTGAAAAGATAGACACTTATGAACTAAGTGAGTTGTTTGGCATATTGTCAAACTTTGAAGAATCACAGTTGAAGAACAAGATCAATGCTAAGAGAGTTGTTAAAGATCCAGAAGCTGCATTGATAGCTACTACTAAGAAGAACAAGCAATTGTTCTCTAGTTACTCTAGTAGGGTTGATTCTGAATGTGATGAGACCTCTGATGATAGTGATTCTGATGTAGATGAGGAGATTCAGGATCTGGAAAGTCAAGTGGCTCTTTTGACTCAAAGGATTGAGCAGAAGAAGTTTGGTTTTAAGAAGGGTAAAGGCAAGAGTTCTTTTGATCCAAAGAAAGCTAAATGTTTCAAGTGTGGCAAGGTAGGTCATATAGCTGCTGATTGCTGGTCCAAGAGTGAAGGAGGTTCAAGTTTCAACAAACCTGTTGACAAAGCAAGAAAGTATAAACTCAAGTACAAGAAGATGAAAGGTGAAGCAGAAAAGTTGAAGAATAAAGAACAGGAGAAAGCATTGTACACAGAAGCATGGGAAGATGAAGATTCATCATCTGATGATGAAGAGGATAAGTGTCTGATGGCTATAATTGAAAAGGATAGTGAGTCTAGCAAGTTTGAGGAAGATTTGAAAGCTATTGAGAAGATGGATAAAGACTCTACTTGTAACAAAGGTTCTGCCTATAAGGTACAAAACTTTGTAAACTATCTTAATAATGAAAAAGTGAGAATGTTTCAGTATTTGTTGCTTGATTTCAATTGGTGCTTAGAAGATAGTGACAGGTTAAGAACACAGATCATTGAGCTTAAGAACACCATCAAAGATAAAGATGCTGAAATTAAAGTATTAAAAGAATGTGAGGTAGAACTTGACACATACAAAATGGCATATTCAGAAGAAACTAAACGGTTAAATACTGAATTAGGAAGATCAATTAAAAAGGCAAACCATTATGAAAATATTTGCAAATCTTGGTGTGTTTCTTCCAAAAAGAATTCTGATGCTATTGCTAAGCAAGTACCAAATGATGTCAAAGCTATACTTGGTGAAAACTACACATTAGATAATAATGTGGAAGTTGATCCTATTATATTTAAGCCTGACATTTTACCAAATACTTTTATAAAATTTGATGGTGAGAGAAAAATTTTAACTAATGCTTTTGTAAGATCAACTGAGTTTGTAAAATCATTAGAACCTGTTAAACCTTCAGAGACTATAATTTTAGACTGTAGAAATCCATCAGAGTCTGAACTATTGAAACCTTCAGACTCTAACAGTTTAGTCTCTAAAAGTGAAAGTGTATGTTCTGACCTAGAATCTGACACCCAAGAATCAAGTAGCATAAGTGATACTGAATCATCTTCTGATAGTGTCACTTGTCCAGATCCTAAATGGTCAACTAAAAGAAAGTCAAAGTCAAAACAGGCTAAGACTATTAAAAAACTGAAAAGGAGAATTTCAAAGCTTAGTGAAAGATTAAAGGGTCAAGAAAAATTCTCAAAATCATCTTGTTTTCCTGAAAATTTCAAAAAGGTATGGAAACCTAAAGTTTGTGAAAATAAAGGTGTTTTGAAAACAGTGATGGATAAGTTGATCTGGATTGGTAACAAAGCTTTTGTATGGAGAGTTAAATACACTCCATCTGAACCCACTGCAAAGTGGGTTCCCCCTAAGATTTAATCATTTTTCTTTTGCTTGTGTCTTGTGTAGCAGGGTAATAAGTGGTATTTAGACAGTGGTTGCTCAAGACACATGACTGGATGCAAAGAGCATCTTGTAGGGTTTGTAGAAGAAAAGGGTCCTTCTGTGAGATATGGTGATAATTCTGTTGCAAAAACTATTGGTTATGGTACTGTTATTGCTGGAAGTGTGTCATTCAAGAAAGTTGCTTTAGTTGAAGGGTTAAAGCATAATCTGCTAAGTGTGAGTCAAATTGCTGATGAAGATTGTGAGATCAGAATAAGAAAGAAAGCTGGAATTATTTATGATCCTAAAGGAAGACCAACTCTTGTTGCCTGGAGATTTCAAAATGTGTATATGCTGGATTTGGATTCTGTTGATTCTGAAATTGAAACATGCTTGTATTCTCAGTCTGTTCCAGAACTTAATTGGCTTTGGCATAAAAGGCTATCTCATCTGAATTTTAAAAATATTAATGAGCTTTCCAAAAAGAAGCTTGTTAGAGGTTTGCCTCAGCAACCTTTCAAGAAAGATAAACCTTGTTCTGCTTGCATTATGGGTAAACAAACCAAAACAAAGTTTCCCTCAAAATCCCTAGCTACTATTAGTGATCCACTTCATATGCTTCATATGGATCTTTTTGGTCCAATGAACACTAGTAGTCTAGGTGGGAAAAGATACACTTTGGTTGTTGTTGATGAGTATTCAAGGTTTACCTGGGTTATCTTTTTAGCTGCAAAGAGTGATGCTCCTGAAGAAATCATTAATTTAATCAAGAAAGAGCAGGTTCAAAAAGGTGTTCTTGTTAAACAATTGAGAAGTGACCATGGCACTGAGTTCAAGAATGTTACTTTAATTGAATTTTGTGAAGAATCTGGAATTGGTCAAAATTTCTCAGCTGTTAGAACTCCACAACAGAATGGAGTTGCTGAGAGAAGAAATAGAACACTTATTGAGGCAGCCAGAACCATGTTATGTCAATCAAATGTTGCACTCAGATTCTGGGCAGAAGCTGTCAATACAGCTTGTTATACTCAAAACAGGTCATTAATTGTGAAGAGACATGGCAAAACTCCCTATGAATTGTATCATAAAAAGGTGCCTACTATTCATTACTTTCATGTATTTGGATGTAAGTGCTATATTTTGAATCAAAGGGATCAGCTTGAAAAGATGAGGCCAAAATCTGATGAAGGTGTGTTTATTGGTTATTCTTCTGTGTCTAAAGCATATAGAGTGTATAATAAGAGGAGGATGAAGATTGAAGAATCCATTAATGTTTCCTTTGATGAAAGTCCCATTGAAATGGATCAATTCTCTAGTTCTGAGCATTCTGCACTTGGTGAATTGTCAAATTTAATTTCTGGTAACAATACTCAGACTCTAGATTCAGAGTCTGAGACAGATGAATTTAATTTGTCTGGACTGAAACATTCTGCAGATAATGCTCTCACTGAAGAAGTTCAACAAGAAGATGAGCCAATTGTTATTCATGAAGATGATCAACCTTCCAATACTACTGTGAATCTTGTTGTTCCTATTAGAAAATCTTCTAGAAATATTGTTATTCCAAAGCATCTTGAAGATTATGTTGTAGATCCTACTGGTTTACCTAAAACTGGTTCTTCATCTCAGACACCTGTGTCTGATTTTGCAATTGCTAATTATTGTTTCTTCTCAAATTTTCTTTCACTCATTGAACCCAAAGAAGTAGATGAAGCATTGTCAGATAATGATTGGGCTGAAGCTATGACTGAAGAATTGACAGAGTTTGAAAGAAATGATGTGTGGGAATTGGTTCCAAAACCTGAAGGTAAAACTGCAATTGGCACTAAGTGGGTTTATAGAAACAAGGTTGATAAAGATGGTATTGTGGTTAGAAACAAAGCAAGGTTGGTGGCTCAAGGGTATAGACAAGAAGAAGGTATAGATTATGATGAGACATTTGCTCCTGTTGCTAGAATTGAAGCAATCAGATTGTTTCTAGCTTATGCCTCAGATAAAGACTTTGTGGTGTTTCAAATGGATGTGAAGAGTGCTTTTCTGAATGGTATTTTGCAAGAAGAGGTGTATGTGAAACAACCTCCTGGTTTCAAAAATAAGAAGTTTCCAAAGCATGTTTACAGGTTGAAGAAAGCTTTGTATGGTCTGAAACAAGCTCCCAGAGCATGGTATGATACTCTGTCAACATTTCTTCTAGAAAAGAAATTTTCTAGAGGAGCTATTGACAAGACTCTATTCATCAAAAAGGAGAAAGGTGATGTGTTACTGGTTCAAATTTATGTTGATGACATTATTTTTGGGTCTACTAATCCAACTTTGAGAAAATGGTTTTCAGATATAATGTCAAAAGAATATAGGATGAGTAATTTGTGTACTCTAAACTATTTTCTTGGGCTTCAAATTAAGCAAAGTCAAGAGGGTATTTTTATTAACCAAAGTAATTATGTTTCTGATATGCTTACTAAATTTGGTTTTAAAAATTGTTCCACTTTAAGAACCCCAATGAGTATTTCTGAAAAGCTTGATAAAGATGAATCTGGAAAACCAACTTGTCAATCAACCTATAGAGGTATGATTGGATCTTTGTTATACTTAACTGCTAGTAGACCTGATATAATGTTTGCTACATGTATGTGTGCACGTTATCAGTCAGATCCTAAAGAGTCTCATTATAAGGCTGTGAAAAGAATTTTTAGATACCTGAAAGGTACTCCTAACCTGGGTCTTTGGTATGCTAAAGACTCAGGGTTTGATCTAATTGGTTATACAGATGCAGACTATGCAGGTTGTAAGTTAGACAGAAAAAGCACATCTGGGGGTTGTCAATTGTTAGGTGGCAAATTGGTGAGCTGGTCAAGTAAAAAGCAGAATTCAGTTGCTACTTCAACAGCAGAAGCTGAATATGTAGCTGCAGGGAGTTGTTGTGCTCAATTGCTTTGGATGCAACATCAGTTATTGGATTTTGGATTATCATTAACCAAAACTCCAATCATGTGTGATAATGAAAGTGCTATTGCTATTACTGAAAATCCAGTGTTTCATTCCAGGACCAAGCACATAGAGATCAGACATCATTTTATAAGAGATTGTGTTGAGAAAGGCAAAGTGGTTTTAAAACATATTGGCACAAAAGATCAACTGGCAGATATTTTTACAAAGGCACTTCCTGAAGAGAGGCATTTCTATCTTCTAGAAAAACTTGGTATGATAAATCCATCAACAGAAATGTTGACATGTGAAGACACTCTCTAATCTTGTTGTTGTAAAAAAAAAAAAAAAAAAAAAAAAAAAAAAAAAAAAGAGTCTGATTTTCAGAGTCTGGATGACGTCATATTTATCCAGAGTCTGAGGTTATTTATTTCTTTTATTTTTTTATTATGTATTTTAGTATATTTTTATTTTTGTTTTTAAAAAGAAAAAGGGTTATTTTAAAAGGGGTAAACGGTAAATAAGTTGGAGGGTTAAAAGTAACTTTTTGAAATCTTGTTAGATATAAATATCCCTCCATCTGTCACAATCGATTTCAATCTTTGAAACCCTAAATCCCCTTTTCGATCTTCAAGTTCAAAATTCCCTCAATTTTACTGCAATTCTCCTTCGATCGATTATAATGGCACGCACAAAGTACATTCCTTATGTTCTGGTACCCACTCCAAACATGATCCGAGCTGTAGAGATCAAAGCAAACAAAGATGTTATGGTTTCAGCAAACAATCGAGTTGCTTGTGATAGTATTCCAGAGAATTTTGCGAATGAAGGTTATGAAGAGGTGATCGAGTTCATGCATAATCATCCACTAAGGGATGCATTCTTCAAAACGACCATAATGTTTCCTGAGTTGTTAGCCGAATTTTGGTACACCTGTGTTGGTGATAGAGAAGCATGGACGCTTACAGGGACTTACAGAAACGGTAACAACACACTTGTCCTTACTGAAGATCATCTAAGGTTAGCTTTAAACTTTCCAATGAGAAACGATTATGTTAGAACGACTTCTAAATCAGCTGCTAGATTAAGCTTTAATATGGTAGGTCAAAAAGTGACTGATTCAACTGTTAAAACAAGTATGTTTTCACCTCGATGGATGTTTGTTTTGTCGAATGTTGTAAGGAGTTTGAGTTTCAAAAGTGGTAGCTTGACTGAAATCAATGATTTTGAGGCTTACTTGTTTCATGCTATTGTTACTGGGAGGAATATCGATTTTGCAAGGTTGTATTTCAATGAGATGTTGTTGTTAGCTGAAAGAACACCCAGAGATCATAATGTTCCATTCATAAGGGTTTTAAGTTTGATGATAGAACAGGCTATTACTCCTAATTTGTATGATGGGTTGAGGGTGTTCAGGGTTTATGAGTTTACAGCTGTTCCTGAGTGTAGCACAAGGATGTTTCACAGTCACATCCACAACAATGAAATTGGACTCACTCCAGCTATGCTTCAGTGGATCAACAATGGTCAACCAGCTCAACCTGGTCAACCAGATCAACCTTTAGATCATGAGCAATCAGGGTCTGAAGGGGAATCACATGCAGGGTCTGATCAACCAGGGTCTGCAGGTGATCAAAACATTGATCAACCAATTATAGAATCTGATCATTCTGATTCTGCACCCCCAGTTACTCCACCACATAATGATCAACAAGCAGAGCAGGCAGAAGGCATGAATGAGGAACTCCAACTTGATTCAAACCCACCTTCTCCCACTGCTCAAGAGGTCCACTCTCCATTAAACAACCTTATGAGCTTACCAACTCATATTGAGAATATTCACATGTCTGAAAACCTAGTTGTTTCAGCACCCATAGATGCACATCAAACATCTATTAGGCAAGGTGCTGCAAGTGCAACTCCATCACCTCTGCTAGAGGTTGGTGAGGGGAGTACTTTAACCCAGCCTAAACCATCTAGGATAGTGAGCTTGGATAACCTCATTACAGTTACTGAATTAACCCCCTCAGATAACTTAAATCAAGTCCCAATCCTGGACTTATCAAACCAAACTCAAGACCAATCTATGGCTAAACCTACCTCAGACATCAGTCTGCCACTCCACTCTCCAAATGTCCAATCCTTACACATTCTTGCACAGGCTGCCAATGCTTCATTCAGATCACAGGATGAAGTACAAGTCTCAATAACTTCTTTGTCCAAGGATCACTCTACTTCACAACAGGTAAGTGTTGAGGACATACAACCTTTATTAATCCCAACTGGTTCTACATTGCAGGCTGAGGCACCAGTCACAGAGGTTGGCTTTTCTCAAGCTTTGACTTCTATGGCTCAGGAGTTTGATGACAAGCTTCAGGGTGTGCAGTCACAAATTAATAAACTTCATTCTAACTTTAATAATAATTTGGTTTCAAATAATGAGGTGTTGGAGGTTAGGAGGTTGGTTGGGATTGTACAGGGTTCTGATGATATTGCAGGTTTTGGTGATCGATTGAGCAGTTTGGAGGCTAAGATGCAGGGTGTTGAAGAAATTAAAGAGTGTTTTGCTGGTTTTGCCTCAGATATCAAGTCTATTAAGGATGATCAAGCTGAAATTTGGAGATTCTTATCTGCTCTCTCTCAAGATGATGTCAAAAAGGGGGAGAAACGAAAGAGGTTAGCTGCAGGTGGTGATGGTGAGTCTTCCAAAAGGGCTCATATTGAGGGGGAGTTACAGGTTGAGGGGGAGAATAATGATAATGAAAGAACTGAAATTGAAGCTGAGGTTATTGAAACTGAAGTTGTTTATGCTGAAGTTGTTCCAATGGTTGAAGATGAGATTGTTGTTAGAGATGATGGTGATCAAGTTAGAGATGATGGTGATCAAGCAGTTTCTCAAGAAAATGTTGAAAATGTTCAAGTTGTGGTTGCAAATGTAAGTCAAATGGGTACAGGTGATGGTGTTGACACAGGTGAGGATGTACAAATGAATGTTGAAGAGGGTGGTGCTAGTGTTGATCAATCTGGTGTTCAAACCGATGTTGGTGAAAGTGGTACTCAAATCATAGTTGGTGGTCAAGAAAGTGTTCTTGATATTGCTGCTGCTCAAGAGAGGCTGAGGTCTTTGATGAATAAAAGGTTTAGGTTTAAAAGGTATGAAGGAGATGTTGTCAGTGTTGAGATTGTGAAGATTGAAACTGAGGTGAATTTGTTATTAACCATGACCCATTTGTCTGATAGAAGAATAAAGGTGAAAGTGAGTCATATTTTGAGACTTGGTTTTTGTGAATGGAGAGGGTTGGCTGTTTGTATTCAAAGATGTGAGGGAGATAAGGAAATTGTTGATGAAGTGTTTAAGAAAGTTTGTAATTTAGTTCATCTTGTGTTTGAAGAAGGTTTTATTAGCTCGAAGGACTATGAAGTTTTCTGTAGTATGTTCAATTTGGAGATGAAAGAGAGAAGATTTAGAGGACATGTTGGTAGATACTCTGTTCCAGAACATTTGCAGTTCATTGATGAATGTTATGTTGAATATCTAGATGCTCTGATGATTAAAACGACTAGAAACCAAAGGATGCTGATTAGAGTAGAGCAGTTTGAAGGTGCTGACATTAACTTGTTGCTTGGACCGTTAACTAGGTGTACGAATGAACAGAATCATCATTTTCGGGTTAAATTGTTGAAACATTTGGAAGGTAAGTTGTTTATGTTGAAGAGCATTAAGTCAATGAAGAGCAAATGTAGGTTGATCAAAAAAGAGCTTGCAAAACTGAAGAAGTAGAAAGGGTAGTTTTTGACATCATCAGATAGGGGGAGATTGTTGGAATAAGATCTGATGAGTCAAAATGTTTTGCAGGAAGTTAGAGTCTGGAAGTTAGAGTCTGGAGATGCAAGTTGCAGAATCTGTTTGTGTGAACGGTTTAATTACTTGGTAAAGAAGCTATGGGAATTCTGGAGATCTGGATAAATATTTAGAAGATCACGTTTTGATTTGATATTATCTCTAGAAGATAAACACTGATTTGTTTAGAATATTAATAAGTTTTAGTTTATCTTTTCCTATCTTTTAGTCAAGTAGTTTTGGAAACCAAATCTTGGAGATTTGGTTTAACCTTGTATAAATAGGGGTACGATGTTCATTGTATTTTGTATCTCTCAAGCACGATTACTTTGTCTTTCATATTATATATCATTCGTGTTCTCTCAATTTTGTTCATATAATTTGTATCTATTGTTTATTGAGAGTTTAGTGTTCATAATCAAGTTATTGTGAACTAATAGTACCAGTGGCTCAAACCCACGTGGTGTGTCTCATAAATACTATTCGATATGTATAAGAGACAGCCCCTGCTGATGCACTTTCAAATGACATTCCTGTCAGATTTGATTATTTAATAGTCACAATGTTCCTTATTACAAATCGAATTATACGTTAATGAATACAGAACTAGGGATTCACAAATATGCGCTAACACGCTTCATATCTTGAGCTCGAATGAGCTCGCTAGCCTAGACGAGCTTTCATATGTATACATTAAATATGCAAGATTTGCAAGATTTTTCTCGAAAGAGCCAGCTCAAAGCTCTTGTTATAGTCACATTTGGGCTCCGAACATAAAAACTCATCCGGTAAAATCTTGAGTAAGGATACATATAGGGGTGTAAATTAAAAGAAAAAGAATATAAAAGCTCAAAGCTCGTTTTTGTAATTCATATTTGTATTTTGTATTACTTATTACTTGTAAATTAAAAAGAAGCAGCTATACAGATGATATTACACAAAAAGCTACATGCAACAGCGAAAATGCTATTCTGATTGGCTGCCATTATCTACCATGCAATTCTATTGGTCATAATACTGTTTACTCCTTATGTTATTTTAATCATTTTTACCTATTTGTTAATGTTAATTGTTTCCTTCATTGTAAAGAAAGTGACCCTTGTGCCTGGCTGTTATGTTTGACCTTGCATGTCTTCTACGTCTTAATTTCTTATTTCAATGTATGTGTCAACATCCTCTTCACCTATCAATACCGATTTTGTTTCTTAACTTTTCAGTGTAAAAATTAAAACACCCACAAAATATCCTCTGCTTTTTTGGAGGGTTTCAGTGTTTATTTGACAAATCGATGTGAAAGAAAGTGCTGTTACGCACCAAGAAGAACAAATAAAAGGTACGTAGTATGAATTTTATATCTATTAACGGTAATTATGTTTTAATATAGAGTTTAATCTTAATCTTATTAGATAACTGGGACTGATCGAGAACGTTTTATCGCCGTTGCCATGTCCGAATGACAGAAATCTGGTGTTAAACCCTACTCCGACGACGTTGCAATCCAAGTTCCGGCGACGTTTCGACTTCGGCATGGGAAAACGGACGTTCGGTTTCTTCTCCTTTTTTTTCAGTTTTCCTTTTTTTTTTTTTTTTTTTTGCAATGTTTGTTTGTCAGAGGGTGTATTTTTTTAGAGTTGCAGGATTATTTTTTAAAGAAGATGAAGGACAGGAACTAGAAGAAGTAGGTGAGAGAGATAAGGTTATATTTTTTTTTTTTTTTTAAAAGCCAAACAACTCTTTTAATATATATATGCAACGAAAAAAATTACACAGCATATTAGGATGCCTCCTACAACACAAACACACAGATTATGTACACAACGAAAAAAATTACACAGCATATTAGGTTATATGGGTTTGTTTATTTTAGCCACTGATGAAACCTTCCACCTAGGTATGCATATGTATGTCATCTTCCTATGTATTTTTCTTTTTAAATTTGAGCAAATGAAGTACTCAAATATATCCAAAAGTGATCCAAAAAATTTGGTTCTTTTTCTTTCACTTTTTAATTTAAAAGTAATAATAAAATAATATTATTACTTGTATTATTATTATTATTATTATTATTATTATTATTATTATTATTATTATTATTATTATTATTATTATTATTATTGTGTTCTCTATTATGTTTAATTTCTTTTTACGTTTTCATTTTGTAGGTTGATAATTGTGAAGAGGTACCCTGATATTGTTTGTGGATAGATTGGGAGATGCAAGGATGATGATGAACATGTGCAATGGAATCACATTTAGACTTACTGGACTTACAAAATTTGGTGTTGTATATATACATATATAGATAGCAAATAAGTCAATATAACTATATAGATGTAAGCCACAATCCACAAACAATAATCGCTGATACGTTTCGTTTATTTTTAAATTTTTTTTTTTTTTTTGGTTGTTGCTATTTTTGTATATGATATATAGAAGTTATTAATTAATTAACTATATACAAGTATATGGGAGAACAGCAAATTGATGCAACTATTTTTTATCGTTAAAGTTCGGTTTGGAAAACGTGAACTAAATATTAATGTTCGTTTCATTTTTTAAAGTTAAACAAATTCGTTTATTTAATAAGCTCAAAGACGATTAATTAAACACCGCAGTGAAGCGCGGCCAGCATTTTTCTTGTTTTATTCACGCATGCAAGTCCATTTCAGTTCCCATTCCCAATATATCTTTAGAGAAGTTTATAATATTTTAAAAGAGGTCAGTCTCACATCGCTATGAAATACAAATTTCCTCAATCTTCCTTGTGCATGTTAAGTCTTTTCATTCTTCAGCTAGAGGCATAAATCTAAATAAACAACACTAAAATATTTTGGATTCACACCTTAAAGTTGACTTCGAGCTTTTCATAGTAGTCATGAGCAGGGCTTGTTTAATGAATGAGTTAATTGTGTTTTTTTAAATGAGCTTTTAACGAGCTGAGTTCGAGCCTAAAGTTTAAGATTTAAGCCGAGCTCGAGCTCAAGCTTTAGGAAAAATTAAACGAGTCGAGCTCGAACACTACCAAGTTTGGACTCGCCTCGGTCCGTGTACACATCTAATAATATATAACTATACATAATGCAAATAAAAGAATACAATCGTTAAAACTTGTACGTTTCAAAATTTATCAATTCAAATGTTAATCATTACATTACAATATTCTTTATTTTTCGAAGCAATGCATAACAACATATAAAGGTTATGTTTTGATCAAAAAATGACTAATTACATTACATTACATTACATTACATTACATTACAATATTAACTATTAGACACAACTTATAAATAGTACTAGGGGTATTTTCGTCTTTTCACCTTTTTCCCCCCTTTCTTTTCCCTTCTTTCTTTCAAGTAACACCACAAAAGCCCCACACTTTGTTCAAAAATTAAAATTGGCCCCCAACACAGGGAGTTAAAGCGTCAAATCAAAATTTTCATAAAATATCTTAAATAAACTCCACTCAAATATTCAACAGGTCATATCTTCTCGCTCGCAACGAGTTAAATTTTTCCGACACCATCCTTAAACTTGAAATAATTTTATGAACACAATATCACTAACTATACGCAAAACGGACACTTTTAAAAAAAACGTTAAATATTTAGGGTACTTTTCATATATGTTGATTTTTCACTCGCAGGCTCCGTAACTAAACACAATAAAATACATTAAAAATCGAACCCCCGGCGCGAAGCGAGGGTTCGAAAACTAGTCTTAACTAATAGATCGAAATCTAACTAACTGAAGGGCCGTATTGTCATTATTTGATAATATTGGATTCAAGTGACAAAAGCTTCAAAGTTTTAGCAGCGAAGCTGGATATCCCCAAACTTCTACAAGTACGCACAAGGTTTCAAAACTCGCTATTCGGGGATTAATCGGTCGGGACTTTAGAAGGATTAATCGGTAATTCGGGGATTAATCGAAGATTAATCGGATTATACTGTATACATTTAAATATAAAATTTTAAAAATTATATTTGTAACTATATAAAAAACCATTAATATAAAGATTATTTTTAACATAATCGTCTAAAATTGTTCATTTTACTTCAAAACTATAAAATTCTAGTTTAAATTCATGTTAAAATGTTAACAATATTTTACTTTGACTGAATTTGATTACCAAATTCGATTTTTGTTCATCAATTGACGTTGACTTTTTAATTAAACGGATTTTTGGAAATCGAAACGGATTGCTTCTAAAAATGATTAATCGAGGATTAATCGGCGAGTAATCGGGTTTTTTTACGACACTGAGTACGCAGCAATAAATAAGAGAAATGTAAAAAATGAAAAATCATAAGTAGCCGTTGTTGTCCAGAGAGTGCTTGTTTTTTACTGCTCTAAGTTAAATCCCTATTAGGGTTTTATTCATCATCTGTATAGCGCCGCCATACTCCACCATCTCACGGATAATTCCCCCACAAATTCGACGACAATAAGCTTTTCAATTATCATTAAACCATATCCTCTTTCACCTTTTTTTTTTCTTTCTTTCTGGAAGGATGTCAGTTGCACACCAGCAAATTTCTGGGTTTAAAAGCTACAATTCATGGGGAAATAACTCCGCTTTTCAATTATTAAAACCTAATTCAACATTTAATCAAAATAGGTATACGTTTTTCATGCTTTCAAGTTTCAATCCGCATACTGGATTACTGCCTGTTAATATATCTCAAAAAATTGAGCTTTATCAGCTTCTTTTTATTTGATTTAGGCATTTCAAACAACTATGTTGTTAGAGTTCTTGTCTTTCTTTAATTTTTACTAGCAACTAGCAATAGATAGGGATGTCAATTAACATCTGATTTGACGGATATCCATCAGATCTGATCCGCCGAAAATGGATATGGATGATCGTGAATATTGGATTTGATATGCATATGGATATTTAGTGGATCTAAAGGGTATAAGTCCTTCGTATTGCACTTACAAAAATTAATGAAAGCCAATTTTAAATCGGTAGTGTACTATAAAGGAGATTAAACCCTAACATGTCATGAAAAAGGAGATTATTAAATTACTGGATGTATGTTTGATTTACCCAAATTATGTAAGTCCTTAGGTAAGCCCGGTGCAATAGGTGCCTAATGCGCTTATTCCTACTAGGACTGTCAGAGGGTGACATCTTTGATTCATGCTTTTTAACTTTGAGATAATGCTTCTCAGGTGTAAAAAATCAAATCTAATGCTCAATTGAGAAAAAATTTATTTCATGGTTTGTAAGGGCATTGTTCTCTGGCATAAGTTTTTGAGTGTCGGTATAGAAGTGGATAAAGCTGAGGTCGATGTGATTGTCAAACTTTCGCCCTATCTAATGTTAAGGGAGTGAGGATTTTTCTCGGTCATGCTGGATTTTACCGATGTTTAATCAAAGATTTTTCTAAAATCACGAGCTTCATGAATAAATTCCCCGAGAAAGATGCCCCATTTATCTTCTTCACGGATAAATGTTTGAGCTCTTACAATCTCCTTAAAAAAACTCATTAATGCGCCAATCACGATAGCTTCCAGTTGGTTACTTTCATTTGAGTTCATGTGCGATGTTTCTGATTACTGTGATAGGAGCCGTCTTGAGTTAGAGAATCGATAAACTATTCCAACCCATTTTTTACTATGTTAGCAATACCTTGCATAAAGCTCAATTGCATTACTTTACCGCTAAAAGGGAACTCTTTACCAGTATTTGCCTTTGATAAGTTTAGATCCTACCTTCTGCTGGCTAAAATGATCGTCTTTACCGTCATTCCGCCCTAAAGTATTTGTTCTTTAAACAAGATGCTATTTCCCATTTGATTCGAAGGTTATTGCTTTTGCAAGAGTTTATATTGAGATCCGGAACAAAAGGGGTTGGAAAATGTTGTTTCCGATCATCTATCTTGACTTGAGAGCCTACATCTAGAGGTTCTCTATGAGTCGGCCATTAAAGATGTGACTATTCTGACGAAACTCTCATGAAAGTTGAGAGTGCTGAGCTTCCTTGGTTCGCGAATTATTTAGTTAGTGGATTTCTCGAGAAGGGTATGTAACATTGAAAATGATAAAAATTCTTTAGTGACGTGAAATACTATTTTTGGGAGGATCGATATCTCTCCAGAAGCTGTCTCGATGAAATAATCCGGAGATGTGTAGCTGGTGAGGAGGCCAGACGGATTTTACTCCGTTGTCATCTCGGTCCTATTGGTGGTCATTACGGACCTCGGCTCACAAGGAAAAGGGTCTTTGAAGCTGATTTCTATTGGCCTACAATACTTCAAGGATGCCCACCTTCTTTGCAAATCTCGTAACCCATGACCTGGTTGAGTGAATCCAGATATTTTGCTAATAGCTAGTAAGAACACCTACACTAAAATTTCTCACAGTCGCATGTGCTACATTAAGCGATTTATCTCCAACACCGTCAACTTCGGAAAGGAGAGTTTTGAGAAGATCTTATCATTGCTTAGTTTTGTTCTTATGCCAAATTCTTCGTATTTCTATCACTCATCAATGTTTAGTTTTGTTCAAACTTCTTACAAACCTTCAAACTATCAATCAAGTAATTCAAAATAATAAATATTTGGTATCATAAACAATATTTGCTCCAAAATTGACCTATTACCCATCCTTTTCTAGTTGTGTTCAAGCTTATAGATCTTCAAATTCTTCCATCAAGGATCATCCTCAAACAACTTATCGTTAAAATCAATTTTTCCCATGGAGGGATCAACCTCAAACACTTTCCTCGGGGGTGTTGATACTAGATTCCGTTTCAGTGTTGGTTCCGGTGCTGGTGCTAGTTTCACTACCAGTGGTAGTGGTAGAGCTGGTACTGGTGCCGAAGTAAGAACCGTTTCTGGTGTCTGTGGGTGATAGTGGAACATCCAAATAAATACATCTTCAAACCTCATGTTACAAACACACATGTCATTATATGCCTTGCATTCTCATTTCATTATTATGCCTCATAATTTATTATGGAATATGCACAATTCCGTTGCGAAATTTGCGACCGGCCTTTCCATAATCTTTATGACAAGTAAGACGAGAATGCAATGCATAATAATTACGTGTGTGCAATTTGTAACATGAGGTTTGAATGTGTATTTGATTGGATGTTCCATCATCACCCACTGGCACTAGCATCGGAACCGGCTCTAGCACCCGCACCTGTAGCGGCTTTAGCACCAGTATGGGAACTAGTACTAACACCGGAACCGGATTAAGCACCAACATTCGCGAGGAAAATTATGTTCAAAAGTCAGAAGGTGTGTTGTTTGAGGTTGATTCTTCATGGGAGGATTTGATTTTGAAGATGAGTTGTTTGAGGATGATCTCTCGAAGGGAGGATTTGAAGATCTGTAAGGTTGAACAAAAGTAATGGGTAATAGGTCAGTTTTGGTGCAAACGAGGGAAAAATCCCGCGTTGCGCTGCAGGGTACTTGTCGGTTAATTAACGTAATAAATAACGGGATGGGAAATTACCATTTTGCCCTTGGAAGTTGGGGTTAATTATGGGTCTGCCACTATGAACAGTAACATGCCTCGCCATAATTAGTATATAGTATTAATAATATTAATATTAATATTAATAATATTAATATTAATATTGTGTAGAATATTACATAATTATTATTTAGAATTTCTCTAGATGGATTGTAAGTTTGAAGGTTTGTAAGCAGCTTCAACAAAACTAAACATGGATGAGTAATAGAAATAACTGAATTGGTATAAGAACAAAACTAAATAAGGATGAGATCTCAAAACTCTTCTTTTTTCGAAGTTGACATTGGAAATAATTGTTGAATGCAGCGCATATGACTGTCAGAAATTTTACTGTAGGTGTTTTTGCTAGCTAAATATCTAGATTTAGTCAATTCGGGCTGCGAGTTACAAGATTTGCAAAGAAGGTGGACATTTTTAAAGATTGTAGGCCAATAGAAACTGGCCTCAAAGACCTTTCTCCTCGTGAGTTGAGGTCCGTAATGCCCACTGAGATGACATTAGAGTAAAATCCGTCTAGCCTCATCACCGGCTACACATCTCCAGATTACTCCATAGGGACAACTTGTAAGAGAGATATTGATCCTTCCAAAAATAGTATTTCACATCGTTAAAGAATTTCTTCCATTCTTTATGTGACATACTTTTCTCGATAAATCCACGTAGATAAGTAATCCGCAGAAACTGCGAACCAAGCAAGCTAGTCGATCTCAAACTTTTATGAGAGTTCCGTTAGGAAAGTCATCTTTAATGGCTGACTCATAGAAAACCCTAGATGTGGGTACTCAAGTCGACAAAGATGATCGCCAAAAACATTTTTCCGCCCCTTTTCAGTCTCAGATCTCAATATCATACTCTTACAAAAACAAGATTAATCGAATCAAACGAGGCTTAGCATCTTATTTAGAGAACTAGGCAGAATGATCAATAAAGATAACCATCTTATCTAGCACAAGGTAGGATTTAAACTAATCAAAGGCAAAGACTATGGTAAGGAGTTCCTCTTTGGTGGTAGTGTAATGCAATTGGGCTCCTTGCAAAGTCTTGCTAGTAGTAAATCGGTTGGAATCGTTTGTCGATTCTTTGACCCAAGATAACTCCTATTTTGAAATCAGAAGCATCGCACATTAGCTCAAATGGAAGAGACCAATTATGAGTTATCATGATTGGATCATTCATGGGTTCTTTTTAATGAGATTGAAAGAGCTCAAACATTCATCCGTGAAATCCGGCATGCCTAAGAATACTCCTCACTCCCTTCAACATTAGATCAACATTAGATGGGAGCGGAAGTTTGGCAATCACATTGACCTTAGCTCTATCCACTTCTATACCTATACTCGAAATCTTATGCCCGAAAACAATGCTCTCGCGAACCATGAAATGACATTTTTTTTCAATTGATCACTCATAAGAAGCATTCTCTCAAGGTTAAGAACGCATGAATCAAAGGTGTCACCGAAAATTGTAAATTCATCTACAAACACTTCGATACACTCTTATATTTATCATGAGATATCGCCGTCATGCACCTTTAAAAGGTAGTTGGGGCGTTGAAGGACATGCGTCTATATGAAAAAGTGTCATAAGGGCACGTGAAGGTAGTTTTGTCTTGGTCTTTCGGAAATATCTCGAGAAACCGTCATGATAGCAATAGAAACTATTTCCCGCCAACTTTTCCAACGATCGGTCTATAAAAGGTAAAGGGAAGTGGTCTTTCCTAGTGGCATCGTTAAGCTTCCTATAATTATTATAAAACTGCCACCCTGTGAAAGTCCTAGTGGGAATAAGCTCATTGATTTCATTAGTGATCACGGTGATACAACCCTTTTAGGGCACACATTGCACTGGGCTTACTCAAGGACCATCAGGGGTAAATCGAATATGCATCCAGTAATTTGATTACCTCATTTTTCACGACATCTTGCATTAGGGTTTAATCTCCTTTGTCGTTGCGACGGGCTTACTCAAGGACCATTAGAAGTTGAGTAAATCGAATCTGGATAGTCCGGTAATTTGATTACCTCATTTTTCACGACATCTTGCATGTTAAGGTTTAATCTCCTTTTTCGTTGCACAGGGCTTACTCAAGGGCTATCAGGAATTGGGTAAATCGAATCTGCATCCAGTAATTTGATTACCTCATTTCTCACGACATCTTGCATCTTAGGGTTTAATCTCCTTTGTCGTTGCACCACCGGTTTAAAAGTGTCTTCCATTTAAATTTTGTGAGTGCAACTACAAAGATCTTGTACCATTTAGATTATTCATATCCATTCTTAGTCAAATATAATGTAGTGTCCTTCCATTCAACCAAATATCTTACCCAACTACCCTTTCACCTCTCAACATCCGATATTCTATCTCAAGAAAAAGCTTTGATTCTGAATATCGTTGCCAACCTTGCTGGACTGACGGACACCATCGTCCTCATTGTTGGACCACCATAAGAGAGCATTATGGTTGAACCGTTAGCCGTCATCGTGCTCCACAACTACTAACGACTTCTCAGTTATTTTCTTCTTTTTAGGTGTCTTTGTTTTTTCTTTAAATACTTGATTATCTAATTATCATTTATGAATATGTTTAATTAACTCTTTAGTTTCATAATGATATATGAAAGCTAGAGTTTGTTCAATCAGTTGTGCTTTTTTTCCGTCTTAAATTTGTAAAATTTAATTGTGATTTTAAAACATAAAATCATATAAGGTTACTTTTACAAATATATGATTGTGTAAATTATAAACTATAAATTATTCTATTATTGTGGGTTAAATACTATTGGGATTTTAGTCTTTTACTAATATATTAAATTAATGTGTTTGGGGTTGTTTCATATGTCATTATGTGTAAAGTGAAACCTTGTGAAACCTTTGGTGTAAGTTTAGTTTGTGCTTGGTATGCTCTACTTGGAGATGATCATAATCTTATATGTATGGTGTTCATTTGTTGTCATTAGATTGTAGGTACTGAGCATGTAGGTTATATGTGTTATTTAAATATTGGAGAAATCTCTTTATATGTGTTACTGAGTATGTACTGAGCAATCTCTTTATCCGTCGAATCGAGAGAGGGATGACTCTTTCTACTCTTGTGAGTGTTTCACTCGGGGTGGAGAAACGATTTCTCTTTATTTAAGGATGGAGGAAGGATTGTCTACGTCACACCTCCCCCATACCCCATACATATGGGATTGGGTTTTGTTGTTGTTGTTGTTGCAAAGTAGAACACCTTGATTTATGATTGAACAAACTAGAAGAGACTGATTTTTTGATTGTACAAAGTTCTAACAAACTATGACCTTTGATTGTATTAATAAGTTGAGAAAAATAATGAAATGATGAATTATCCAATGAATATCCATTAACCCGACCAATCCATCGAATATGAATGTGTATGGATGAGTTAAAAATAAGCAGATATAGATATGAATGCAAAAAATCATAATGGATATGGATTTGGATATGGCATAATCCGATCCATATGTGATTCATTACCATCCCTAGCAATAGCAATGATATATGTATATGTTTAATGTTGTTACAGACCTGTGAGATGGAAGAGCCCATCTGCAGCTATAATTCCAAATTTTCATCTACCAATGCGCAGCTTCGAAACTAAGAACAGGTATCCCTGCCACCTGTCTGTCTGTTTTCCTTAACAAAAAATGTGTATTTGATTCGATAAATGTCATTCAATTTACTGTCTCTTAGTTTATTACATGTATAATATCATTTATATGTTATGTTATGTTATGTTATGTTATTAGGACATCAACAGATGAGATTAAGTTAATGCGGTTGATTACAGCCATTAAAACTCCTTATTTACCTGATGGGAGATTTGATCTTGAGGCTTATGATGCATTGGTAAATATGCAAATTGAAAATGGAGCTGATGGTGTGATTGTTGGTGGTACAACTGGTGAAGGCCAGTTGATGAGTTGGGATGAACATATTATGCTTATCGGTCATACCATTAACTGCTTTGGCACGTAAATTAAGGTCACTGCAAAATTACCCGCTATTAATATTATATACTCCCTCCGTCTCAATTCTTTTCTCCTAGAATTATTATTTTCTACTTCTATTAACTTTTCAGTTTTATCCTAATTAAAGTATAAAAGAAATTTTCTCTCTTTATAATTACGTATTTATGAAAGTGGACAATTAATTTAGGACAGCTAAAAAAATAATAATAATGGACAATAGATATGGTACGGAGAGTGTATTATAGAGTATATATCGATATAGATTCTGTATATAGGTAGAAGGTTTTCCCTGTTCGGGCTACCCGGGAGGGCGAGTAATCTGGCCCCATACTCTGATGTACGCAGCCCAACAGGATTACTCCCTGGCTGTTTCCAACCCATCCCTGGCCACCACTAAATATTCGCCCTAGACGGGATTCGAACCTAAGACCTCTTGCAAATAGATTCTTTATATATTACTTTGTATACTTGAACCTAGAGGTGGCAATTTTGGCAAAACTTACAATGGGTCAATATGGGCTGTACTTTATCTCAAACTAGTCAAATAGGTAAAACATAATATTTAGCTTAAAAGAAAACATATCCAAATGGTTTCTCGAACATAAATTTATAATCATGTTTAGTGGACAAAAACTGTAGACTGTTGTTGTAATCACTGTAATAAAGTTGTAATTTATAGAAAAGTCGATGAAATGAAAATAAATTAAAAAAATATGCGAGTCAATCCAACTCAATTAAGCCCATTTTGACCTGGACTTTTTTTGACTTGTCATCTAACCCGCCCATTTTGCCACATCTACTCTGCATGTTTCGTGGGGACTTAGACTTATGATGTAACATAAATCTCAGGTCATTGGTAACACTGGAAGTAACTCAACACGAGAAGCAGTTCACGCAACTGAACAGGGATTTGCAGTTGGGATGCATGCAGCTCTTCACATCAACCCGTATTATGGTAAAACATCATTAGAAGGTATGGTTGCTCACTTCCAATGCGTGCTCCCAATGGGTCCCACAATCATCTACAACGTGCCATCACGAACAGGTCAAGACATTCCGCCACGTGTCATCCACACAATTGCCGACAGCCCTAACTTTGCAGGCGTCAAAGAATGTGTTGGACACAACAGAGTAAAAGAATACACAAAAAACGGGATATCCGTTTGGAGCGGTAATGATGACGAGTGTCATGATTCAAGGTGGGACCATGGAGCTACGGGAGTTATATCGGTTACTAGCAATTTAGTTCCGGGTCTGATGGGAGAAATTTTAACAAAAGGCAAGAATCCTTCACTTAACGAAAAGCTATTACCTTTAATAAATTGGCTTTTTTGTGAGCCAAACCCAATTGGGGTAAACACTGCTTTAGCTCAGTTAGGGGTTATAAGGCCTGTGTTTCGACTGCCATATGTACCACTCCCTTTGGCCAAACGGGTCGAGTTTGTGAATATAGTGAAGGAAATTGGGTGGGAGAACTTCATAGGAGAGAAAGATGTCCAAGTTCTTGGTGACGATGATTTTATGTTAGTGGGTCGTTATTAGTTAAGCTAATACTAAAGACTGAGAATTTTTTAAATAAGTTTATTTGTTGAGTCTTTCTACTCTTTAATGTGTTAATGTGTGCATGAAGTTTGATGGTCTGTTGAACTTTCTTGTAGTATATGTATATGTATGTATATCAATAGCCTTCTTTCTTTTTTCTTTTTTTTAACCTGGGTATCCAAACGGTCAACTTGACTAATCCCAGGGCGACTACTCGCTACGCGAGCAGCCCGGAGTCATTGCAGGCGAACCTCTGTAGCCATGAGTGGAGCCTTCTTTCTTTTATGACCAAAATCTATGAGTTATTTATTGTTGATAGCATACTTCATATACTTACGGGGGAATTGTTAGGAACCATCAATCATCAATCAATAACATAAAAATATAAAAAATATGGTGCAATGAAGTGTAACTGAAACATCCGATATAAATGCCAACACATGTCAACTAAAAACTTTTAAATGGGTGTTATTAGATGCTCATTAATTTCTCCCAGGTTCATCGGTTTTACCCAAATGGACAAGGTGTTCTGGGTAGTTATCCTGTAAACTATATGAACAGTGTTATATCTTGGTAATTAACTAGTTATTCTCTATTTGACAGTTGACGTAATTTTTTTTTTTAGAAAAGCAAAGATTTTAATAGATATCCCCTCGCTAGGAAAAAGAAAACAAATTTACGTTGGCTTTTGTAGCCATACATTATATTATATTATATACCTATATTAAAAGGTAAAGTGAAAAAGAATAGTGCTATTCATTTCCCACTTTTCGCAAATTTAACCCCCTAACTTTAATTACATTACAAATTGAACCCCCCACTTTACACATATATTTTTCCCTAAATTTCACAAGCTCAACTCCCTAACTTTTATTAAAATACAAATCGCACCCCCACTTTACTAATTTTTATTTTTTTTACTAATATTCAATTTTCACAAACTTAACCCCCTAACTTTTACTAAAATACAAATCGAACCCCCACTTTATACGTACAGTTTTTTCAAATTTCACAAACTTAACACACTAACTTTTATTAAAATACAAATCGAACCCCCACTTTACTAACTTTTTTTTTTTTAAATAAAACCCGAACGCTAAAAGAAGCAACTTTCACAAAAGGAACAACCCTTCAATGTTATGTCGAAAAAAATTCTTTTTTACAAAATAGATCAAGACTTTTTTTTAACTCGCATTCAAAACGGAGCCCCCGGCGCGAAGCGAGGGCTCCACAACTAGTTCCAACTAAAACACTTGCGGCCTCTATTACAATTTACAATACCAATTAAAAAACATCTCTAATGAATTTGACATTTTCCCGGCGAGGGAATGGCCGAAAGATAACAGTATGCAGTAGCTTCCATAACGTCCACTATGAGGTCGCAAAATCACCAATAATTTGATCTTCGAATCCGCATTCAACCTTAAATCATCAATCCACAAATTTAGTTCTTGCCATGAAACAAAGAGAGGAATGTCACGGCCCCCAAGTTAGATTTCCATCTTCCTCCAGATATTGATAGCTACCGGGCAATGAAAAAACACATGTTCTATCGATTCAATGCCGTAACGCCAGAATGTACAACAAATATCTTCAATTTCCAAACCTTTTTGCTTCAGTTTTAACCTTGTAGGTAACCTGTCTAAAGCAAGTCTCCACAAAAAAATATTAACTTTACGCGGGATACAATCATACCATCAAGTAGCATTAGCCGCTGTAGGGAGGATTAAATCATCAATAGCAGCTCGGGTAGCTGCTACCGAATACAACACATCAACAGAATATATCCATGACCATCGATTAGCTTGATCAGATAATGATACAATTCCGTTTATCATATCTACCAACGCTTGAATATTTCTGCTGCCCACCTGATCACGAGACCAATACCAGTTCCATGAGTTATTAAACCAACGGTCTGCTACCTTACTTTGAGGCTCGGTATCCAAATGAAACAAGCGAGGGTACCTCGTTGCTAACTTCCCAACACCACACCAAACATCCTACCTGAATAGAATATCGCAACCATTCCCAAGTTTCGTGGACAAAGCGGATTTTTCTGTTGTGCATTAGCATATATTTTGAGGATGTTTGCCCAAATTTCTTTGTGTAGAGAATTTAAATCTACCACACCTGTATTTGCACCATGAATCGACTTAAAATTTTTTTCCCCATTTTGCCTCTGGTTGAATTACGATCCTCCAAATCCACTTGAATATAAGTGCCATGTTGAAAGCCCGCAAACTACCAACACCTAGACCTCCCTTTTCGTGAGATGCTAAGATTACATTCCAACTTACCAATGCATTTTTCTAGAGTCACAACCCCAAAAGAAACCAGCGCTAATGGATTCGAGTTCATTAATGATGGCCTCCGGACATTTAAATAACGACAAGTAATAAACTCCAAGACTACCCAAAATCGATTTTACAAGATTAAGGCGCCCACCAATAGAGATCAAAGATGCTTTCCATCCCGACAACTTTTTCTTGATTTTATCAAGGATCGGTTTCCAACTTCCAATTAGATTCATATTAGAACCCAATGGAAATCCAATGTATCTAAATGGTAGTAAACTTTTCGAACAACCTGCTTCTGCCACCCACTAATCGATTTCCATATCCGAAACTCCCAGGCCAAAAACTTGCGATTTCATCACATTTATCTTTAGACCCGAGTGTACCTTTACCGGCTTGAGGATTCGAAATCTTGAGTTGTCGGACTTGTTTCCCATTCCTTACCTTCCAGTACCAACCTTCTTCATCTTTTCGGTATGAAAAACTACCCATGATAGGCCGGGCGGCGCTGTTGTTGATCGTAGATCCGATATGCTAGGAGTCGCCCTAATCCCAGGGACGAGAGTTTTTTTTCTTTCTTTTTTCTTGAATTTTACACTCGACGTAACATAAACTTGTAAACCTGTAACTAACATATGAAAGTCTAAACACTGTTGCATTGAATGATCCTTACCAACATATAATATCACTCAAAATATTTTGGAACATATTCAACCTAAAGGATGCTCAATACCAAGTTATCAGTTTGACAGTCATATCTAACAGGAAGCTGCCTTCTTTCTGTCTATAACCAACCAAATCAGTACAACCATCATATTAACACAAATAAATCGAAACTAATTGCTATAACTTGTACATTCACTTGTTAACCATTAATCGAGACTAATTGCTACCAGTGTTCTTAAGACATACTAAGAATATTACCAATTTCAAGTGAAAAACACAACTTCATACCTAATCTAAAACTTATACGACTAAACTTTACTTGTAAAGAGTAGGTGTTGGTTGTTGTTTATGTCTTTCTTTGCTTACGGAAAATGGATCAACCCATTTTGAGTCCTCCCGGACTGCCTTCTCCCATCGCTTTTTGAATATTTCAAGCTCAGATGTTGACTGCCTCCTTATCTGCAACATTAACCTTAGATGTTTCAACTTTATCTCACTCAATTTTTCATTAAAAAAAGGGTTGTTTACTAATATAGATAATGATACTTTGAGATGGAATTGTAGTCTAATTGTGTTACCTCTGTTCGCATATCCATAGCACGATGGTGACTCTGAGAAAACAGAACAAATGCAAAGAAAAGCATAGCAAACAAGTAAATTCAGTTAATTTGTCAATGGGTAAGATTATAAAGCTTAACTAATGAGACAACAGTATTTAATACATAATTATATTTAGAAGTTGTGATGTGGTCCAGCGGTTGGTGGCCTGCCTCCTTTAGGGGAGGTCAAGAGTTCGACCCCCGTTGGCTACATATTTAAAACACAACTTCATCCCTGCCATGAACTACCCACCCATGGCACCTTTCCCATATCGTTTGGGGGGGTAAAGGGGAGGGGGTTTTTACTTGGCCGTGCCCTTGGATCGGTTTCAAGGTTTCCTCCCGGGCAGCGATGGGGGCGGGGTTATTATCGCTGCATCGGCATAGTCGAAATGGGAGATGATCGCAACGGGTCGTTTAGTCCCCCCTCGGGTGATCCTATTCGCTGTCAAAAAAAAAAAAAATACATAATTATATTTAATACATTACTGTTACTCCAATAAGATTATAAGTCAAATGGACAGTACCTTAGACAAATTGACATCATGGGAAGCCTGCAACAACGATTAAATGCGGTTAGCTACTTAGTTAGGTCTTATTTCTGCGTGGGAAATTTGGCAAGAATCAAACGCGGTTAGCTATACTTAGTTAGGGTCTTATTTTGATTAAGACAATTATCAAATTTGATACTTTTGATTTTCAATAGTAAGGTAAACTGACATTAGAATAGACATAATAATACCTTTTTAGCAGGACCGCCTAATGTCTGTATTCCTTGATGTAAAACATATTCACTATCGACAATTCCCACATTTCTCAACCCCTGATATTCGCAAAAAATAATAATCGTGATATATTCCAAATTCAGTATTTCGAAAAAATTGACAACTGTAGCAAATATTTTTATAAGAGATCTGAATGTTGAACTTACTTGAGCGCAATAGCCAAGTTTCATATCCATTCCCCATCCATGAACCAGGTCATTCTGCAAGTACAAGAAAGGAATTATATTAGGTCCAAAAATACTGAATAAAATAAATTGATTATATTGGGTACAACATTTGAGTTGTGCCACTTACCTATTTATTTATAATAATAATAATAATAAATTGAAATGGAACTTTTATGTTATATAGTGGAAAAAGAGACCTGAATAAGATGCCAAGCACAATGCCATGCAGTTCTGGAGAACACTGGAGCCATTCCTTCTACAAATCTACAACGTTATAGTTTATGATTATCTAAACATTAAACTATTAAATATATATAAAATTTCAAATTGAAAACGAAACGCCTCTTTAATCTCTAAGCTTATTTAATAAGGGAGATGGGTTTCGTGTAGGAGCTGCAGACATGCTACTTACCCAGTACATGGTGGACCCGCACCAACTCTTCTACATTTCGCGCTACCTTTAGCGTCATAAGACCTTCTTTAAAACAAGTACATGGGCATTAATTAGTGTATATAAAAAAGGGAATGATATTAATTATATCAACAAACAATAATGAATAATCCATTCAATTACCTATGGAACTTAAGTCTTTTTCTTCGTACTGTGATCCTATGATGTATATCTGTTGATTTTGGATCTAAAGCTGGTTGTGATATCTCCAGCCCTTCTTGTTTAACAATTTCCAAGTATCTGCAATTATAAATAAACGAAAATAGAGTTTAAAATAATGCTTATTAGAGTCTACAATGGTTTGAAAAGAAGAAGGATTATAAGAATGATCTAACAGACTGATCAACCATACCTTCTTGGGTTAAAGTGCTGAACAACTAGATCTTCGTCCCAAAGGAATACGTAATCATAAACTGATACAGCAGCTGGATGCAAAAACCTTTTTGCAAACCACCTAAAACATCACTTAGATTAAGCAATTACATATATGTGACTGTTATAATCTAAGGAGGTTCAAACGAATCAACTGGTGTTAAAATGGGTGCATGACTTTACCACTTTGTTTGGTTATCAGCTACAATATGTACAGCCTTCTTACTCCATTTGAGATCCCACCATGCATCCATATTCCCGTCGTAATGGAATAAAATAATCGTAAAATTATCTTCAAGAAACTGAAACACTGACGCTGGTTCAATATTTTTTATATAATGAATATGAATACCAAATATATATAATGAGTTTTGAAATTGATCATGTATGCATTTCATACCTTTTGAACAATGGTATCAACGTTACGTTTCTGTTTTAAACCTACTGGCATCGCCAGCAAGTTATGAGAACTGGAACCATTAGCCTGACATGCATTACAATTATTATTAGACTAAAGAAAACATATATAACTGTATCAGTATACTCTGCGCAGAGCATCCTAAACCCGTTCGGTCCACGACCCGTTTTTACCCAAAACCCATTTGGGTCAAGACCCAACCCGGCCCGTTTGCCAGGTATAAATAGTAGTAACAGTTACCATCAGTTTTGAATAGCTTGTTGACCATAAAGGTTTTAATTCCAAGTCAGATTTAGCTTCAACGATACCATGAGGTAAACCCCTTAAGCCTGTGTATGCTAATGAAAGTACCTGGAGGTAATCAGCATTTGAACTTAATTTTATATATAAATTTATGAACCAATTGGTGTTTAAAATGTGGAGAGTGATAGCGACATACCTTTGTATGTGAATATTGTAACTTTGTAGTTCTGTATGCAATATACAACATTATTGTACAAATAACTACCATGAAAGTTTTCTTTATGGATCGAAAAAGTCCCTGCATTTAAAAATACTCTGCATGATTATAATCTAATTAACAACATCTATAGACTCGTATAACCACGAAAAAACGAAGAACTTACCCAAACATAATGGATATGTCTTTTTCTTGTAAGATTTCTCCACGATTTAAGGCCCCTCATAGACAACTATTTCTCATGTATACTATTTCACACCAAACTGCAGTGACCACAGCTAAAACAACTATTAATCTGATCTGATGACAATTCAACAAGTAATAAAGGTACATTATAAATACATTATAAGGTTTAGTCCTATTTTCATTTTTTTTAGAAAGCATGTTCACAACTATGACTATATAACCATTAAAAGACAGTATGCTGCAAATATCAAGCATACTTCAGAAAGCAGCATTACTATTTACTAAGGTTCGGTAACAAAGTGACGTGCACTCAATATTTCCCCACTTAACTTGCTTAACTATCAAGTAATTAAATAAAATGTTTAACTACTTAAATAATGCTCTAATTCGGCAAATGAATATCGCGAAATAAGAAGTATCAAAAGGGAGTTGCATTAATCAAGCTGTTGAAAATAACAGCTTACATTCTAGGTTCTCAATCTCTGCATTCTCAATCAATTTCACAGGGAGAAATTAAGCACTATCTCGAATCAAAACATCAGAGGCAATTAATATGATGTCATACCTTAAATCCTTCCTAACTAAATTCAAAAAAAAAAAAAAATGTAAGTTTGACTTGATCAAGCCTATTGCTTAAAAATTAAAGGTGCAGCTCATCAACAAGCATACAAAATAAGAGTAAAAGTATATATCACTCTAATTTCATGAACAATTATCTAATCTAGCACCAAAAATAATTATAATTTCTCTAAGTGATGATACAAATCTAGAAACATCTAGAACAAGTATTAACCACTCTAATTTCAGGAACAATTATCTAATCTAACTATCTGTTCAAATGCAAAATCAAAATATTAAACACACGCATGCAGACGCACCTCGATCAATTAGATTCGTAGGTTCAAAAAAAAAGAAGTAATTACTGAAAATGCTCACGTTGTTTTCCGTATCAATAACATTTGCATTATAATTCGATGCAATTGAATGATGTTATGAATTATTAAATAAAAATAATCAGAAATTGTGAAATAAACTAACCTAGAGAAGCACAGATGTATGAGATTTGATTTGTGCACGAAAATTGAGTAACGGCGTGTAATGCATTCCGGCGAGTGTGTGCGTGTAAATGTAACGCGAAAGCAGAGGTGAGTTTTATTGGTTTGAATGTGAGGAGGAATGGGAAATAGTAGAAGACATTTATTAAATTGCATGTGTTTTCCGTTGTAGATGACGGGCCAACCGCGGCGATTGTGAGTTATTTAATTGCTTGCAATTTTAGATTCTGTTTGTTTCGAGAAAATAATAAATTGGAGTCATGTTTATTACGTTTCTAGTCTGTATGACTAAGATAACGATGTCCGTAAAAGTTACCATTAGAATGAAAAACTATTCATGTACAATTTTATAACAGTCACTTTAAATTGAACAAAATAATACAATTTTATTACAATCACTTTAAATTAAACAAAATAATCGTTTACTTTAGACTCTAGAGTTTAAGGCTTGTGATCAATGATACTGAGGGAAGGACTGCTCGAATGGTGGGTGGAAGCACAAATTATAAGAGAGGAAAAGTCGAATAAGAGAAGGTGATAATTTTAAGTACTTAACTAACCAAACAACATATAAAAAACGAAAGAATTCATTAGAACACGTTTGCTCTTTTCTTCTCCAGAATCCATGCATCCCCTATCAGTGTATAAACAACAATATCTCAAACACATTTCTAGGTTCGGCCTCAATGGAAAAAATGAAGTACCTAACAACGCATCTTCACAGAC
The DNA here is from genome assembly GCF_046630445.1 of Rutidosis leptorrhynchoides. NCBI lineage: Eukaryota > Viridiplantae > Streptophyta > Magnoliopsida > Asterales > Asteraceae > Rutidosis > Rutidosis leptorrhynchoides. The sequence goes on from NC_092333.1 coordinate 342,823,684, forward strand.
CAAGAATTACGCGATCAAATAGAGGGCTCCCACGGGGGTGCAGTTCAAGATTTAACTGAAGCATAAAGAAAAAAAATCTTCTATCATATTTTCTCGCTTTCAGCTTGGATTGCAAAGGGCTTATTCACTTGGTGAATCAAAAGCCTAGTTAATAGCTATGTAGTAATTTGTCAAAAGCCTGATTATATATATAGACATAAACTAATAGTTTTCGATCATATATAGATCATTCTTATGTAATCATAATAAATTAAATACGTTAATAATTCATATTTTCATTTATCTTAAATAGGAAAAAATGTTATATAAATAACTGTCGAGTAATTGGAATCGAATATTAGCTTCCTGGACAGGAAGCTCTCAGTGGAATTATTTGTTGTGTTCATCTTGTTTGTGTTTTTTATTTGCCTAAGTCCCCCCCCCCCCCCCCCCCCCAACACACACACACATATATATTGTTTTAGCGTAAAAAATTTAACTATATAACCATAGGTTTTCATAAAAATCGTGAAAGAACAAATTAAACCAATACAAAAAAAAAAAAAAATCCGGGCTCACCTCGCCTCTTTAAAGCGAAGCTAAAACAAACAGAACCAACCTATCTTAAGGGAGTCGTGTCATATCAAACAACGAAACCGGGCTAAACAAAACCAAGACGGACAACCCTACCAAAGACAATAAAACCAAGAAACACTAACAATAGAGACAATAAGAAATGAAAAAAATTAAACAAACAGAAAAAGCACCAAACAACTATAACCAACTCATGGGCGATTGAAATCACTTATTCCCATCCGCCCCCTTCCTTGAGACCTTTCTGTCAACCTTTTGCAAAGACACCGGCTTACCAAGCGAGATTTGTATGAGAACATCAGAAGATTCAAAAGCTTTCATGACCCGTCCTAATCCATCTGGACGAATACTTTACATTTGGTTACATCGCGAGGTACTTGACCTCTATATGATACATTTTACAAACATTGCATTCGTTTTTAAAAGACAAACTTTCATTACATCGACAGTTGACGGCATGCATGCCATTTCATAATATATCCAACTATAATTGACTTAGTAATAATCTTGATGAACTCGACGACTCGAATGCAACGTCTTTTGAAATATGTCATGAATGACTCCAAGTAATATCTCTAATATGAGCAAATGTACAGCGGAAGATTTCTTTCATACCCGAGAATAAACATGCTTTCAAGTGTCAACCAAAAGGTTGGTGAGTTCATTAGTTAAACATAATCAACCATTTCCATAATTTTAATAGACCATAAGATTTCATATTTCCATTTTTCAATAACATGCAATCTGCATAAAAATCATTCATATGAATTGAACACCTGGTTAACCGACATTAACAAGATGCATATAGAATATCCCCATCATTCCGGGACACCCATCGGACATGATAATTTCGAAGTACTAAAGCATTCCAAATTCCAGAATGGGGCTTGTTGGGCCCGATAGATCTATCTTTAGAATTTGCGTCAATTTGGGGGGTCTGTTCCCAAATTCTTAGGCTACCAAGCTAAAAGGGGCATATTCGGCTTCGACCATTCAACCATATAATGTAGTTTCAATTACTTGTGTCTATTTCGTAAAACATTTATAAAAGCAGCGCATGTATTCTCAGTCCCAAAAATATGTATTGCAAAAGCATTTAAAAATGGAGCAAATGAAACTCACTCTACAATATTTTGTAGTAAAAATATTCATACGACGAAACGGAACAATGCAGGGTTGGCCTCGGATTCACGAACATATATCATTTGTATATTCATTAATACATATAATCGTAATTGAACAAATTTATTTATTATATCCTTAATTTATATATTATGTAAATTTAATTTGGGTATATATTCAAAATGGTTAATATTTATATAGTTATATTAATATATCCATATTTATATACATACTTGTTTAATGTTATATTTAAAAATCGATAGTTTGTTATTTGTAAGTATTTATATAAATAATTTTAGTAGGTTTGATATATATAATTATGTGAAATTTTAATATAATTATAGTATATGTATTAAGTATATATTTTATGTACAAAATATTTATTTGCTTAAAAAGGTAGTTTTTGATATTAAAAATGATAATATTAATAATCATATTACTTATTAATAATAATACTTATATTGTTAATAATATTAGTAATAACAATAATAATAATAATAATAACCATAATTGTAACTAGAGTTATGTTAACAATACTAATAAATGGTAACTAATACTTATATTAGTAATAATAACAGTAATAACTAATATTCATAATAATAATAATAATAATAATAATAATAATAATAATAATAATAATAATAATAATAATAATAATAATAATACTTTATGATAATAATACTTTATGATAATAATAACATTAACAATAATGATAAGTGTACTAATGATAATAATCTTAATCTTAATAATCATAATAATAATAATAATAATAATAATAATAATAATAATAATAATAATAATAATAATAATAATAATAATAATAATAATAATAATAATAATAATAATAATAATAATAATAATAATAATAATAATAATAATAATAATAATCATCCTATCCTACTCAAAATAATAATAATAATACTAATAATTATAATACTTGTAATAATTATAATAAATGAATAATAATAATAATAACAATAATAATAACTTAAAATGAAGACTACCTCAAAATGATAGGATATAAAAAATATGCCACCGGCAGAAATCGAACCCAAGACCACACGCTCCCACACAAACACACTTAACCAATCATCCAATACTATTTTTCTGAATTTGTATCACTCCTAACAGACTTAACCCGTTTCTTTAATTCATCATCTTCCTCATTCTAATCAACTCAATTCGACTGTAACCTCATAAACACAGCTAAATACGAATTTTACTTTTTAATTACACTTGTAAACAACCATAAACTAACATAGGTTTTCTTGAAATAAATAAAAAAAATGAACGGAAAAAAAAATAAAAACATTACAGCTACTGCTGCGTCGCTGTTTGTAAAAGAAAAAAAGAAAAATGTTTTCCAATTTGTGAATGTTTTGGACAAAACTTATAACACAAAGTAAGTTTAAAATTTCTCCTAGAATTTATACGTATCCTCAATTGAAGCCAAAACATCAACTGGAGATCGAATTTTAACGAAGAACAAACAGTTGACTTTTATTTCAAGAACTTTGACTCTCGAATTGAAACTCGATAGGATAATTTGAACCTTGAAACTTTACAGATAGATTACATAGATGATTTCTAACAAAACTGAATTTTTACATTTTGCTAATTCGTTCGAATTCAAAGTTTTTGCAGTTTGAGTTTCAAACAGGGATATGCGGCAGCTTTTTCTTTTATTTTTATTTTTTTTAAAACGAATGAAAGCAAGTGAAGATAATTATCTCAGTGTTTGAAGGATGATGTATCATATAAGTGATTAATCTTTGTATTATTGTGATGAATTGGGTCGACACAGGTTCACGAGAAGAACAGAAGGAAGGAGAAAAAAAATTATAGAACTGATAGTGAAATAAAATTGCGCGTAATATCATTTTATATATATATATATATATATATATATATATATATATATATATATATATATATATATATATATATATCAGTATTTTTTTGTACAGCCGTAATTATCTGTTATATATTGTCTATTATATATTTATACATATCTACTATAACTGTAATTATTTATTTATCTGTTGTTCATATCTGTATATATTTATATCTATTTTTATAAAGTATATAATCAATATTAATAATAAATGTATATAAGTAATAATAATAATTCTAATTAATAAGAATTATATTTATAATACTTATTATTAATTATAGAATACTAATTATAATAATAATAATAATAGAAATACTTATAATAATAATAAAAGTGAATATAATAATAATATAATGATATTAGTAATAATATAATAATACTAAAAGTAATAAAATTATAACAACTATATTTTAACTTGTACTTAATATTATACATTATTATTTATGTTATATTTACTAATTATATAATATATTTATTTGAGTATTTTGGTCATTTGCTTCTTTAAATCGTCATTTCGATATATATATATATATATATATATATATATATATATATATATATATATATATATATATATATATATATACATATATATATATATACATATATATATATGAAATAGTATTTTTAAATCAAAACGTTTTATATCTAAGTCATACTTTATCATTTCGAAAATATATATATATGCATATATATATTCATTTAGAAATATAAGTTTATATATATTGGAAGTATTTATTTAATAATATAATATTTAGTTTTTCAAATATTAATTATATTTCAAAGTATATTTTAAGATCGTTTACATAATAGAAATTATTATATCATATAACGTTCCAATTTATGTACTAGCGCTTATCTTAACTTCTTAAACGTACTAATTAACATATCTAAATATCAATCGAATCACTAAACGAGTGTTACTATTGTTTACTTAACATCTTTTGAAGTCATAAAATTAATATACATAAACACGTTTTAAATACACGTTGTAGGTTATTTATATATCTAACAATCAATATTCCATTTCACGTTCTTTAAAATAATCAAGTCCTATTATATCGAAAAACGTTTTCATACGTTTGAAATTAAATCAATTGATTATTATGAATTTTAGTCTTCCATTAACTTTTGTCTAATTCTCGTTATCTGACACTTTGTCCTCATATGTATATCACTTTACTAGTTATTCCAAATATCATTTAAAAGGAATGATTTCTCAAATCAATGTGGACCTCGTAACAGAGACCCGTATTCTTATCATAATGTATCAGATAATTCAATCATTTGATATTATCTTTTAATTTCGTCGAAAAAAATATTGAAACAAATACGTTCATGTAAAGTATTATACATCTAATACTTTGTTAACGTCTTTAATTATTATTTATATGTCATATAATTATATAATTATATATGCACATCAATTTAAATATAATGGTTCGTGAATCGTTGGGAATAGTCGAAGGTCAATTGAATATATGAACATCGTTCCAAAATTTTCTAGACTCATCATTACATACTTTGCTTATCGTATCGAAATCATATAAAGATTAAGTTTAAATTTGGTCAGAAATTTCCGGGTCATCATAGTACCTACCCGTTAAAGAAATTTCGTCCCGAAATTTGATTGAGGTCGTCATGGCTAACAATAAAAATGTTTTCATGACGAACATGAGTTGATAATTAGAGTTTTATTATTATTGAGTAGTAAGGATAAATTAATTCGATTATTCGAAGAGTACGAGTGAAGCAATCATTAAATAGTGAAATGAGATAGATAAGTTTCATCATGACTTTTCATTAGTCATGGTTGAATTCTGGAATTTAAGGGATTTAAAGAAAATCTTCGAAATCTTAAAGATTTGATTCTTCGGCGAGTAAGGAAATTAAGATCTCTGTAATTAAATACGGAGATTTGCCTTGATTTCTTTATCAGGTATTTCACTATAAATTAACTTCTTCCGTTCCATTACTTTTACCATTCCTATATTCAATTTCCAAATTCAAAAGATTGTGAAAATGCTTAATCCAGTTCTGATCCTTGTCCTTATCCTTACTATCGCAACAATCATTCTCCTTTTCCAACTTTCACCAGAGGAAACTGCTTACTTTTACTTCACCCTTGGGGTTATAGTGTTTTTAATTCTCCCGTGTCTTTATGTTGCGATAAACATTTATATACACGGTTTGTAATTTATGTGTTGTTATCGGGTTTTATATTCTCCCTTATATTTCGGAGTTTCATACTTTTGTTTTCTCTTTCCAACTTTAAGTCAAGCGAATAATGGTCCAGAATTTGTAGATATGAAGTTCGGATGAATATGAATAATGTTCTAAGAGAGAAATTGTGATAGCACGATCTTGATTGGTTAAATTACCAGAATTCAAGAGAAAAGATAGAACTATCAAGAAATTATATTTTTGATATGTTTATATATTAGATAGAATGTAAGAGTCGTGTAACATGGCACATGATGACGTTAGAGTCTGTGAATCATCACGTTTCATTAGAAACTCAGCATGACTTACTGTAATATAACCACGTTGGCCGGACGTCATTATATTATACTAACCCATGCTTCAATTCCCAACACTTCTCCACAATTCATTCATAATTTTATATTTAGATTTTACAGAAATTTCCAATATAATGGAATACAGAAAACACGAAGAGGTAGATAATTTTGGACAAGAATATTTATGAAAATATCCTCAGAAATATCGAAGATATTTATGATGATATTTTGGAATTTCTATGTTCGAAGGTTGATGAAGAAAAATTTTCCGCAAGATTTTAACATGACCTCGGAGCAAGATATTCTCTAAAGATTTCATCGGGTCCAGAATTTCCTGGATTCTTTGAATATAGGGTTTGGTCCTTGTATTTGTCCTTGGTCTCCTTCATGGTTAGCTCAATCTGTTTAAGTGTACCAAATTTTCTATCGAGCGTTCCCAACATTTCATTCTTTATTATCAGACTTTTGGGCCGTTTAGACCATCTACGATTTTGCTGTTTCCTCTGCATTTAATGCTACGATATCTGAATCATTGGTTATCAAATCCGAGGTAGTTTCAGGAGAATTGTATTTTTAGATGATTAAACGCTGATGGTAATATGGTGGAATATGAAAGGTTCCCCGGTAACAATAAAAGAGCACGCATATATATCAAAGTTATAATAAAGTTGTTTCGAACGAAAAGTCGAAAATGTCTTGTTGGAGCTGTGACAAAATTTGCTACTTTGAAAGGAGTTATTAAGTTATTTTGGGTAATAATAACACTAGGGAATTAGCACAGCTACGTGTTAAACATTTACTCAATTTCTGAGAGTTTTTCAGGTGCATAACTATATGCATAAATCTTTCCTTCCGTAGACGAAGTGCGGTTGGTTCATCCTCTCGATTGAAGTGTTTTCAAGAATTATGAAATGTTTGAACGCAGATTAGAATCGTCAAGATACAAATGAGGTTTAAGATGAAATCAAGTGGCAAACTTGAAGAATTATTTAGTTTCATATGTTATAATCAGTATTTTAATTCATTTTAATTGTCCAATATTATTCGTCCACAGTCGATAGTCCACAGTTAACAGTCCAATCATTCATATATAGTTTAATATATAATATTCGAATTAATTAATACGTATCATGACCCGTGTACATGTCTCAGACTCGATCACAACTCAAAGTATATATATTATTGTAGAATCAACCTCAACCCTGTATAGCTAACTCAAACATTACTGCATATAGAGTGTCTATGGTTATTCCAAATAATATATATATATATATATATATATATATATATATATATATATATATATATATATATATATATATATATATATATATATATATATATATATATATATATATATATATATATATGCGTCGATATGATATGTCAAAACCTTGTATACGTGTCCCGATATTTAAAGTGCGTAAAATAAATAACAGAAATTAAATGACGATAAATAAAATTGCGAGAATATAAATTGCGATAATTAAATTGCGATAAATAAAATGTAATCAGTTAGCTAGGAACAATTAGCTAGGAACAGTTAGCGTGGATTCTTAACAAAAATTTTCTCGTAGTTAATTTGTTTGTTTCTAACAAATTTTATTTTGTCCAGTGTTTTCTTCATTATGTCACTTGTTGGATTCTGATAGGTCAAAATCCAAATATGAAATTGAATGAAAATGGTTATTCCGCGATACATTGGTCCTTTTGAAATCTTGGAACGCGTTGGACCCGTTGCTTACCGCTTGGATCTTCCAGCTCAATTGAGCTCAGTTCATCCTACCTTCCACGTATCGAACTTGAAGAAGTGTCTTGCTGAACCGGAACTTGTCATACCACTTGAGAAACTTACGATCGACGACAAATTCCACTTTGTGGAAGAACCTGTCGAGATTATGGACCGTGAGGTCAAAACTTTGAAACGCAACAAGATTTCAATCGTCTGAGTTCGATGGAATGCCAAACGAGGACCCGAGTTTACCTGGGAACGAGAGGATCAAATGATGCAAAAGTATCCTCACCTTTTCCCAACACCTCCATCCACCTCAGCTTAAAATTTCGGGACGAAATTTTCTTTAACAGGTGGGTAATGTAACGACCCTGGATTTTCCAACTTATACTTATTAATAGTTGATAATGCTAAAAACGAACATATATTTCATAGCATTATTCCTCAAGAAAGACAAGCTTTTAGTTGCAATTGTTCTATTTACAAGTGATATTCGTTTAAATAATAAAAGGTGAAGACAAAAGACAGATTCGACGAATTGAAGACGAAAACGACCAAAAAGCTCAAAAGTACAAAAGACAATCAAAAAGGTTCCAATTATTGATAAGAAACGTCTCAAAATTACAAGAGTACAAGATTCAAAACGCAAAGTACAAAATATAAAATTGTACGCAAGGACGTTCGAAAATCCGGAACCGGGACCAGAGTCAACTCTCAACGCTCGACGCAACGGACTAAAAATTACAAGTTAACTATGTATATAAATATAATATAATATATAATTAATTATATTAATTATATATATATTATATTTATAAATAAACCGTCGGCAGAGAAAGACTCCAAAGTGTGAGCTGGAATCTCAAACTCCGCGACTCGCGGAGTTTGAAGGCAAAATATGCCGCGAGTCGCGGAGCCCCAAAAATCGAAAATCCCTATAAAAGCCAACCGAATTCTGATCGCAAAATATCATCTTTTTCTTCCTCATTCATACGTAAAATTTATATTTATATTTATAATTTATATTTTAATTTTAATTATAATTCTAATAATAAGGGTATGTTAGCGAATATTGTAAGGGTGTAAGTCGAAATTCTGTCCGTGTAACGCTACGCTATTTTTAATCATTGTAAGTTATGTTCAACCTTTTTACATTAATGTCTCGTAGCTAAGTTATTATTATGCTTATTTAAAACGAAGTAATCATGATGTTGGGCTAATTACTAAAATTGGGTAATTGGGCTTTGTACCATAATTGGGGTTTGGACAAAAGAACGACACTTGTGGAAATTAGACTATGGGCTATTAATGGGCTTTATATTTGTTTAACTAAATGATAGTTTGTTAATGTTAATATAAAGATTTACAATTGGGCGTCCCTATAAATTACCATATACACTCGATCGGACACGATGGGCGGGGTATTTATATGTACGAATAATCGTTCATTTAACCGGACACGGGAATGGATTAATAGCCACTAGAATAATTAAAACAGGGGTGAAATTACATTCAAGGGTAATTGGTGTAATTGTTAACAAAGTAGTAAAACCTTGGTTTACACGCAGTCGATAACCTGGTGTATTCATTAAACAAAGTATTAAAACCTTGTTACAATTCGAATCCCCAATTAGTTGGAATATTTAACTTCGGGTATAATAATAATTTGACGAGGACACTCGCACTTTATATTTATGACTGATGGACTGTTATGGACAAAAACCAGACGGACAGATTAAATAATCCAGGACAAAGGACAATTAACCCATGGGCATAAAACTAAAATCAACACGTCAAACATCATGATTACGGAAGTTTAAATAAGCATAATTCTTTTATTTCATATTTAATTTCCTTTATTTTATATTTACTTGCACTTCTAATTATCGCACTTTTATTTATTGTTATTTAATCGCATTTTTAATTATCGTACTTTTTAATTATCGTAAGTTTATTTTATCGCACTTTTATTATTCGCAATTTCATTATCGTTATTTACGTTACGATTTAATTTAAGTCTTGTATTTATTTTATATTTTACATTAGGTTTTATCTGCGACTAAAGTTTTAAAATCGACAAACCGGTCATTAAACGGTAAAAAAACCCCCCCTTATAATAATAATATTACTTATATATATGTTTGTATTTTTATAAAAGTAAACTAATATAGCGTTAAGCTTTGTTTAAAGATTTCCCTGTGGAACGAACCGGACTTACTAAAAACTACACTACTTTACGATTAGGTACACTGCCTATAAGTGTTGTAGCAAGGTTTAAGTATATCCATTCTATAAATAAATAAATATCTTGTGTAAAATTGTATCGTATTTAATAGTTTTTCCTAGTAAAATATAAACTATTTCTTATACACCCCCTACGACATCAAGTATTTTTGGCGCCGCTGCCGGGGACTCTCTTAAACGCCGGAAGCGCAACGCTAATATATATAAAAAAAAAAAAGATTTTTAGATTACTTCTATTAAAAATTCGTTTTTGTAAAAACACGTTTTAATTATTCAAAAATATAAAAAGAAAAACAAAAATATAAGTATTTTTAAGATTTTGTTAAATATTTAAGTTTTATAAGTTTCTTTATTTTTATTTTAGTTTATAAAAATATAAGTTTTATTTAAATATCTTTTATTTATATAAAAATAGAAAACAGAAAATAAAAATAAATAAATAAAGAAAAAACGCGTCGAATATTGAAACCTGTCAGCTGAAATTTGAAACCCCGCGACTCGCGGGGTTTGAAGCATTAAATACCGCAACTCGCGGAGACTTTCTGACAGGCGACAAAAAACCCTAAACCAGCATTAATTACGGGTATTAATTAATTATTATTATTATTTAACCCTAATAATTATTATTATTATTATTAGTTTTATTTTAACTTTTACTTTTTAATTAATTTGTATTTTTAGTTTAATTAATTTATTTAAATTGTAAAATTAGTAGTTTTATTAAATAAATAATATAAAAATAATATTTTTATAAAAATTGTACTTTTTACAACTTTTTGTATATTTTTATATTTTGTCCCTTTTTAATCGTTTTAGCGTAATATTTGTATTTTTAGCTCATATTTAATTTTAAACTTAGTTTTTGCTATAGTTATTTTTACTCCTAGATTTTTAGGCTTTGCCGTAGAATTCCTTAAGTGCTTTTTCTTTAGACTAAGATTTAGGTGCTTTAGAATTTTGCGACGCCTTTTTAAGTTTTAGTTTCTTTTTAAGTTATTTCCATTTGGGATTTAGTTTTTCTTGTAAGCTTTAATATTTTTAGACACCTTTTACTATGTATCAATTATCATTCCAATTAGTAATTTCAATTTGCGATTATAATTTTAAGTTAGTTGTAGTAATAAGGTTAGGTTAGTTAAGTATTTTTAAGTTTTGATAAGTTTCTTTTATTTTTATTTTTTCGTCATTTTTTTTCAACCATTTTTTTTTCTTTTTCGACCTTTTTCGACGAACTCTTTTTCTTTCTTATTTATCGCTATTCTAGTTTTAGGACATAGATTTTTATTCTACTTCTTATCTAAATTTCTTAAAATTACGAAAATTTATTTTAAGTGGTTAAATTGATGGATATCAAAATTTTCTGATTCGTAGTAATAGTTGGATTTGTACGTGGACCGGGTTATTGGAGCCAAACAGTCCTCAATTATATTGAGACCAAACGAATCCTGCCCCTCTGCTGCATCTTTTGGCTATTCAAAACGTGGGCAAAATCAGAAAAGTCTATTGATTGGATAACTTATTATAATTTTTCTTTCCTTTTTAAAACTAATAGGATATTCAGTGAATGCACCGAGCAAGACGTTCATCACCTTTTGTACGTTCACCACCTGTAACTAGATCAAGACATTTAGCAAATATAACCGCCGTTGATTTTTCTTTAGAATCGTCATCCAGTCGACCAAGTACTTCAGTTCAAATTTCCGATAATCCATTTTTTGAACCCGACCTCACAATTGAGAATCCGGAGAATATTCAGGAACGGTTCGTAGATCCTGAACCACTAAACCTTCCTCCGGAACCACCAATCATTCAAACAGAGATTGTTGAGGAACGAACCATTAAATCAGAATCATCTAGTGATACCGATTCAACAAATTCAATTATGGAGAATCTGGAACCTTTAAGTATGGAAGACCGAATGAGAGCTAAACGCACTGGCCAAGGTCACGCAATTACTCATCCAGACATTAATGCGCCAGATTATGAAATCAAAGGACAAATTCTACACATGGTGACTAATCAATGCCAATTTAGTGGTGCGCCGAAGGAAGATCCAAATGAACATCTACGTACCTTTAATAGGATCTGCACACTATTTAAAATCTGAGAAGTGGAGGATGAACAGATATATCTCATGTTATTTCCCTGGACTTTAAAGGGAGAAGCCAAAGATTGGTTGGAATCGTTACCTGAAGGGGCGATTGATACATGGGACGTTTTAGTTGACAAATTTCTTAAACAATTCTTTCCTGCATCTAAAGCCGTAAGACTTCAAGCAGAAATTGTTACGTTTACACAGAAACCAAATGAAACTCTATATGAGGCGTGGACAAGATATGGAAAGTTGTTAAGAGGATGTCCGCAACATGGTTTAGACACCTGTCAAATAGTACAAATATTCTACCAAGGATGCGACATCACTACAAGAAAAGACATAGATATAGCAGCTGGTGGTTCTATTATGAAGAAAACCGAAACTGATGCTTACAAAATTATTGATAACACTGCTTCCCACTCACATGAGTGGCACCAAGAAGAAGACATCATTAGATCATCTAAAGCAGCTAGAGCCGATTCTAGCCATGACTTAGATTCCATTTCAGCAAAGATAGATGCTGTGGAGAGACGAATGGAAAAGATGACTAAAGATATTCACTCAATACGAATTAGTTGTGAGCAGTGTGGAGGACCACATTTGACAAAAGATTGTCTCAGTATTGAATTAACAATGGAACAAAGAGAGAATATTTCATACATAAACCAAAGGCCTGGAAATAATTATCAGAATAATTATCAACCGCCAAGACCGATTTACAATCAAAACCAGAATTATAACCGAAATATTCCATACAACAACCAACAAGGTCCTAGCAATCAACAAGTATCCAATAATACTTATAATCAGCAAAGACCTAATTTTCAAAACAAACCACCACAACAAACCGATGATAAAAAGCCGAATTTAGAAGATATGATGACGAAGCTAGTTGAAACTCAAACGCAGTTTTTCACATCTCAAAAACAAACTAATGAACAAAATGCTCAAGCATTTAGAAATTAACAAGCTTCTATTCAAAATCTGGAACAAGAAGTAAGTAACCTAGCAAGATTAATAGGTGAAAGAAAACCGGGAAGTTTACCAAGCGATACAAATGCTAACCCCCGGAATGAAACAGCTAAAGCTATTACCACAAGAAGTGGTACAACACTTAAACCACCTGAAATACCTGTAACTTCTGATGAAACTATTCCTACTCCACAAGAACCACAACCTGATCAAGATAAGGAAAAAGAACCGGTAGTTGAAAAAGTTAATGAAGATAACACAGTTAAGGATAAACCTTATGTTAAACCATACCAACCACCACTTCCTTACCCGAGTAAAATGAAGAAAGAAAAACTTGAAGCCAAGCAATCCAAATTCTTGGATATGTTTAAACAGATAAATGTAAATCTTCCTTTCATTGATGTGATTTCAGGAATGCCAAGATATGCTAAATTCTTGAAAGATCTAATCTCAAATAGAAAGAAAATGGAAGAACTCTCGGCTGTTACTATGAATGCTAATTGTTCAGCAGTGCTGTTGAATAAGATACCAGAAAAACTATCTGATCCAGGAAGTTTCACAATTCCATGTTTTCTGGGTAGTCTTAGTTCAATAGAAGCATTGGCAGACTTAGGTGCTAGTATAAATCTAATGCCGTATTCACTATACGCTAAACTAGACCTTGGAGAATTGAAACCAACAAGAATAAGCATACAACTAGCCGATAGATCAATAAAATATCCTAGAGGGATAATGGAGAACATGCTAGTTAAAGTTGGTACTTTAGTATTTCCAGTAGATTTTGTTGTTTTGGACATGGAAGAAGATTCTCAAGTTCCTCTCATATTAGGAAGACCATTCTTAAACACGGCTAAAGCAATGATAGAGGTGTTCGGTAAGAAACTGACCCTAAGTATAGAGGACGAGAGTGTTACCTTTTCAGTTGATAGAGCAATGCAACAACCACATTCTGCAGATGATACATGTTATTATATTCAAACTATAGATGCACATGCAGAATTATTAGAAGAATTTCCAGAATTACAAGGAACAAGAGAATGTTCTTTAGGAGAAGGTAATGAACCAATTGATGAAGCTGAAATGTTAGCTACACTTATAGCTAATGGATATGAACCAACAACAGAAGAAATTCAAATGCTAAAAGAAGAAGACAGATATCGATATAAATCATCGATAGAAGAACCTCCGAAATTAGAGTTAAAGCCACTTCCAAACCATTTGGAATACGCTTATTTACATGGTGAATCTGAATTACCTGTAATAATATCGTCTTCTCTTACTGAAAATGAGAAATCACAACTCATTTCTGTGTTGAAAGCTCATAAACCAGCCATTGCATGGAAGATTCATGATATTAAAGGAATAAGTCCTTCGTATTGCACACATAAAATCCTTATGGAAGAAGGTCATAAAACGTATGTGCAACGCCAACGAAGACTAAATCCTAATATGCAAGATGTAGTTAAGAAGGAGATTATTAAACTGCTAGATGCAGGTTTGATATATCCAATTTCTGATAGTCCATGGGTAAGCCCAGTTCAATGCGTACCTAAGAAGGGTGGCATGACTGTCATTACAAATGAGAAAAATGAGCTTATTCCTACTAGGACTGTAACAGGATGGCGTGTATGTATTGATTATAGAAAATTAAATGACGCCACCAGAAAAGATCACTTTCCCTTACCTTTCATAGATCAAATGTTGGAAAGATTAGCCGGAAATAGTTACTATTGTTTTCTAGATGGATTTTCCGGATATTTTCAAATTCCAATAGCACCCGAGGACCAAGAGAAAACCACATTCACGTGCCCTTATGGTACTTTTGCTTACAAACGCATGCCATTTGGACTTTGCAACGCCCCTGCAACCTTTCAAAGGTGTATGATGGCGATTTTTCACGACATGATAGAAGAATGCATGGAAGTATTCATGGATGACTTTTCAGTCTTCGGTGATACATTTAAATCATGTCTAGTTAATCTGGAACGAATGCTAATTAGATGCGAACAATCAAATCTAGTACTTAATTGGGAGAAATGCCATTTCATGGTTAAAGAAGGCATCGTTCTTGGACATAAAATTTCAAAAGAAGG
This sequence comes from Rutidosis leptorrhynchoides, assembly GCF_046630445.1. NCBI lineage: Eukaryota > Viridiplantae > Streptophyta > Magnoliopsida > Asterales > Asteraceae > Rutidosis > Rutidosis leptorrhynchoides. Next base: position 342,838,928 of record NC_092333.1, read on the forward strand.
AATTGAAGTGGATAGAGCTAAAGTAGATGTAATTGCTAAACTTCCACATCCCACCAATGTTAGAGGAGTTAGGAGTTTTCTAGGGCATGCCGGTTTTTACCGACGTTTCATAAAAGATTTTTCAAAAATTGCCACTCCTATGAATAAACTCCTAGAAAAGGATGCGCCATTCATCTTTTCAGATGAGTGTATCAAATCTTTTAATATTCTTAAAGAAAAACTCACTAATGCACCGATCATGATAACACCAAATTGGAATCTACCATTTGAACTAATGTGCGATGCAAGTGATTTTGCAATGGGAGCCGTTTTAGGACAAAGGATTGAAAAACGATTTCAACCTATATATTATGCTAGTAAGACGTTACAAGGAGCACAAACAAACTATACAACTACTGAAAAAGAACTCCTTGCTATTGTCTTTGCTTTTGACAAATTTCGATCATATCTCGTTCTAGCAAAAACGGTGGTCTATACCGACCATTCTGCTCTTAGATACCTATTTTCAAAACAAGATGCTAAACCAAGATTAATCCGTTGGATCTTACTCTTACAAGAGTTTGATATTGAAATCCGAGATAAAAGAGGAGCAGAAAACCTCGCCGCTGATCATCTTTCTCGTCTTGAAAATCCCGAATTAGAAGTTCTAAATGAATCGGCCATACAAGACAACTTTCCTGATGAATATCTATTGAAGATAGATTATAAAGAAATTCCATGGTTTGCAGACTATGCAAACTACTTAGTTTGTGGATTCCTTGAAAAAGGATTATCGTACCAAAGACGAAAGAAATTCTTCAGTGATATAAAACACTATTTCTGGGAAGATCCACATCTGTTTAAAAGTTGTCCCAATGGAATAATACGCCGATGTGTATTTGGAGATGAAGCTAGTAAAATTTTAAACCATTGTCACACAGGACCAACAGGAGGGCATTATGGGCCTCAACTAACAGCAAGAAAAGTTTATGAAGCTGGATTCTATTGGCCTACAATTTACAAAGACGCACACCTTCTTTGCAAATCCTGTGATGCATGTTAAAGGGCCGGAAAAATAAGTCAACGTGATGAAATGCCACAAAATGTCATCCAAGTATTTGACATTTGGGGTATTGACTTTATGGGTCCATTTCCAAAATCTAATAATAATCTATATATACTCGTAGCCATTGATTATGTATCTAAATGGGCGGAAGCACAAGCTCTCCCAACTAACGATGCACGAGTTGTAGTCAACTTTTTAAAACGTCTTTTTGCAAGGTTTGGAACACCGAAAGCTTTAATAAGTGATCGGGGTACTCATTTCTGTAATAATAAACTTGAGAAAGTTCTTAAAAGATATGGAGTAACTCATAAAATCTCCACCGCATATCATCCACAAACAAGTGGACAAGTTGAAAATACCAACCGAGCTTTAAAACGTATTCTAGAGAAAACCGTAGGATCAAATCCGAAGGAATGGTCCATTAAATTGGAGGATGCACTCTGGGCTTTTAGAACAGCCTACAAAACTCCAATTGGAACCACACCTTTTAGACTTGTTTATGGAAAAGCATGTCATCTTCCAGTAGAAATTGAACACAAAGCATTTTGGGCTTTGAAAACATGTAATCTTGATTTACATGAAGCTGGACGTCTACGATTAAGTCAACTAAATGAATTAGAAGAATTAAGACATGAAGCATACGAAAATTCGTTAATCTATAAAGAAAGAACGAAGAAATGGCATGATAAAAGAATCAGAAGTTCAAAAGAATTTAAAGAAGGAGACAGAGTTCTTCTTTTCAATTCACGATTCAAGCTATTTCCTGGAAAATTGAAATCAAGATGGTCTGGACCATTCATAGTCAAAAGAGTTTTCCCATACGGAACGATAGAATTAATAAATTTAAATAGGATTGAATTTAAAGTTAATGGTCACAGAGTTAAACATTACATACATGGTCCGATGGAAGTCGACAACGAAGTTAATCACAATTTCGACACCACAGCTAACTAAGTGTGGGGAGAATCAAGTCTTTAAAGGATAATATGTATTTCTGTTAGAGTTAGATTGTGTGTTTTCGTGTAGTTCTCGAAAATGGAACACGTATGGTCTTTCCCTAGCAGACCCTAAAGAACTAGTCTTCTCCCCCCATTCTGAATTTTTATTTTTTTAGGTTTTTACAAAATGAAGACTGCCTGTGAACTAAACCATGGTCTAATGCTACACGCTTTGATCACTAAAAGAAATAATGACATACTACCGAGTGAAATAGTATCAGTAATCAGAGAAAGAATGGACGGAATTAGAAAAGAATCCAGATGCGAAGATAATAAGTTACAATTTGGTAAAGGAAAATCAAAATCCGCAGCGAAAAGAAGAGCACGACACCTAGAACGATGTCACAAATGCGGAAAATGGTCACATGGAGGTAAATGTTCAAATAATCAAACCTATTCAAATACCGAATTTGTTACTTTATGCAGAGACGGACCGTTCACATGTTTAGAAGAAAAGACACTGAATGCTCGAGGTTACGCCTATGTAGCCATGGAAAACCAATTAAACCGACTATCTTATGAATGGGATAGATCATATAACTAAGAAATCTATTTCACAGGTATGTCTGTACAGTTTTTATTTTTATTTTTATTTTTAACCTTTTGATAATAAACGCTAATTTGTTCGCTAAAAAGTATTAAATTGGTATTGAATAAAATTAGGTTTGGCGACCGAAATTATTGATATCATTCAAAAATTTATTACATCACTGCGAAATTTAACGTTTATTCTTAAGGTATAAATATCTTTAATCAATCAAACCAAAATATTTCAAAAATTCGTCATGAGTTAAATTAGGTCTTGGAACCGAAATTACTTTACCGAAAAGAGGGGCGCATATTTTTGATAATATTTGATTGATTAAAGTGGGATAAAAAGACAAAAAGATTTTTTAATTTTATTTTTACCATGTTTTTAATCTTAATATTTAAATCTTAAATTAATATTGTAAATTTTGTAAAAACAATATTTTTAAAATTGTAAATATTTGAAAAATTAATATAAGTTTGGTGTGAATTTATAATATGAATTTTTAAATTAAGATTGGTGTGAACTTTTAATTTTTAAAATATGAATTTTTAATTTTATGCATTTCAAATTTTAAGTTTGGTGTGAATTTTTAATATTAATTTTGAATTTTATATTTAAGTTGTGTGAATTTAAAAACAAAAATTTACTTTATCTCATTAAGTTAAGAATATGATTTTTAAAATTCGTCGTAAGTTGAAGACTAGGTCTTTGAACCGAAATTGCTTTACCCAAGGAAGGGACGAGAACTTTTATTATCATTATTTTTAATCTTATTGAATTAAAGTATGCCAAAAACATAAAAAAAAAACCCAAAAATCTTAGCTTTTAAAACAATCGCTACAAAAAGACAAATTTTAAAATTTTGCCGAGGGACGGACTAGGACATCGATCCGAAACGACCTCGTCCTAAATAACAAGGGAAACAAAATTTTAAAATTAAGTACTTAATTGTTTCAAAAGTTAATGATTATAAAAAAAAAAAAAAAAAAAAAAAAACAAACTCCGCGAGTCGCGGAGTTTGAAGGGTATTTCACCGCGACTCGCGGGAGGACCAAAACCCAGAAAAAAAAATAATAAACACCCGAACTGATCAGTCCACAACCTCAAAACCGAAAAACACAGCGAAAAAAGACTCCGAAAAACTACCCAAAATCACAATTTTTAACCGTTAATCACCAAATTTTTTGCTAAAATCATGTTGAGAAGGATGCTATCTAAGAATTACTCAAGAAAAACGGTAAATTTCTACACCTAAACACCATTTAATCCGAAATTTAGTGTTCTTGAGCTATTTTTTCCCCAATTTGATTTTGATGCTTTTTAGTGTAATTATGCTTAAATTGTTTATGTATTATGCTTGTATAACCTAGATTGATGCTGTTTAACATGATTAGAAGCCTTAAACTTCAAATTTTGAATAATCTAGGGTTTGTGTTCTTGAGCAAATTTGGGGCTTTTTGATATAAACAGGTTATGGCCGATTTTTGTCATGAATTGTTGCTAAATTGAGTAGTGTAACATGTCTAGGTAGTTAAATGATCCAAACTTTGAGCCTAAACATGATTTTGAGAATTAAAGTGGACTTTTTCAAGTCTAAAATTCATGAACTTGATTTTTGAAAGATAATGCCATTTGAGACTTGTTTAATTGCTAGTAATGATTATTTTGACATGTTATTTGAGTTGAATGCTTATGAACTTGGCGAACATTTTCGTATATGCTTATTTGAAAAAGTGTAGATTTGATAAAAATGTGAAAATAAGCTTAAGTTTGATATAAATTGATAATGTCATTGTAATTATTTTGATTGATGATTTTGCTGACACTAATGCATATTTGGATGCACAAAAATTGTGTTTGATGTGTTTTGCAGAATGAAAGGGGTGAATCTTCATCCCAAGCCCGCAATGCTCCTGCTGAGAATTTGGAACAACAGGAGGTTGATAACTACTACAAGCAGGATATACCTCATCCAGTCATGACCATTTCCGATATGCACTTGGAAGAATTGCACCCGAACCTGAGATTTGACAGACTTTGGATAGATTATCCAAAATATCAACGGAGTTTGCATACTCTTCATTCTAAGGTTGTTGAGGTACCAAGGGTCATAGAATGGGGACCCTTAGAAGCTGTAGAATTGGCCGGGCCAATTAGGGAATTACTTGTACACAGGTATGGTAATTCTTCTTTTAATGACTGGGTACATTTATTCACCATACGTAGACCTGTATATAAAGTATGGTGTGAAGAATTGTTATGTAGTATAGAGTTGAATGATCGGGTAGCTAGTTTAACCGATCGTTCTTTTATTAGATTTTTGTTAGGCGGTTCGATGCGCCACATGTCTTTACTGGACATGGCTCAGGCTTTACGTATATATACGCCTGAGGAGTTAGCGTCTGCCGATTGTAGAGGATTGATACTAAACGGTAGAAAGATAGATGAAAATTTTGATACACACGGTGTGTGGAGTCAAATGACAAGCCATCACCGTTTCAAAGGGGGAAATTACTCTTATTTGGATATAGATAGAGCCGAATTAAGAGTGATACATAGGTTTTTAGCTAATTCGATTACACAAAGGGGTAAGAACAAGGAAAAAGTAAATGAACAGGATTTGTTTTACCATATGTGTATTCGAGACCCACAAAGCGCTGTAAGTATACCATATTGTGTGGGTTATTATTTATCAGCTATGGTTCGGGGGATACGACCACATAGCATAATAGGAGGTGGAATTTTTATTACTTTGATTGGTGAATATCTCGGTGTGGATATAAGTCGGGGGGGATTATTAGTAGAAGAACCAGAACCCCGCGATACTATAGGTTTAAATGTATACCATGGTGCGAAAGTTTTGAAGAGGCGAAATAACGCCGCAGTACGATACCATGGTAGACATTCACAGGTAGAGAGAAACCAGCAGCAAGGTAATGTAGGAGGGGGGAATGAGATGCAAGAAATGCATAGGTTTATAGCTTCTCAGGAATACGAAAATGCTAGACAGAGAGCATTTGAAGATTGGCAAGTTCATCAGAACCAAATCATAGCTCATTGCCAACATATAGGTAGAAACTATATTCCTACACCGAAACCCATCTTCCCTCCTTGGTCTATAGAGATGCAGCCACCATATCCTACGTATGACCCTGCCGAAGCATTCTATAGCACCTATGGTTATGCCTGGAACCCCTATTGGTACCAATATCATCCTTAGTTTACTTATTATTTTTTTTTATTTTGTAATTTGTAATTATTGATACGTTTAATACTTTTGTTAATATTGTAATCATTTTTATAATTATCTAACTTTTATTCTTAGATTTTAATAATTTTTGAATGTGGGGTAATATACCAAACTTCAAAAATATGTATATATGTTTGCAGTTTATCTTATGTACACAACAGGGTAAAACAACGCATTTTCAAAGACTGGCATTAAGTTCAGCAAAAGCAACTAATTTTGACGACAAGATGCAAAATATATGTGAAATAACAACAAGACGGAATGAACAAATGATGTGCACCATTTATCATTCAGCAAACAAACGCCAATATATTTGGAAACTTTGGTAAAAATTTAATCATTTTCACACAAATCACCCTCAATAATTTAAATTGTTACTGATTTCTTGCAAATGAGGGCAGTGCAAGATCTTAAGTGTGGGAAGGGGTTAAATTCTTTCGGATTTTAAAGTTAAATTCTTTCGGATTTTAAAAATTTTTACTTTATACACTTGGTTACCATTAAAAATACTAGTAAAGCAGTAGTTGTATTAGAATCTAGTGCTCTCTGAAAAAAAAAAGAACAGCCCTAGTCTTATATACTAACTACCCAATTCTAGTAAAATTTTTAAAAATTTTCAATTAAATGAATTCAAAATCATGTTTATACATATTTATGAACGATAAAATTAGGTTTTAACACCGAAATTATTGTTACCTCGGAAAGGACATAAATTGAGAAACAAACTAAAATGTTAAAATTCATTTAAAATGGAATAGAGGACGATAAAAAGGAAAATAAAAGCCAAGTGTGGGAAAATTTACCAAGTTATCTTAAACATATGTCACATATATCTGTAACAAATAACTGAAAATACTCTTGCTTTGGACTAAACTAAACTGTTTTACCCGATAAAAGAAAAGAAGAGATGGATCTACACGATGAATCAATTCCATCATTAAAAGGAAGTAAAGTCTTCCGAAAAAGAAACGCGCTTCTTGATTTAGGTCAAGAAGTTGTCGTCCAGACCAGCTGTAGGTTGACGAAAAATCTAGAAGTCATCACTAAAATCGGTTGGAAATCCACGGACCTCAGCATTAAACAGGGTCGCCAAGTGGTCAGATTTATCCTAACCATGAGAAGGATTTATCTTGTAAAATGGGGGGCACCATGCAAATTAGCTGGATAAGACTAATGAATCAGATCCCCAGAAAGGATAATCTCCTTAAAGATTAAAAATCAGCTTTTAAGACTGATATTACTCAATCCTAGAGATTGACCCTAAAGATTGAGAATTCAAACTCATGGAATTCAATGATATCTAAACTCGAGCTTGAACGAGAAAATATTTTGATCAAAATTACAAACCGATTTGTTTTCTGAAAACCCTATTTTAAATGCGTTCATTACCATTGAACGTAAAATCCTAGGAATTCACCTGGAATTCATTAGGTCACCTGAACTAAATCGGGTGTCAACCGTAAGAACGGTGGTTGCATAGTGGTCAAAGACAGGACCTTGTGCCATACCGAAAAATTATAAGGGTGAGCTTTACTATTGCTCCTACCAAGGATAGTAATTGCGTCCGACACGTTATAGACCATAATTAAAAGCATGTCAGGGGACATTGCCTTAACAGTTGCTTGTTCAACGCTTTCCTTTCAACCGGACGGTAGTTTACCAAAAGGTAATATACGGGATAAGTAAACTGGACGTGTTGCTTTCCAAATACAAGGTTAGCAAGTGGGTGACACAAAACCGCAAGTTTGAGCTAAAATTTTCAAATCTGAAACCCACCAAACCCACAAAAATATTTTGCAAACACCGGTAAAGGGTTATCCCGGAAAACTTATCTAGGGTAAAAACTAGATTTAATTTTTAAAAGATCAAATATTTTCATAAAGATCCAATTTCCTTAATGGATCTAAATTTTTATAGTCATGTGGGACTGTAAACCATATCGTTACTACCATTGTTTATACCGCCATATAGAAATCACTGATGTACAAAGTGTGAAAAATAAAGAAGTGATTCTAGTATTTCAAGACGATATTGCTTGAGGACAAGCAACGCTCAAGTGTGGGAATATTTGATAATGCTAAAAACGAACATATATTTCATAGCATTATTCCTCAAGAAAGACAAGCTTTTAGTTGCAATTGTTCTATTTACAAGTGATATTCGTTTAAATAATAAAAGGTGAAGACAAAAGACAGATTCGACGAATTGAAGACGAAAACGACCAAAAAGCTCAAAAGTACAAAAGACAATCAAAAAGGTTCCAATTATTGATAAGAAACGTCTCAAAATTACAAGAGTACAAGATTCAAAACGCAAAGTACAAAATATAAAATTATACGCAAGGACGTTCGAAAATCCGGAACCGGGACCAGAGTCAACTCTCAACGCTCGACGCAACGGACTAAAAATTACAAGTTAACTATGTATATAAATATAATATAATATATAATTAATTATATTAATTATATATATATATATTATATTTATATAAATATAATATAATATATAATTAATTATATTAATTATATATATATTATATTTATAAATAAACCGTCGGCAGAGAAAGACTCCAAAGTGTGAGCTGGAATCTCAAACTCCGCGACTCGCGGAGTTTGAAGGCAAAATATGCCGCGAGTCGCGGAGCACCAAAAATCGAAAATCCCTATAAAAGCCAACCGAATTCTGATCGCAAAATATCATCTTTTTCTTCCTCATTCATACGTAAAATTTATATTTATATTTATAATTTATATTTTAATTTTAATTATAATTCTAATAATAAGGGTATGTTAGCGAATATTGTAAGGGTGTAAGTCGAAATTCTGTCCGTGTAACGCTACGCTATTTTTAATCATTGTAAGTTATGTTCAACCTTTTTACATTAATGTCTCGTAGCTAAGTTATTATTATGCTTATTTAAAACGAAGTAATCATGATGTTGGGCTAATTACTAAAATTGGGTAATTGGGCTTTGTACCATAATTGGGGTTTGGACAAAAGAACGACACTTGTGGAAATTAGACTATGGGCTATTAATGGGCTTTATATTTGTTTAACTAAATGATAGTTTGTTAATGTTAATATAAAGATTTACAATTGGGCGTCCCTATAAATTACCATATACACTCGATCGGACACGATGGGCGGGGTATTTATATGTACGAATAATCGTTCATTTAACCGGACACGGGAATGGATTAATAGCCACTAGAATAATTAAAACAGGGGTGAAATTACATTCAAGGGTAATTGGTGTAATTGTTAACAAAGTAGTAAAACCTTGGTTTACACGCAGTCGATAACCTGGTGTATTCATTAAACAAAGTATTAAAACCTTGTTACAATTCGAATCCCCAATTAGTTGGAATATTTAACTTCGGGTATAATAATAATTTGACGAGGACACTCGCACTTTATATTTATGACTGATGGACTGTTATGGACAAAAACCAGACGGACAGATTAAATAATCCAGGACAAAGGACAATTAACCCATGGGCATAAAACTAAAATCAACACGTCAAACATCATGATTACGGAAGTTTAAATAAGCATAATTCTTTTATTTCATATTTAATTTCCTTTATTTTATATTTACTTGCACTTCTAATTATCGCACTTTTATTTATTGTTATTTAATCGCATTTTTAATTATCGTACTTTTTAATTATCGTAAGTTTATTTTATCGCACTTTTATTATTCGCAATTTCATTATCGTTATTTACGTTACGATTTAATTTAAGTCTTGTATTTATTTTATATTTTACATTAGGTTTTAACTGCGACTAAAGTTTTAAAATCGACAAACCGGTCATTAAACGGTAAAAAAACCCCCCCTTATAATAATAATATTACTTATATATATGTTTGTATTTTTATAAAAGTAAACTAATATAGCGTTAAGCTTTGTTTAAAGATTTCCCTGTGGAACGAACCGGACTTACTAAAAACTACACTACTTTACGATTAGGTACACTGCCTATAAGTGTTGTAGCAAGGTTTAAGTATATCCATTCTATAAATAAATAAATATCTTGTGTAAAATTGTATCGTATTTAATAGTTTTTCCTAGTAAAATATAAACTATTTCTTATACACCCCCTACGACATCAATAGTTATTATTAATACTTGCGCTTTAATAAATGTATTTTTGTACATTTACTTGTTACAGTATTTGACTTTACATGACCCGACTTGTCTTTGTGACGCACGTACTTTTCACGAATAATATTTGGAATATTATTTACATCCATGATTAATTATTATTAATCATTTTTAATTAACTAGTGTTAGTAGTTAATTACTTGGGCCTTATTTATTTAATTGCATACTTACTTGGACTTGAGCTTTTATTATTGGAAATGGACTTGGAAGCCCACCCTACTATCTTAATGGACTAGTTAGCCCATTATTATGCAAGTATTACATTAAGATAAAACTAGATTAATTAGCTTAGTTAGAAAGACTAGTTACATGTATACTTACGCATCTTTCCCACACCATTTAACTTTATTACTACTTCTAGCTCACACCATCTCCCCATGAATGAAAGTTGGCTTTTGACCCTTCCTCTTTTGCTACCAAAACCTTGAGCTTCCAAGGGTGGGGAGGGAGTTCTTTTTTTTTTTTTTTTTTTTATACTTATATTTGCAAGTATTACTTCACTTTTACACACACATTCAAACACCATTTCATTTTCTCTCATTTTTCTCTCAAATATTGTAAGTAACAAAACTTTTTCTTCTTCTTTTTCTTGTTCCAAAACCGCCATCCATCATCATCATTTACTAGTTGTAGTTTGTTGTTACTTGTTGTTGTTTCTTGTTTATGTTAAAGATCAAGTTTTCTAACTTGTATCTTCATGTAATCTTGGTTACTTCCATCTTTTGTTTGATAAGAACCAAGAACAAGAATCTAAACTTACTAGTTTATGGTTCTACATTTAAATGTTTTCAAGATTTAAAGTTCATAAGTTTCATAATCATACTTGTGTTCATGTTTTGTAGACTTAAATCCTAAGATCCAAACTTTGATTTGAATCTTCCTAAGTATGAAACAAACATGAACATAATACTTGTACTTTAGTTTAATTCTTTCTTTTGTAAGTACTTTAAAGTTGTGATGTTGTTAATTTGGTCAAATATTACTAGTTAATCTTGATCTCATATTTCTTGAAACTAAAAGTTAACTTTGTAAGTTCAAGAACATGGAAGTATAACTTTCTACTTATAACTTCATACACTTGTGTTGGATCTAAGTTTTTATAGCTTATGATCTTCTAAATTTTGTTGTAAATAAAAGCTTATAAGCTTACATACATTTTACAAGTTGAAAATCTAAGTTTCATAACTTATGGTTTCATTAAAGTGTAGATCCAAGTTTTGTAACTTAGGATCTAATTTAAGAACACTAGATCTAGACTTTCTAGTCTAGGATCTTCAAGATCCAACTAAGAACTAGGTTCTACAACTTAAGATCTTGATTACTTAGTTTACTTTCAAGTTTGTAGCTTAATATTACTTTATTAACTCATGTATGTGTCGGATTTAAGATCTTGATGTAACTTTGGTTCATCAAACTACTTGCAACACTTAAATGAGTTGTGCTACTTATCTTAGACTTACACTAGTGTTATTATGGTCAAATCTTGGTTAAGATGATGCAAACCCATCAACGAGTTGTACACTTGAAGCTATACGCATCAAGGATGAGAACCGTGATGAGCATCAAGCACCAAGAACCCACCAGAACACCTTTACTTACTGTTTATGGAACAGATTAGACTACCTGGGCTACTGGAAAGTTGATTTTCAGTTAGTTCGGTTCGAGTAGATAATTTTCCTTTTAGACATCGTCTTAATCCGTGTTACGGTTTAGGATCTATGGCCTCCCGAAAGTCACTACACCCTATTAACGTTGTGCTGAAATTTCTGACCTACTCGAACTTAAACCGTCACCAAGGTCAAACGAAGACGAGTTTGGTTCTGTAAATTGGTCAGCCTCTAGGAGACTCATATACGGAGCCATGGCCACTGGTCTCACCTCATTTCAGTTGGTATAGAGGTCGTAGTAACTGAACGAAGTCAGCCTTTATTTCTAACCCTAGTCTTGACTTAAAACTTACTTTACACTTTTTGTTTAATGATGAATGATGATGGTACTTAAGACCTAAATTACATACCTTTAAACCCTTGGGAACGATTTACTGACTTAGTAACTTTTGACTTAGGTTGAGGACCTTTTAGACAAACCACTTGCTTACTATTCCCGCGTATCGACTTTTACTACCATTCACTGTGAGTTATAGCATTCCTTTTTTACTTTTACTATTTTGGGAACTGAGAATACATGCGCATTTTACGTTCTACATACTAGGCACGAGTACTTAAACTTTATATATGTGTGGGTTATACAATGGCATAAACTTTCCCCTTAGCTCGTTAACGTTTAGTCATTGATCTCTGAACCGGTGAACGCGAATCTTAGATATGGATCCATAGGGTTTGACATCCCCACTCGGGCTAGTAGCGCTAGCATTTAACGGGTGTTTAAAACTTCGTAAACTTACGCACTCACCAAGTTTACTTTTAGGGGGTGTTATTTACGTTAAGTTAGTTACCAAGTGCCCACGGTTATACATATACTTTTCATACTGTTTTGAAACACTGAAATCTCATTGCCTACCTTACATTACTATTATACTTAAACTATAGCTCACCAACCTTTGTGTTGACGTTTTTAAGCATGTTTTTCTCAGGTGCTTAAGGTTTGCTTGCTTCCGCTGTAGTTGTCATGCTTTGTAGACTTCCACTGCGCTCATTAGAGATTTCACAGCATGAAACGTTTAATTTGCATTCAAACAATGTTATTTTTGAAACAATGTATTTGTAACGACCTATGGGTCACGTACTATTATTTTTTTTGCTTACTATTCGTAGAAGCATACTTTCAGATGTTAAACATTTGACGTTGGTTAAAACGTCACATTTTATCATGAATGCAAACTCTTTTTGAAACGTCATATAGTGTTTGACCTTGTAATGATCCTGTTGATGATGGTCCGTACACATTGATTTAGTGCGGGGCGTCACAAATTTTCTCTCTGAATGTGTTAAAAGCTTCAGACATTTTACTAGAAATTATAGCAAGAACAATATTGGAAGATATACAAAGCATATATAAACATAATATTTCATTCATTTTGTGAGGTGTAATTCAGTACATCGTCTATAGTTACATCCGGATTTTTACACAGATTTTCAAGATCAGAAAACCTCATATTTTCTATTGAAGCACCGGCTGCATCAGCTTCTGAGATAGCATTTTCATTGATTTTTGATGTAATAACCTCAGGCATAGGATTTGGAAGTTCTGGTAGTTTCCTCTTCATAAAATTGAAAAAATTTAACCGTTCAGCAGATTTAGCAAGGCGGACGAACTCACGAAGATAGTGCCTGGCAGTTTTCTCCTGTGAGATAGTGCCTGACAGTTAAAAATACGGTTAACAAGGGCAGGAATCCTAGCAATTATACTTTTTTCATTATCATCTTTGGCTTTAAGTTGTTCTTTCAAAGCATTATTCTCCTTTACCAATTCTTCAATCCTGCTTAAGTGTTGATTTTCTCTGAAAGATAGTTCTTTCACTTGTTTACTATATTCTGCCCTCTGCGTATTACAGTGCTCATAATGCCTCTTCATCATATCATAATCTTTCTTTAAAGATGTAGCTACTTGTTCCAGCTTGGTTATTTTCTCTTTTTCAGCCGATAGTTCCTTCTTGGTGGTAATTTCATTGCTTTGTAACTCAGATAGGCGTTGAAGGTCATTTAACCCAGAAGCAATGTTAAGAATGATACTTTGTGCCTTAACCTTCTTAGCATCTGCATCAAAAAGGCTGCTGAAAAATTGGGCTAGTGAAGGACATACCATAGCATTCAAAAAATTCATGAAATCTTCGTAAGAATGTGGTGCTCCCTTTAGAAAGGAGGAAAGTGTATTTGTATCAAGGTTGGGAAGCATAATTTGTTGTTGAGAAGAACTAGTGCCGGCTTCTTGTTGAGCGGATGGCGGAGCGTTTTGACCAGTTCTTCTTCTTTTGGCGGAAGGCGGAAGAGTCACTAGTGTAGTGCCTTGGTGTGATGCAGTAGATGTTGGAGATAAAGGGAAATTGTTACTTATAAAAGAGTTCCAATGCGATTCACAAGATTTCAAAGGGGGCATAATGTATAAAGAGGGGTTTGGATTATAAAATCCACCAGTACTGGGCCTAAAAGAAAATAAATTCAAGTTTTGGTCTAGTATTTTACATAATTCAGTGCTATCATTCTCATTACCAGAGGCACGACGTTCTCTAGAAGCAATTCGATTCATACCTATGTCCACTTCTTCTTCTTCTTCTTCCTCCTCCCTTGTACCATCCTTTTCAGGAATGGGAGTGTCGTCAACAATTTTTTGTTTGGTAAATTTCAGTTGCGAATAAGATGATGATCGCATGGCGGTAAGCGGAGTAATTTATGCAAAAGTTTAAAAGTCACAGGTTAGGTGGATAAATAAAAAGAAGCATCTTATAAGGCATATGTAGCAAAAATAAGCACTTACTCTTTCTCCCAGCAAGAACGCAGGCATAACCTTGTGTAATATCTCAATCCTGGCTTACAGATGTCAATGATAACATATGTTCTCCATACTTGACATCGTTGATTTTTTTAGATTTCAGCTTTTTATAAGCAAAGCATTTTCTTTGTTATTTAACCGTGGAAATGTAATTGCTACGGGATGAATGTATTGACGCCAAACTCGAACAGATGAGTACTCGTTATCAATTGAATCTTCGTTTATAAAGATGAAAGAAGCGTGCCAATCATGGGCAGGATGATCAAGTGCAGGTCTTAGAAATTCATCAACCTTGTTGAAAGTAAACCAACCTTTTTCATGAGAGGCTATACGTACCAAAGAGCAAAAAATCCGAATAGATGGCACTATATTACTCGCATGGCAATACATCTCAAAAATGAGAATTTTTCGAATAGCTGTTGGTTCGAATTGACCAACAGCAACTCCATAAAACTTACAGACTTCTAAGAAGAATGGCGTAAACGGCAATCGCAAACAATAATTGAAGAATGAATGACCGTAGACGGCAACCTTGCCCGGAGGGGGTGAGCAGGCCCTAGCATTATTTGCAGGAATTATTGGATCAAACACAGCTAATCTAGGAAAGTATCGTAACAGCAGAGCCAAATATTTTTCGTTCACTCTACTATGAATAGTTGAAACGTCATGTGTTGTCGCCATTAATGTTTTAATAAAATAGGGAGTAAAGAAGGTATTGATGGTAAAAGATGAAGACTGTAGAAAAAGGTTGTGAAAGTGGAAGCTTGATTAGGGTTTTTTGAGGTTAAAAAGGGAAAAGGTATAACAGCTGTGATCAGTGGTGATTTTGGGGATTTTATTTTCAACCGCACACTTGTATGGACACGATTAAAAGCCGAATACAAAGAGGTGCCTTTTTACAGCTAGAGGCGCGTGGGATATTGTAGCCGTGTAAGAGCAATCATCACAATGTCAGTAAAAATCCGTCTGTCATTAATGCTTGAAATGTTTTCCCGATGCAAACGGAACACGTGAAGACTAGTTTGGGGATGCGTTAATAAAAGTTTAACAACTTAATCATTTTTCAAACGCTTAAGTCATTAAACTGGGGGAACTTAATGGTGTATCCTATCGTATACACGCATAAAGGCACAATGATCGCATAAAATTAGCATCAAAAACACTGAGAATAATAAATTTGTGAAACTATCCGTTAAGCGTTCTCCGCAGTACAGGCTGCTTCCGTCATGCATAAGCCCTGAAGGCCGGCTAGCGCTTAAGCCCTGGACGGAGAGCGTCACATTCAGCGTAAACTTCGGATCACGAATAACAGAACATATCATCATCTGACACGTGTCCCCGAACAATCCGGTGGATCTGTCACTATAAATAGACCCTTTGGGTCGTCATTTTACACATTCAGACATTCTGACAACTTGTGAGCAGAGACTTCACCTTTCTCTCTCACATAGTACTTTCTCTCACTATAAGTCATCCGGCTAACAGCTAAACGCTAAACGGATAACAGATTGATTAAGCCACCCCACAGATTTCCAGATCTGTGAATCGGGTCTGCAGGGATTATTTCCCGAGGGTAAAAATTAATCGGCAACACTCCCTCACCTTTGGCTAGATCACTTAGTATTGTGCTAACATACTAAGCCTTACCTCATAAGGAAATAGGTGTTAACAAACATCGTTCCAAAATTTTCTAGACTCATCATTACATACTTTGCTTATCGTATCGAAATCATATAAAGATTAAGTTTAAATTTGGTCGAAAATTTCCGGGTCATCACAAAAGCAGTCAACGTCAAGGACCACATTAACTTACCTTCACCCGAAGAATGACTAATGATCGACTCATGAAACCCACCATAAGCAATCGAAGACTTCCCACCCACCAGGTCAACCTCTTCATCCCCGAAGAGCAAAGGAAACAGGGCACCCTGATCCATTCTTCCCATCTTCAATTCGGAGTGATCTCAACACCCACATTCTTCTTTAAACCAGAATTCTCAGTAGCCGCCTCCTTTTTATTTCTCTGAATCTTGACCCAACTAACTTGTTGTATATATTGTGTCCAGCTTAGTAGTTAATTGAATTGGCTATTCTAGTCCTTCTAGTATGGGAGTTGATATTTCAAAACATGTTTTTGATATATCTACTAGAATGTACTAAAGTACCCTTAATGATGTGTTATACAAAATTTTTATTTTTAATTTATTGAAGGGATCGAAAAATAACAATAAATTTATGTGGATCTATCAATTGTTTGGAAATATAACCCCCTTCTAGTATAAGGAAAGTAATATAAATATTATGACTTTTTTAAACAAAATTTTAACTACAAGCTTTAAAATTCTTCAGGTGATTTCAAACATAGTTAGGTCTTTTTTTTAATCACAATAAATTAATCCAAGTCTTTTATGCCTATATTAAAAATAAAATCCATCTTAAGTTGGACATTTGAAGTTGTCACCAAATATGTTAATTTTTTTTTTTTTCTCCAGTAACAAGGAACCCAGACGTCACTCTAATGTCAAGTAAAGCATCTTCCAGTAAAAAGGTATTTTAAAAAAGGCAGAAGGTTTTCTGTAACAACCTTGACATGAACCTAGTGGTAATGACTCATTCACCCCTAGTAAATATTAATTTATTAATATTAGTGATTTTATAATTATGTGTTTCATAATTATTTATGTATGGGATAATGTGTGTTTTGTGACAAGGATCACAAAACATATTCCTTATGTGATTTGGATCTCGCTAGGGCCGCTTAATGAGGTACATTGTGTTCTAAATAACTGGTAAATACCTGTGTGAAATGCGAAGTGGGGTTTTCTCACAATGAAGAAACCCCAATATAGATAGAGATAGGGTTAAAGTCATAAATAGACTATATACTTTCATTTTTTGTCTCAATATAGGCTATATACCCCAAAAATACCAATGTAGGCTATATACTTTAAAAAAAAGTACTCATGTCAACAAAAATGACTTGCTACCGGCTAAACCGGTAAAATTAATTATTTAACATTTTTTTTCATTTTATATGAATACAAATAGGTCATATACTTTTAGTTTTGTTCCGATGTATGCTATATACTTTCAGTTTTTGTTCTGATGTATCATCGACGAGTCATGACAACTTAGAAGTCACGTCATCAATTGTTTTCGTTGCAGGTAAAAAAAATTATAGCGGCTTATATTAGTAAACTTTTTAAAAGTATATAGCCTACATTGGTATATTTTGGGGTATATAGCCTACATTGAGACAATAATTAAAGCATATAGCCTATTTTGGCTTTAACCCATATAGATATATACCCGTACATTCCATTTTCGCCTATTTTGCAACCTAAAAACCCTAAGAACAACTTCAAGTGAAAATCATAGCTTGTGATTTTGTGTACCAACTTCAAGTGATTTCAAGAATCAAAACAAAGTAAACATTTTTAATGGATTATATTGGGTTTTAAGGTGGGTTTTTTTTTTTTTTTTTTTTTTTTTTTTTTTTTTTTTTGTAAAAGTGAGTTTGTAATGCTTAATTCATGTTTTGAATGTTTTTGTGATATTGTTTTAAAGTTAGAAACTGTGAACAGGATTCGAACCTGTGAACAGTACGGCGTACGATATTCGACCATATACTCTGATGTACGTAGTCCAGCAGGATTACCCCCTGTGTTTTCAACCCATCCCTGACCACCACCTAATATTCGTCCTAGACAGAATTCGAACCTAAGACTTCTTGCAAGGAACTCAGGGCCCAACCACCGGGTTATCTTACAAGTAAAGCATCTTCCACTATAAATTTCGAATTAGGCTCAAGAGAACATTGTCAAAGATTAAACCCGAGACCTACAGCTTCACCATGAGTCACGGTGGCTACTTAGCAAAATGCAAGTGGTTGTCACCAAATATGTTAACATAAAGTTGTAATAAGTTCTAATGAAATATAATTTTCATTAATTATTTAGCAAAAAGCCACACATGCTACGGGCCTACGGCCAATTTGGTGATCCGCTGACGAGAATGGTATTGAAGCTATGTGTTTTATTCCCCTTCAAGGTGTTTAAAACTAACGATGGTAGGTGTACACCATAATCAGAAGGGTTGGGCCGTTGGGCGTACATTTGATTTTCATTCTTACCCTTGTACCAATTTACAAATGAATTAAACACTGGTTTAGTGGTTGGGATACTGCAGTAAAAGTGACACAAAGATAACCCGACTAAATCACGTACAATTATCTAAGTTCAATTATACTCTCCCTAAATAACCTGCGCAAGAAAAAATCTCTATTTACCCATTTGTGATTAATTAGGAATAAAGCCAAGTTATAGGAACAAGAGCATATCATTTTACATATCATTATTTTACTTGGGGGCAGATTACCTTATTATCATATAGAAATTATATGTAGTAGCAAATGTAATGAGCAGATAAACTGCTATACTATAACGTTACAATTTCCTCAATGCATTCTTAAAAAAAGTTACCATTGCACTGGGCTACAAATCCTTTTACCATAATTAGTAGTGACCCACTAACAAAGTTGAAACATGCTCCATTGTATTCCATGACTGAAAGAACCATCTACACATCTTTATTCACTAATAAAGTACACAAAGTAGATATCATATGATTATCATATCAATTAAAATTTACACATGCACATTAATTTGCACAAAAGATTACACGCTATGCTACTTTTGGCAAGATTACATAAACTGGCTTCTTCCGATTATCTACATGTTGTCGTTGTTCTTGTCTTTGCAGCCGAAGTCAAAAGTTACTGTAAACGGAAAGAAATCCAGGAGACAAAACAAAATTGTGGGGGGTGGGGGTGTTCAAAGGGTATTATGATGTTTGGAGAATAACGTTTAGTTCTTGAGCACATCTTGCAGGCAGACCGCCTCGGCTACAAACACAATGAATCAGGGTTAAGAGTTTTAGATGCCATTTATTTACAACATTTTAAATTCTACTTTTGTGGGGGTACATCTAAGAGGCGTTTTAACGCACACAAGGAAGTGATTATGCATTATTTAGCATTAACAATAATGTGTTAAAAGGAAGGGTAATAATAAACAGTAGTTGGATGTGCTTCTACACAAGGTTGCGAAAATCGCTACTCAGGGAGTACTCAGGTAGGATTTTTTAAAGAGTACTCGGAAACTCGGGGAGTACTCGGATGTTGGCCAAGTTTGACTTTGACCGATTTTCTGAGTAGTACCGAGTTTTGGCCGATTTTCTGAGTTTTGACCAAGTACTTTTCGAGTAGTCCTTAGTTGCAAAAACCGAGTACTCGCCTAGTAATTCTGAGTCATGCAATACTGATTCTATAAATTTGAAGCTGCTTTCATAATTTCCACCTCTTTTTATTTTGTCCAAATAAAGCATAAATGACTAGATTTTAGTGTAGCTGCAACATAAACATGCTCACCTTATAATATCCGGGAGACATTTGTGGATCTTCAGGAGCTGTATGTGGCATTTATTGCAGCATTCAAGTCTGTCATTCAATATTAGCAGATCATAAGTTGGTGTGCTGTAGAACCACAACTAGCTTTAATTGGGAATTAGATTTCAGTACTAAGAAACGCAAACGATAACAGATAGAATAAAACACACCAACAAGAAATCAACAAAACAGACCTTTTCTCCGCATGAAGATTAACACCGACAGTTGGAGGAGCTGAAACCGCCGAGTTGATTACAGGCCCAAAGACTGCCACAAGCTTCAATAATAATTCTAACGATACATTTATATGTCTGCGTGAATGATTTGCAGTTCCAATATATTAGTCAAAAAGGTCAAAACTTGCTGTTATGTAACCAGACGACAACCTTGTATCTTTAGACTAATATGGTAACAGGGTAACGAATGATTACCGCTCAGTGTTGCTAGCAAGTAAATCCAAAAGCACGGGCAGCAAATCAGAGAAGAGATCTAATGTAAGAGAATCCATTTTTTCCATCAGAACACTTACAACATCTGCGTGAACCTGTAAAGACATACATTTTTTTAGATGATACGATGTAAAGGGTGGTGGACTAGAAATATACCCAAATATATGCAAATAAATACTCACAGCATGATCTGGCAACTTCCGCAAAGCATTAATAGCAGCCCTCATGTCATTTTGCACAAAAAAATGCCGTACCACCTGAATAGCTCCGTTAATTTATTTTTAAGTTTACAAGTATTCACAGTCCACATATAATGAAAAAAGTTATAGGAAACTATATATAGATGAATCATTGGTTGCATGAAAGAAATAAAAGAGCAAACTTCGTGAACCAGTTATAAATACCTGGAGTTTTGTCAGGCGAGACCGGAGACTACTCACGAACACATCATGATTCATCATCAAATCTTCCACAACATCTTCTGCATCTTTCTTAGATATCATACCTAAGCCAGTAGTCTGGAGGTTATCATCCTGCAAGTTGCCAACACTAGAAAGTAAGATTCCAAAACGTTTTACTAAGGAATTATTACCTCACTATTGCAGACACATTAAAAATGTTAGAATTGTTCTTTTGTGACAGGAACGGAGAAAAAAGAGCAGGCCTGGCACATCCATCTTTTCCACCTCTACCATACATAACGTTATACAAGGTTGCAAAAATCGCTACTCAGGGTTGGCAACTCGGAAAGTACTCGGATGTTGACCAAGTTTGACTTTGATAAATTTTGACCGAGTTTTGACCAATTTTGACTGATTTTCCGAGTGATCCCGAGTTTTGGCCGATTGTTGACCGATTTTCCGATAATCCCAAATTTTGACCGAGTTTGACCAAGTTTTACCGAGTACTCCCCGAATTGCAAAAACAGAGTACTCGCAGAGTAATTGGAAGTTCTGCAACACTACTTATAACCTATGAAGAATCTTACCAGCAATGGAGACGATTTAGCTTTCTCGGGTACCATACAATCTGGAGTATCATGCCTCGGGGAAACCATCATGGGTGAGATTTTAGTCCTTTCAGGTACCATGCGATTGGGAGTATCATGCCTCGAAACTACCACAACCGGTGAGATTTTTGTTCTTTCAGGTGTAATGCGATTGGTAGTATCATGCCTGGGAACAACCACCACGGGTGAGGTTTTCGTTCTTTCAGGTGTAATGCGAGGAGAAGCATTCGATCTCCGTACCAACATCGGAGATGCTCTAACTCTCTCCGGTAATACACGCCGAGAATTAGCAGCTCTCTGAATCGGTGAGGCCTTTCCTTTCTCAGGTAACACACTAGGAGCAGTCTTTGGTCTCTGAACGATTAATGTAGAAGCAGGATCTGGTTTTCGTACCATTGGAGATGATTTAGTCTCAGTTTTAGTACAGGGCAGCACCGTATCAGGTTGTTTTTCGGGAATGGTGAGTGTTATAGCTTCAGACTCTTCAGTAACCATGGCAACATCAAGTGTCTTTACTGGCATCTGTGATGATTTGGCTTCGGGTTCTTCAGAAGGCACCACCCTGGATGTTTTAGCCTCGGGTATTGCATAAGGGCCTGCATCAAATGACTCTTTTACCCTTGTAGCAGGCATATCGGTGTTGGTTGATACTGGAGTAGGTAGATTAGGTGCATCAAATGACTCTTTTACCCTTGTGGCAGGCATATCTGTGATGGTTGTTACCGGAGTAGTTAGATCGGGTGCAACAAATGACTCTTTTACCCTAGTGGCAGGCATATCTGTGTTGGTTGATATCGGAGTAGGTATATCAGGTGTTTGACTTTCTTCAGTGTTGAGCTTTTCTCTCTTTTCGAATCTCTCAACCAGACTTCGAGTCCTTCCGTTCACAACCGCAACTGCAATAGAAAAAGAATTGGTAAAAAAAGAGAACAAAAAAACAAACTCATTGCACATTTAAGCAACACAAAAATTATTTTTGATACCTACCTCCGTTAACATATTTAACAGATTTCAACTCTTTTTTTGAATCAACAGACCTATCACCTGAAATGATGAAACTATTGCAAGTTAGAATCGAACTTTTAACATACACAGCAACATAATAGCTGTTGGGATACCATGACAGTGTACCTGGAGTTGAAACTTTCTGAATTTCTTTTGTTACACAAGCAGAAATTGGAACTTTCTCCTTGTAAGTATCCTTAGTAGCATCATCGGGTAAAGATCTCTGAATGTTGTCAACTGTAGCAGTATCTGGTCCACTTCTTAAACCAGATTCAGCAGTTATTGAGAGCCCCTCGAGATCTAGTTTTGTGGTTGATGGCCTTCGCCTATGAGATGGCTTAAGTGATATATCAGATCTATCCTGTTCATTCGTAGTTGATTCTCTTCTAGACTCTGCCGAATGTTTTGCAGAATTATTATTGACCTTCCCAGTAAGTTTGGCTGCAGGAACTTTTTTAACGGTCGACAAATTATCGATCACTATGGGGCTCTGTAAGTTCACAGCCGTTGGTAATATTCTTGAAGCAATAGGAGTTACACCTTCAGATTAACATATAACAGTAAATTAACATACAAGGCAAAAAGTAAAAAAAAAAAAAAAAGAAAAAAAAAAAAAAAAGGTAGGTTGCTAAAGCGGATAATAATTTGGTAAGTATAAGTATATAACAACTTACTGTCCACATATATATTCTTTATATCTTTTGTGTCATCATCTGAAGACATGGTTGACCTTCTGTGACTCACAACTCTCTCTGGTAATACATGCCCATGCTGTTCAATAAGCTGCAAAAACCAAAAGGTTCTCATTTTGACTTCTAAGAGAGAATACAATTTAATATAGAAACTACTAAAGATCCCAACTTGTAAACAATACTAAAGAGTAGATAACAGAAATACAAAATAGGTACCGAAGTGTCTGCAACCCAAACAGCAACAGAGTTCTGATAATACGAGCATCCCAAAAGCTTTCCATCATCGATGCAGAGGTCACCTAATGTTGACCATCCCATATCAAGACCATCATGACAGATAACAGGCTCCCATGAATAAACCTAAAATCAAATGGAAGATATATTGTTATATGGAACCAAACCTTTTAGAAAGAAAAAGGTTAAGTTTTATGGAAAAGTGAATACCTTTAAACTGTTGTCTAATCCACAAAAGAGAGTTCTCCCATCTGGATGAAACGTAATTGCTCGTACTCCCGTTGCCTGGACGATTAGAAGAAAGTTGTTCCATAAATTACACAAATATGCAGATTACTATGAATAAAAATGAGAATCTGTTTACCCAAGGCTGACCAAATTATTGTGTTTTATAAATGTATAGAAGGTTGAAAAAGACACGAGACGGAGACCAGCAGGTGACCTTGAAAGGTCGAGTCAGTTGAGACGGACGTTGACCAACGTTAACTTTTAAATATAGGTATATTAGATAATAAATTTAAATATTTCAAACATAAAGATTCTGAAAACAAATAAATGATTTACAAATAAGATAAACTTGGTGTTAGTTTAAATAATATATATAGTTTTAATTTTTTTAATATTCCTATACTTAATAATTTATCTTTAAGGGATACTATGTAAGTCAGTGTTTTTTCCCATCTAAAAATTACATAGGTTTGGGATTTTCGTTTGACAAAAAGTCAACTTTTGACCAATACTGACCGGCGTTGACCGACTTTGACCCGACTTTTGACCGTTTGACTTATTAGACGTTTGTCTTTGAATCGGGACAGGCTAGTCACCAAGCCGCAACCGCTGTGTGCAAGCAAAATGTATATACGGATGGATGCATGCAACGACGAGTACCTCTGGTCGAGTTGATCCAATCAATTCAAAGGTCTCCAAGTCCCAAAATTTTACAGTTTTGTCTGACGAACCTGGAACATGTCATATTGTAAGTAGGTTAGTCAACCCCATAGGAAGACAAAAGCCAAATTATGAATAGTAAATCATATGCTTTTTCTAGCTTCTTTAATTGTTTATATCAACAAAATTCACATTATAGAATATTTTTCAACTAGAAAAACAGAAATACAAAAGGAAGTATTGACTGCATATCTAAAATGTACCTGTTGCTAAAAGAAACTCAAGAGGATGAAAATCCATGGATCGAATGTGCCCTTCGTGAAATTTGAACTCATGTAAAAGCTTTCCAGCTGTTAAATCCCATATCTGTGTGACAAGCATCAGTTAAAATTAAGCATGACGTCATTCTTGATGTGCTGAAATGTACGAAAAATCATACCTTTACAACATTATCAAGTCCTCCGGATACCACCCATCGACCATCGGGACTAAATCTGATGGTACTAATTGCTCGTTTGTGTCCTTTATATGTGTGAATGCAGCTTTTCTTTCGAATATCCCAGACCTTTAGATTAGTGTCCATGGAACCCGATGCAAGAAACTCACCAAATGGATGAAACTCAAGGGATGTGCAATACGAGCGGTGTCCATTAAATGACCGAACCACTGCATTTATAGTAAAAAAATATGGAATCAAACAGATAATACTCCGGGTTATATTTGGTACGCAAAAAAGCATCCAGGACAGAAGTATCATAAATACAGTGAACAATTTGAATTCAAAATTCAACTATCATCCATAATTCTGATATTGAGCTTTAATGACAACATTCTAGCATATTCATGGAACTCAAAGAAAAAAAAATAATCAACTTACCCTTTGTCTCTTCTAGATCCCAAAGTTTTATCACTCCAGAAGATGCTCCAGCAGCCACAAAAACTTCTGTTTTGTCGAAAGCGACAGATTCAATAGGGCTCGTATGACCACTTAGGCTCTGCACACACCACAAAGGTTAGTACCACTCATTATTATGCACAAAAGATGGTATAAAGTTTATGCGCCATCCTTTTAAAGAAGATATAACTTTTTCCGTAATGGTGTGTTCCAACAAAATGCAACAAGTTACTAAACGTTTTTAAATTAACTTACTATTATTGCCATGCGTAATCACTACTTGATATAATAATTTCTATTGTGGTCTACAAACTTTCTTTATTAAGGATGCTTTAATTCTTTAAGACATCTATTAAAAGCGAAAACGTATTTTATTAAGCTACTAGCCATGTTAAAACCTTGCGTATTTTGTAGGGATGCATTAGTAGTTAACTAGTTACCTCATGATGCAAACACATATATTTTCTGATTCAACTATATCAAAGAGTAAATTTTCCTAATTGTATATCCAGTTGCCAAGCGATAGTTATATCTTTTTCGAAGTCTAACATGACTCTCTTTTCTACTTCAACTATGCACCAATAAATTCTAAAAACTGACACCGATAGCATATTTATGAAGGCCAACTGAAACATATATCTAGTTCAGCCATATTAAATCCCATACGAATTATGTGAAATACACAAATAGTACTGAAAATGCCATGTTTTTAAGATCAATAACTCATATGTTGACGGACAAACTGTCCTACCCAAGATCATAAACCTTAGGGTATGCATAAAGTTTACCTAGTAACATTATATAGTGAGAATGCTAGATTTTATACTAAATTACTTAGTTACCATTACCATTACCATCAAAATAAAGTGGTTTCAAGAAAAACATTTGCTAATTTTCTTCCAAATTCAAGCTGTTGCGTGTTAACATTAGAAGAATAAAGTGGTTTCATATACTCAAAAGAACTGCAATAGTTCGCCAATGTAATTACTGACCGTTGTAGCAGTTGGTTTCCCAATTGACCAAAGATTAACTTTTTCATCATCACCACCTGTAATAAAATTCCGACGTGTCTTCTTCCCGAATTTTAAACAATTCACATTCGCCGAATGCGCCACAAATTCCTCTATATTTTATTAGAGTCAAGAAATACAAAAAGCAACAATTGTATTCACAAATATTTTAGATCATCATCATTCAACATTTTCAATCATCACTGAACATTTTCATCCCTAATTAATCAAATCAAAGTCTATATCATACATTTATTAAACCTAATTGATAGTTAACTAATCAACGCAACAACTAACTCTGTCCAATTATTTATATTAAAAAAAATTAAAAACAGCTAAAAAAAAGAAGAAATTGGCAACAAAAAAGTATAAAAGGATACGCAATTTACAACCGCGTTTATCCATATAAAGCCGTAGTCGTTGAAAACCTAGATTTTCAAGTGTCGGTGCAGCTGCTGACTTTTGACGCAATCAGTCAAACAAAATGCAATTGAAGATGAAGGTGATACGAATATATAGATACACAGTTAGTATATCTATAGGTGTGAGCAAAATTCACAAAAGTTGTGTATGAAATTCACCGGAGAAAGATTGAATTATTTGTCTGTTGGAGAACAGAGGTAAGTTTCTTTTTCTTTGTATGTATTAGATGACGTGCTCACATTACTGTGTGTCATTTAGTGTGTGAGAGAGAAAGTATTTTTTTTATGAAGAAGAGCGTGTTTACGGTGTAGTATGTAGTATGATTGTGGATTTTGGACAATACGAATGCATTTTGACGAAAATGCCCTTGGATTATTGTGTGCAGTTTGAGTTCTTGAGGTGTGTAATTACGGAAAAGGACACGGGAGTTTGGACAATATTGTTGTATGGCTAGAAAACATTTACGCCATTCGTATCGGTGAAAACCCACGAGCTTGAGAATTCTACATGTCAAAAAACAACACCAATTTTATTCGTAGTGAGGCGTTGATTTGAGGCAGCTAGAAGTAGCGGCGGAACTTGAACTCGGATACAGATGGGGCGAGCGTAATTTTTTTTTAAATCTTTCATATTCAGCAGGGACGAACACTAAAAAAACCTTATTTTTTTAGTAAATTTTTTTTTAGTGTAAAAATTTTTGTTCCGTAAAATTCAGGGTGAACGGATACCCACATTGAGTTACTCTATGTTCCGCCTCTGACTAGAAGGCGTTGATTGGAATCCAACACCAAAAACAACGTGTATAATTTTTATTTTATTAATTTTATATTAATTTAAAAATATTATTTTATCCATTTTTAATATCCAATTATATTTTAACACATCGTCACACCACCATTATTCCACATTTAAAAACGTACACGGGGAGCAAACTGTCAATTACTTCACGCGTTACAATCCAACGCACACCTCCACACTTTGGTCAACCAACGCCGCGATAGGGGTAAAAGGGGGCGTGGGTTTTTGGCCAGCAAGGATCCAACGAGCGTTGGTGAGCATCGATACAAGTGGTCTAAAAGTTATGTAGATGTATCATATGTTAATAAATGTAAAATATAATAATAATAATAATAATAATAATAATAATAATAATAATAATAATAACTAAATCAAAAGGAGGGAAAATAATCTAGACTCAAGGAAGGATTACAATCAATTCAAAAGATAACAGCTAAACCTGCAAGCCGACACCAAACACAAAGATGACAACAACTACTATTAATATCTCATTCGTCTTCCGTGATATCACTCATGAAAGAACAAAATCGTTTTGATTTCGCTCCCCGCACTAATTTTTCTTACTTATATCTTTCGGATTAATCAATTTACCGACCGCCATTACCGACCGCCATTGAAACTTAACTAAGGCATCTCTCTTCGAACAGTGGGCTTCATATGTTTGATCTTCTTACCCGAGCTACGAATGGCCCTAGAATGTCTGACTACATACTATGAGCATCATCTACACCCATATCCAAATTTCAACCTCAACGGCTAAAATGGAATCATTCTTGACTCCATCCAAAACCGAAGAAAGAACAATACTATTCCCACAAACGTTCTTTCTAAGCTCGGTGCAACACCAGATGATATGAACCAGTTAAATGCATTTATTTTCTCTCTTTCAATTTTCTTTTACCTAATATAATTGGTACATTTCATTTTACAAAAGTTGTTTGGTAAAAGTTATGTAGATGTATCATCTTTTAATAAACGTAAAATATTAATAGTAATAATAATAATAATATATAAACATAGCCCTAAATTATTTGGGTAAGCGAGGAAAGCCTCTTATGAACGAGCACATTGCCTCCCTCATAGAAGGTAAAACCTCGGGTAATCAAACCCCCCGAGCGCGAGATCTGATACTGGGTGAATTGCGCATATGCGGACCCTCTAGTCACACTCACTTTTTGAACAATTTGGCATAGCCATAAATTAAACCCGGGTGATGTGCTTAACTGGGCAACTCGGTATAGCCCTAAATTTATGAAATGCCCCGTCCTAATCCATCTGGACGAAGTCATCAATATTTGATCCCAGAGCGATGATCGACTCCAAGTAATGTCCTTAAATTGAGCAAAATGCACAGCAGAAGATTTCTTTCATACCTGAGAATAAACATGCTTTAAAGTGTCAACCAAAAGGTTGGTGAATTCATAAGTTTATCATAAAACAATAAAATTCATCATTTTGATAGACCACAAGATTTAAATGTTGCATGGTACAAATGGGCCCGAATCCTATACCCACCTGTAATGTACATGCTATATCTTTTAAATACAGTACATCATTCTCGTGTACGAAACCATTTTCATAAATCATAGTAACCGTATACATATCTTGTGCACAAAAATAACATACACATAACCTGTGTATAAAATCATTCTCTCGATATATAACATTCATATCAATTGGTGTCAATTATCATGTCCACATAATTCAATAGTGGCAATTATCATGTCCACATAATTCAATGGTGGCAATTATCATGTCCACATAATTCAATGGTGGCAATTATCATGTCCACATAATTCAACAATAACCCGCAGAACTTCTGTCTGCATAATAATTCATTCGAGGAATGTTTTGCTTGTGTCTATCTCGTCAAACATTTATAAAAGCATTTCATGTATTCGCAGTTCAAAATATGTTTCAAAAGCATTTAATAAAGCAGTTGTAAAAACAGCGCATGTATTCTCAGTCCCAAAAATGTAAAGAGTAAAAGGGAATCAAATGAACTCACCTAATGTATTTTGTAGTAAAAATACATATAACGACAATAGACAAGTGTAGGGTTGGCCTCGGATTCGCGAACCTATTATTATTCATATGTATATTAATACATATAATCGAAATTGAACAATTTCACATGTTATAGCTTTACTTTATATATTATATATATTCGTGTATATACATTTTTAATGACTAATATTTATATTGTTATATTATTATATATTTGATTAAAATACTTAATTTGTTATATACGAAAAATGTTAATGTGATTAATACATACTTATATGTAATATTACTAAAAGTATAATTTTTATATACAAAATGTTTATTTGTTAATCTAATATCAATAATAGTAATAAAAGTAATTTTTGATCATAATGATAATAATGCTACTAATAATAATAACTATAAAATAATGATTTTACATTTAATAATAATGCTAATATTTATAATAATAAGTAAATGATAATAATAATAATAATAATAATAATAATAATAATAATAATAATAATAATAATAATAATAATAATAACAACAACAATAGTCTTGATATAGAAATCTACCTTCCAAGGCTTTAAAAAAAATAACATGCCACCTCCGAGACTCGAACCTAGGACCTCTCGTTACACACAATTACGCCTAACCATCTGAGCTACTCTGATTTCCTGTTATTATTCCATTCCTATATCTATTTAACCAGTAACTGTTTGTTTCATCTTGATCTATCATCATAGACTATCATCATAATATCTCACCATCTTTTTAATTCATCATCATAACATTTCCCAACATAAAATCATAACATCCATATCATCTTCCATATCATCTTCCATAATCATCACACGTTGTAACAAAAAAAAGAAAGGAAAAAACAGAAAGGGCAGCAGCCTATCGAGCAAGAGGGTGATGAGACCCGAATGATGTTAGCCCAATAATCAAATAGCTGATACGGCCCATTTACTAAATTAGTTTAATCAAAGCCTAGTTACAAATTGAAGCCCAACACAAAATCATGGAGGTGTCGATTTGCTTAGGGTAAACACAGCCGACCCATTCCTCTTTCATCATTATCTTTTATCATCATTTAGTATCATCAAATCAGCATGCTAATCACTTTCATAATCATCATCATCATAAAATACGCGTATAACATCATCATCATCTAATTCTTACATAAAATCATACGATATCACATAAACATAATCCTATCTTAATATCACCTTTCTCGCATTCTGTTATCATCATCAATACGCTTATCATTCATCATAACTCAATCACACTTTCCTCATATCAAGATGATCATTATCTGAAGAAAAAAATTTGATCTTGACCCAAGTGTGATTATAAGTCCACGGTTCCCAAAAGGTAAAGTAACATGGTGGACCAACTCAATACCCATTTAAAATTCTATTTGGCTCAATATAATCACGTATGGAGACTAATATGGAGATCCAGGAACCGTCGCTATCATCTATGATCTTTACAGCTCAACACCAACTCACTTGTTTTAAATCAATTAGTCATGCTTCTCTAATTTAGTGGGAGACAAAGGTAGGGTCTTTGGCATATAATTGTCATCTAATACAAAAAAAAAATGAAGTGATAATATCGAGTATATAGGGTGGTTGTGGGGTTGTTCTAATGAGAGAAAGAAATGATAACAAAAGTTTAGCACTTTGAAGTGGTTTGTGGTGTTATTGTACCAGAATCAAAAACAGAAATATGGTACACTTGTATGGTGATCTTCGACAACAATAAAAGGTAAGTAACATCGTTAATCCTCATTCTTCATTATCATAATTCCATCATTTACTAACCTCGTGACATGGGAGGAAAAAGAGAGGAACTTTTGCAGGTTCTCGAATGAATAAGGAGAATGGAAGAAAATTAACTAGTGGGATAGTCGATGGGTGACGGTAGGGTTTGTGAAGAAAAAAAATGGTGATGAAAGGTGGCGTTTGAGTTGTCATCGACACATAAGACAAGATCATAAGGTGGTGATCTTTCTTATTTGAAGTGATACAAGAATTGAATTGCAGAAGCTACAATTTAATTGTTGGCGGTTTAGAAAGGGAGTGAGAGAGAAGGGAGGTTATCATGGAATGAGGTTCATGAGTTTCATGGTGATGATCGTGATTCACGGCTAGAATCAAAACAGGTTAAGAAAGGTTGGGATTGTGGGTGTAGATGAACAAAGCAAGAAATGGTTTCGGTTCATAGTTTTTCTGTTGTATTTTTTTTTCTGTTTTAAATCACCTTATCCTAACTGAAGGTTACATAGGAGTTACGAATTATTATTACAGCTGGATCAAATCGTTCTTTATTTGTTTTGTACCCCAACTAATTCAACAGGGGAATCATTCGTACGTGAAAAAGAGAAATAGAAAAAAATATAGAACGATAAAGTCTTGTACTGAATTTTGTATTGTTTTGAAATCTGATACTGACCTCTAACAGATTTTGGATTATTCTGTGATGGAATATTTGATGTGTACGAGCTCAAAACAAAAGAATAAATCAACTGCAGTTGATTACGATATGAAACAGAAATTTTCACTTTTCATTTATCTGTATTTTATCATATTTATATATATATTTATATATCTATATTATACATATGAATCTTGTATCTTGTAAACGTATATGTATCTATATATTATCTGTTATACTTGATTTCGTGTACCTGCATCTATATCCATAGTAGTATATCTATTATATCCTTATAATTATTATATATCAATAGAATTATATTTTGTATTTATATATTTATTTTATATTTATATAATTTGTATTTATATATTTATTTAATTGAATATATGTATTTACTTATATATATCTAACTGAAACGTTCATATATATATATATATATATATATATATATATATATATATATATATATATATATATATATATATATATATATATATATATATATAGTAGGAAACATAATAATAATAATATTAATTATATAAACATCAATATTAATAATATTAATGAACTAATAATGATAATAATAATAATATCAATAATATATATATCGAATTTTTCATATTCACATATCTATATTTCATATGATGATAATAGTTATTCAAATATTCATATTAATGTTTATAATGTAATTATTGTTAATATAACAATTTTATTCAAACTTGTAATTTAACATATTACAATTTATAAATTTTATCCTGATTACCAATCATATATCATATAATATATATTATAACTTATATTAAATATTTATAATTTAATATATATAGTATCACTTATGTTCATATTTCATATATATAAATATGTGTATATATATATATAGCAACTTATTTACCATGTATTTTTGTTTTACATAAATAACTCCAAGGTTTAGTTTATATTTTATTATTTTAAATTATCATATATCCTTACATTTATTTATATATATATATATATATATATATATATATATATATATATATATATATATATATATATATATATATATATATATATATATATATATATATATATTCATTTACAAACAATTGTTCGTGAATCGTCGACAATGGTCGAAGGTCAATTGAATATATGAACACAGTTCAAAGTTTTTGAGACTTCACATTACAGACTTTGCTTATCGTGTCGGAAACATATAAAGATTAAAGTTTAAATTTGATCGGAAATTTCCGGGTCATCACAATACCTACCCGTTAAAGAAATTTCGTCCCGAAATTTGATCGAGGTTGTCATAGCTAACAATAAAAAATGTTTTCCTGACGAATATGAGTTGATAAACAGAGTTTTATCATCATTGAGTAATATGGATAAAACAATTTGATTACGCGACGAGTATAAGTGAAGCTATCGCAAGAGAGTGAAATGAGTAAATATAGAATCGTTTTAACTGATGACGTAGTTATGATTAATTTTCGGAATTCAAGGGATTTAAAAGAAAATCTTGAAAATTTATAAGATCTGATTCTTCGGCGAATAAGGAAATTAAGATCTCTCTAATTAAATACGGTGATCTGCTTCGATTACTCTGTCTTGATATTTCCATTATAAATTAAACTATTCCTTTCCATTATTCTCACCATTCCTATACTTTCCTTCTTGTTTCATACATCCAAAAGAATCTGAAAATGCTTAATCCAGTTCTGATCCTTGTCCTCATCCGTACTATCGCAACAATCATTCTCTTTTTCCAACTTCCACCAGAGGAATCTGCTTTCTTCTACTTCGCCCTTGGGATTATAATGTTTTTAATTCTCCCGTGTCTTTATGTTGCGATAAACATTGATATACACGGTTTGTAATTTATGTGTTGTTATCGGGCTTTATATTCTCCCTTTTATTTCAAAGTTCTATGCTTTTGTTTTCTCTTCCCGACTTCAAGTCAAGCGGATAATGGTCCAGAATTTATAGATATGAACTTCGAAATGAACATAGTTAATGTTCTAAGAAAGAAATGGTAGTAGCACGATCTTGATTCGTCAAATTACCAGAATATCCGGGAAAGATAGAACTATCAAGAAAATATGTTCTTGATATGTTTATATATCAGATAAAATGTAAGAGTCGTGTAACATGGCACATGATGACGTTATAATCTGTGAATCATCATGTCCCATTTAGAAACTCAGCATGACTTACTGTAATATAATCACGTTGATCAAGTGTCATTATATTATACTAACTCATGCATCAGTTCCCAACATTACTTCAATAACATTCATATTTTAAGCTCGAAAGTTTACAGAATATAGAAACTAATAGTTTCTATATGATGTAACACTGATATCATGAAGAGATTAATGATTTCAGATAAGAATAGTTATGAAAATATCTTCAGAAATATGGAGGATATTTATAATGAAAGATAATATCTTGAAATTTCTAATATCGAAGGATGGTGAAGAAAATCTGTCCGCAAGAGTTTGGAGTCAGAAGCAAGGTATTCGCTAAAGATTTCAGCAGGCATTGAATCATTTGGATTCTTTGAAGTCAAACTTATTCTTTGTGATTTGTCCACGGTTTCCTTCATAGTTTCGCATAATCTGCTTTTCGGTACTAAATTTTCTATTGAGTGTTTCAAATACTCCATTCTTTATCATCAACTTTTGGCTGTTGAGGTCATTTACAGTTTTTGTTGCTTCATTCAACTTTTTAAAATTCAGAGCATTAATTTGCAGACTGGGTGCTTTTCAGAATTTCAAAATGGAAGATCATGGTTCTAAGAGATAAATGTTATATGGATACATATAACTGTTGATGTGGAAACGTTGCTAGATTCACAATACAGATTTGCTGATTCTCGGTAATTGGTATGGCAATTCTTGTTACAAGATACGGATGAGTACATAATGAGACTTCAATCGATAAATATAGTGATTTGTCGGAGAGATTTAAGCTAAGGAGCAACGAGGTTGCTGGTACATCTGCTGGTAATATGGTGAAATATATAAAAGGATTCCCCGATAACAATAAAAGAGCACACATATAAATCAAGGTTATAATAAGGTTGTTTCGAACGAAAAGTTAAAGTTGACTTGCTGGAGCTGTGACAAAATTTGCTAATTTGGAAAGATATTGCAAAGTTATTGTGGGTAATAATAATACTAAAGAAATTAGCATAGCTACGTTTTAAACGTTTTCTCAGTTGCCGAGAGTTTCTCAGGTGAATAGCTATATACATCAATCTTTTCTTCCGTAGATGAAGTGCGGTTGGTTCATCCTTTCGTTTGAGGTGTTTTCAAGAATCATGAAAGGTTTGAACGCAGATTGTAAATGTCAAGATTTAAACGAGGTTTAAGATGAAATCAAGTGGCAAACTTGAAGAATTGTTTAGCTTCATATGTTATAATCAATATTTTAATTTATTTTAATTGTCCAACGTTATTAGTCCACAATCGGTATTCCACAGTTAACAGTCCAATAATTCATATATAGTTTAATTTGTAATATTTGAATTAATTAATACGTATCGTGACCCGTGTACATGTCTCAGACTCGATCACAACTTAAAGTATATATATTATTTGAGAATCAACCTCAACCCTGTATAGAGAACTCGATCATTACTGCATATAGAGTGTCTATGGTGATTCCAAATAATATATATAGATGCGTCGATATGATATGTCAAAACCTTGTATATGTGTCCCGATATTTAAAGTGCGTAAAATAAATAACAGAAATTAAATGACGATAAATTAAATGTGTAAAGTAAATAACAGAAATTAAATAACGATAAATAAAATTGCGATAATTAAATTGCGATAAATAAACTGCGATAACTAAAATGTAATCAGTTAGCTAGGAACAGTTAGCTAGGAACAGTTAGCGTGGATTCTTAACAAAATTTCAATTAGTTAATTCGTTTGTTTCTAACAACTTTTATTTTGTCCAATGTTTTCTTCATTATGCCACTTGTTGGATTGTGATAAATCAAAATCCAAATATGAAATTGAATAAAATAAAAAATGGTTATTCTGTGGTGAACGGATTTGTATCTCTGTAGATGTAAGTAGGATAGTAAATGGATGTTGAATCAGATTCGAAGAATGTACAGTATAACCTATTAAAGTGAAATCTAAATATTCCTCGGGTATTATCTACCCGTTAAAATATTTTCATCATTAACAGTTTGTACAAAATGATTTTTAATTACAATCTTTATGAAAACATATATACATATATATTTTCTTCAGATGTAATCATGGATTTAATGAGTCAACATGATATTAGACTCATTTGATTTACCGTTAGAATAAGAATATATAATCTCTAAACATTAGAGATTATATAATCGCCATGTCGAACGAAGATAAATGATGTAGACCGATTCGTGGAACGATAATTATACCCGAGGTACAGAATGAGATGTTGAGGCATGGATTGTTGATAGTACTGGTGCTGTTACTGATAGTACCGTTGGTGCCGGTGATGTTGCTGAAGCTGGTAGATTTTGCACCATATTCTCCAAATTGATTACTCGAGCGCGAAGTTCGCTAACTTCTTTCATTATTCCGGGATGATTGTCGGTCGGAACGAGCGGATGAAAAAGGTTTAGAATTTTAGATAGTACATAATCATAGCGAGATATTCAGGAAATGATGATGAAAATGGTGTTTCGGATTGGTTTGTCGGTATGTGCTTCAGATTCTTTGCCAAGAGTGCAGGTTGATGGGTGGAAAGAATCGCTTTCTACTCGTCTCCATTAATTAAGTCGACTATGAACCCATCAGATGAATTGAAGATGGATGATTGGTTGATTCATTCTGGTGACACTGTTTTCGGAGCTTAGGTGAATATCCATGTCAGAATAGTTGTTGGAATAACTATCGGAATAGCTATCGAAATTTGAGGGACTCGAACTGGTTGCAGGATTCATCTCGTACGATCAGATGAAGGATTTTTGATAAGAAAAAGATTATAGGATGTAGATTAGTACCATGTAATACATAATTTACATATGCATATATAATACTAAAATCCCATAAGTTACGGAGGAATCTACGGAATATGTTAGGCAAGGTTTACAGTAACAGATATGCTAAGATATGAATTAGCAGATACGCTAAGATATGAATTTGTCTATACACTATTCATGCAATCAATGCAGCAAGATGTGTCTAGACTAGGAATGATAAGCAGGTAATTTCCTAAAGATGATAAGTAGGTAAATTTTTGACACGAAATGATAAGCAAAACTTTTGACATGCAGACACGGTCGAAGTCCAGACTCACTAAAGCATCCTAACGACTTATCAGTTAGACACACTAATGTAGACCTGGTTCACTAAGACCACCGCTCTGATACCAACTGAAATGCCCCGTCCTAATCCATCTGGACGAAGTCATTAACATTTGATCCCAGAGCGATGATCGACTCCAAGTAATGTCCTTAAATTGAGCAAAATGCACAGCGGAAGATTTCTTTCATACCTGAGAATAAACATGCTTTAAAGTGTCAACCAAAAGGTTGGTGAATTCATAAGTTTATCATAAAACAATAAAATTCATCATTTTGATAGACCACAAGATTTAAATGTTGCATGGTACAAATGGGCCCGAATCCTATACCCACCTGTAATGTACATGCTATATCTTTTAAATACAGTACATCATTCTCGTGTACGAAACCATTTTCATAAATCATAGTAACCGTATACATATCTTGTGCACAAAAATAACATACACATAACCTGTGTATAAAATCATTCTCTCGATATATAACATTTATATCAATTGGTGGCAATTATCATGTCCACATAATTCAATAGTGGCAATTATCATGTCCACATAATTCAATGGTGGCAATTATCATGTCCACATAATTCAATGGTGGCAATTATCATGTCCACATAATTCAACAATAACCCGCAGAACTTCTGTCTGCATAATAATTCATTCGAGGAATGTTTTGCTTGTGTATATCTCGTCAAACATTTATAAAAGCATTTCATGTATTCGCAGTTCAAAATATGTTTCAAAAGCATTTAATAAAGCAGTTGTAAAAACAGCGCATGTATTCTCAGTCCCAAAAATGTAAAGAGTAAAAGGGAATCAAATGAACTCACCTAATGTATTTTGTAGTAAAAATACATATAACGACAATAGACAAGTGTAGGGTTGGCCTCGAATTCACGAACCTATTATTATTCATATGTATATTAATACATATAATCGAAATTGAACAATTTCACATGTTATTGCTTTACTTTATATATTATATATATTCGTGTATATACATTTTTAATGACTAATATTTATATTGTTATATTATTATATATTTGATTAAAATACTTAATTTGTTATATACGAAAAATGTTAATATGATTAATACATACTTATATGTAATATTACTAAAAGTATAATTTTTATATACAAAATGTTTATTTGTTAATCTAATATCAATAATAGTAATAAAAGTAATTTTTGATCATAATGATAATAATGCTACTAATAATAATAACTATAAAATAATGATTTTACATTTAATAATAATGCTAATATTTATAATAATAAGTATAATGATGATGATAATAATAATAATAATAATAATAGTAATAATAATAATAATAATAATAATAATAATAATAATAATAATAATAATAATAATAACAACAACAACAATAGTCTTGATATAGAAATCTACCTTCCAAGGCTTTAAAAAAAATAACATGCCACCTCCGAGACTCGAACCTAGGACCTCTCGTTACACACAATTACGCCTAACCATCTGAGCTACTCTGATTTCCTGTTATTATTCCATTCCTATATCTATTTAACCAGTAACTGTCTGTTTCATCTTAATCTATCATCATAGACTATCATCATAATATCTCACCATCTTTTTAATTCATCATCATAACATTTCCCAACATAAAATCATAACATCCATATCATCTTCCATATCATCTTCCATAATTATCACACGTTGTAACAAAAAAAAGGAAAAAATAGAAAGGGCAGCAGCCTATCGAGCAAGAGGGTGATGAGACCCGAATGATGTTAGCCCAATAATCAAATAGCAGATACAGCCCATTTACTAAATTAGTTTAATCAAAGCCTAGTTACAAATTGAAGCCCAACATAAAATCATGGAGGTGTCGGTTTGCTTAGGGTAAACACAGCCGACCCATTCCTCTTTCATCATTATCTTTTATCATCATTTAGTATCATCAAATCAGCATGCTAATCACTTTCATAATCATCATCATCATAAAATACGCGTATAACATCATCATCATCTAATTCTTACATAAAATCATACGATATCACATAAACATAATCCTATCTTAATATCACCTTTCTCGCATTCTGTTATTATCATCAACACGCTTATCATTCATCATAACTCAATCACACTTTCCTCATATCAAGATGATCATTATCTGAAGAAAAAAATTTGATCTTGACCCAAGTGTGATTATAAGTCCACGGTTCCCAAAAGGTAAAGTAACATGGTGGACCAACTCAATACCCATTTAAAATTCTATTTGGCTCAATATAATCATGTATGGAGACTAATATGGAGATCCAGGAACCGTCGCTATCATCTATGATCTTTACAGCTCAACACCAACTCACTTGTTTTAAATCAATTAGTCATGCTTCACTAATTTAGTGGGAGACAAAGGTAGGGTCTTTGGCATATAATTGTCATCTAATACAAAAAAAATGAAGTGATAATATCGAGTATATAGGGTGGTTGTGGGGTTGTTCTAATGAGAGAAAGAAATGATAACAAAAGTTTAGCACTTTGAAGTGGTTTGTGGTGTTATCGTACCAGAATCAAAAACAGAAATATGGTACACTTGTATGGTGATCTTCGACAACAATAAAAAGTAAGTAACATCTTTAATCCTCATTCTTCATCATCATAATTCCATCATTTACTAACCTCGTGACATGGGAGGAAAAAGAGAGGAACTTTTGCAGGTTCTCGAATGAATAAGGAGAATAGAAGAAAATTAACGAGTGGGACAGTCGATGGGTGACGGTAGGGTTTGTGAAGAAAAAAAATGGTGATGAAAGGTGGCGTTTGAGTTGTCATCAACACAGAAGATAAGATCATAAGGTGGTGATCTTTCTTATTTGAAGTGATACAAGAATTGAATTGCAGAAGCTACAATTTAATTGTTGGCGGTTTAGAAAGGGAGTGAGAGAGAAGGGAGGTTGTCATGGAATGAGGTTCATGAGTTTCATGGTGATGATCGTGATTCACGGCTAGAATCAAAACAGATTAAGAAAGGTTGGGATTGTGGGTGTAGATGAACAAAGCAAGAAATGGTTTCGGTTCATAGTTTTTCTGTTGTATTTTTTTTTCTGTTTTAAATCACCTTATCCTAACTGAAGGTTACATAGGAGTTACGAATTATTATTACAGCTGGATCAAATCGTTCTTTGTTTGTTTTGTACCCCAACTGATTCGACAGGGGAATCATTCGTACGTGAAAAAGAGAAATAGAAAAAAATATAGAACGATAAAGTCTTGTACTGAATTTTGTATTGTTTTGAAATCTGATACTGACCTCTAACAGATTTTGGATTGTTCTGTGATGGAATATTTGATGTGTACGAGCTCAAAATAAAAGAATAAATCAACTGCAGTTGATTACGATATGAAACAGAAATTTTCACTTTTCATTTATCTGTATTTTATTATATTTATATATATATTTATATATCTATATTATACATATGAATCTTGTATCTTGTAAACGTATATGTATCTATATATTATCTGTTATACTTGATTTCGTGTACCTGCATCTATATCCATAGTAGTATATCTATTATATCCATATAATTATTATATATCAATAGAATTATATTTTGTATTTATATATTTATTTTATATTTATATAATTTGTATTTATATATTTATTTAATTGAATATCTGTATTTACTTATATATATCTAACTGAAACATTCATATAGTTATATATATATATATATATATATATATATATATATATATATATATATATATATATATATATATATATATATATATATATATTCATTTACAAACAATTGTTCGTGAATCGTCGGCAATGGTCGAAGGTCAATTGAATATATGAACACAGTTCAAAGTTTTTGAGACTTCACATTACAGACTTTGCTTATCGTGTCGGAAACATATAAAGATTAAAGTTTAAATTTGATCGGAAATTTCCTGGTCATCACAATTTATACTTATGAATTTTAGACATGCAAAAAGTAATCATATATTGATTATAATTTATTTATATATATAGTGGTAGGATCAAGGGGAAGTAACCAATCGGGGGGAAGTAACTAATCGGGGGAAGCAAAATTATTTTTTTTCGTTTTTTGAATAAACTTTGTTCACGAACATTATAAATTGAATGAAAATATGAACATTTAATAAAGACACTTTGTGATAAATGTTTTTATTTTGGTGGAAAAACGCTCGAAGAAGTATTATATAACAAGTATCGTGTTTTTCGAGCGTATTTTGAGGTTTTAGATATTAGGGTTTAGATATTAGGGTTTATAGGGTTTAGATATTAGGGTTCAGAAATTTAGGGTTTAGGGTTTAGATTTAGGATTTAGATTGAGTTTTTAACACGAACGGTTTAGAGTTTAGGGTTTAGGGTTTGGTATTTTGGGTTTATGGAATAAACCCAAAACACCAAACCCTAAACCCTAAACTCTAAATCGGACTAAATTTTACTTCACAAAACATGAAAAAAAACGTTCACATTCTTCACGAACAATATTATCTTGAATGTTATTTTTGTCGATCGTTTTCCCGCCTAAATAATAACATTTATCACGAATTTTATAAATGTTCATATTTTCGTGTGATCTTGATGCCGGAAAAAAAATTTCCAAAAAAAACGAAAAAAAAAATCTTTTTGCTTCCCCCCGATTGGTTACTTCCCCATTTATCATGCCTATATATATATATATATATATATATATATATATATATATATATATATATATATATATAGTGGTAGGATCAAGAGGGAAGTAACCATTCGGGGGGAAGAGGTGGAAGCAAAAACTTTTTTTTTTTTTCGTTTTTTGAAAAAACTTTGTTCACGAACATTATAGATGAGATGAAAATATGAACATTTAGTAGAGACACTTTGCGATAAATGTTTTTATTTTGGCGGGAAAACGCTCGAAGA
Organism: Rutidosis leptorrhynchoides; assembly: GCF_046630445.1. Taxonomy (NCBI): domain Eukaryota; kingdom Viridiplantae; phylum Streptophyta; class Magnoliopsida; order Asterales; family Asteraceae; genus Rutidosis; species Rutidosis leptorrhynchoides. The sequence goes on from NC_092333.1 coordinate 342,880,856, forward strand.
AGTAATATATAACAATTATCGTGTTTTTCGAGAGTATTTTGAGGTTTTAGCTATTGGGGTTTAGATATTAGGGTTAAGATATTAGGGTTTATAGGGTTTAGATATTAGGGTTTAGAAATTTAGGGTTTAGGGTTTAGATTTAGGATTTAGATTGAGTTTTTAACACGAACGTTTTAGAGTTTAGGGTTTAGGGTTTAGGGCTTAGGGTTTGGTGTTTTGGGTTTATGGAATAAACCCAAAACACCAAACCCTAAACCCTAAACTCTAAATCGGGCTAAATTTTACTTCACAAAACATGGAAAAAAAACGTTCATATTCTTCATGAACAATATTATCTTGAATGTTATTTTTGTCGATCGTTTTCCCGCCTAAATAATAACATTCATCACGAAGTGTCTCTTCTAAATGTTCATATTTTCGTGTGATCTTGATGCCGGAAAAAAAAAATTTTAAAAAAAAAACGAATTTTTTTTTTGCTACCCCCCGCTTCCCCCCGATTGGTTACTTCCCCATTGATCCTGCCCCTATATATATATATATATATATATATATATATATATATATATATATATATATATATATATATATATATATATATATGGTTCTCTTTAAAACAAAGCTTCGTTTCGAATATAATTAGTTCCATTTTGTTCGTCAAATTATTTCGAGTTTAACGGTGATGACGAAGAAATCTAATTCGTGACGAAAAAATTAAATCCCGTCAAAAAATTAGGTGGATTTTATTTAATAATTATTATATTAGAAAATTACATTTAACCCTCAAAGTTACCTTTCATACTCCTAAATAATCATAACTTTTACCACAAAATATTTAAAACTATTACCCCTAAAATGCATCTCTTTTGACCAATTTTTTTTTTTTTTTTGAAAGACAAACAACTTTCATTAATAAGAGGAAGATACAATACTAGCATGTGAGAGCATGATTAAGCAAAGAAAACACTACGAGATACATGAAATAGGAACATTAAAAGGACAACTATATGGACAATGTAGAAATCGATATCAACAGCAACAAACCGAAGACTAATATATCAAGATTGATCCTTAGTCATGATCATCGTAAGCCTTTGGGTTTAAAAGCCATTGACTCCAAACAAGAGATAATTTTCGCGACCTTCTCGAAATCCATTCGAACGATTTAAGTTGAACTTCATTATGGGCTATGGGACCATTGCCTTTCTTCTTGTGAAACAGGGTAAAGTTTCGATTGCGACAAATGATGTACCCACATACCCATTCAATTGCCTTCCAATTTGTGACGGTTGTATAGGCTGCAGGTTATCGAACACCCCTTGAAACATATCATCCAGGTTAGTGTACATTGAACGACTTGAGTTCCACAATCGAAAAACACAAGACCACAAATCATTTTGACCATTTTGTTTCCTTACAAAAACGACAATACATTTTTACACACATAATCACCTTAAACCAGCAAAATCTTTGTTGTTTTTAGTATATATATATTGTAAATGTAAATGTAAATTACTCATTCCTTATATATAATACTCTCATTTATAGTAGGTTTATGCAAAAATTTAAATCTTAACGATAATCGTTACTACTATCCTTAAAAAATTGAAATCCTAATAATAATTACTCCTACAATAATTATTTCATGCATCCATTTTTGAAAACCATAAATAATAAGGTATATGAGTTACGTATGGATAAAGACCATACGATAATTTATTGATGAGAATACCTTAACAATAATAAGAAGAAAAAGAATATAACACGAAACAAAAAAAATATACTGCTTTTGGGCTTTCATTGTGTATCCACAAAATCTAGTGGCAAATGTTTGTTCCACATTGTTTCTGATATTGGTCATGGTCATGATAATCCAAATTCCAAACTCATCTTCGCAAATATGATCTGATTATGACACTTTTCATAAAAACTCTTTACATAAAAACTCTTTTGATGTGATGGAAAAAATTGTAAATACACAGACACTAAAGTGAAGCGTTTTTCCCATTGAGATGAATTTTTGGGAAAGAGAAAGTAAAAGATTACATGTATATAAAATATTATTCCTCAAAATTTTTTTTTGAAAATTCATCGGAAATATTAAATTTATGTAAAAAAGAAAAAAAAATTCGGCTTGTTCTCAAGTGTAGCTTCACTCCAAATTACTACTTTGCTTGTTCGACCTATTATACAAATACATAGCTTCAATTTCGTTGCTGTAATCAGTGTTGTAAAAGTCGGCCGACTTGGCCGACGCGTCGGTCGATGCGTCGTTTTTTTGGGGTTCTCCGTCTCGTTTTTTCTAAAAACAACTCAAAAGACGGTCAAAGCTAAAAGTTCGGTCAAAGTCTGTCAATGACGGTCAAAGTTGGTCAACAACGGTCAAAATCAGTCAAATTTTCGTCAAGATGTGATATGTTTTGAAATTAGGGTTTGTTTTCATTTTTTGGGCCGCTCTTTTCTCTGTGTCCTTACTGATTATGTACCCGGTAACATTAATTGAGTTTGAAGTTTGATTGTATTTAAATTCAAGTTCTTATTTAAGAAATTTATGGTACATAATCAACTATTTTATACATATATAAATATATATTTAAGAAATTATTAATAAAGTCAACGTTGGTCAACGACCGATGCGTCCTCGACTCGGCCGACGCGTCCTTTTTAGGTCTCGACCGATCCGTCCCCGACTCGCGACTTTTACAACCTTGGCGGTAATTCGCTTAGATATTAATAATATTACCTTGCGTGCTTTAAAAAAAATAAAAATCAACATTCATAAAAAGAATAATATTTTACCGTAAAAATGTTAACCTTCAACAAAATTAATAACATTCGTAACATTAATGTTTTTTACGCAAAAAAAATCAATAACATTCATTATATGTCATTTTTTTTTTTTTAATGTAATCACAAGTAATGTTATTCTTATTATAAATTTGATAAAAAATATACTTTTGTTCGTAAATATAAATATATATATATATATATATATATATATATATATATATATATATATATATATATATATATATATATATATATATATATATATATATATATGAAAGGTGAAATAATAACATTACTCACAAAAAATTTACTTCCAATTTTTCAAAAAAACCAGCTTCCTCTGAATTATTCACTATGTATGCGTGTGTATATATATATGTGTGTGTGTGTATATATATATATATATATATATGTGTGTGTGTGTGTGTATATATATATATAAACACACACACATATATATATACACACGCATACATAGTGAATAATTCAGAGGAAGCTGGTTTTTTTGAAAAATTGGAAGTAAATTTTTTGTGAGTAATGTTATTATTTCACCTTTCATATATATATATATATATATATATATATATATATATATATATATATATATATATATATATATATATATATATATATATATTGATCAAACCAAAATCGTCTCGTGTAAATAGATTTCGGGTTTGAGTGCTTGATTTGAGAAAAAGACTGAGTCGAATGTTTTAACTCCAATAATTGTGCAAACCCCGATTTGAAATTTGGATTCCAAGGGCGTAAAACAATCGATTGAATTAACCTTATTCGATTGTTATCGAATAAGTTAATATCTAAGAGTGGGGATTAATTCCGACGATGATCGGAGCATTGATCGGAATAGAGTTAACGACCGGAGTAATGCTACTGTAGTTGATTTGGGCAGAGTAACATTAATGCATCCAATGTTATGTAATAAACGATCTTGTTCATGTATTTATAGATGTTAGGAGGGAATGATGACGTGGCACATGTCCCTTTCATGGTTGTAACGAACTTTGCCAATCCCGAGGGGTGACGTGGCACCTGTCCTTTTCATGAGAATATCAAGCAGATCCTAACAAACTTTTCTAGATTCGTGGGCTGACGTGGCATGCAACTTGCTTGCATGCTTGTTCTGGGATGAGATATCTGTTCCGGGACAGTGCACTTTCTCCGGGACGGCGTGCTTGTCCCGGGAGGGTATCATTATATCGAGTTGAAATGCCGAACCGAGAAGTGGTGACGGTACCAGCAGCATGTCGGTTCCGGCTAAGGTGTCAGAGCTCTTAGCCTAATCCGGGAAGGTTTTGCTCTCCACTTGTCATCATGACTAAGGTTTTGCTTTCTTCACGGTTATAGTTATCATGACTGGCTACATGATGACGGTTATATGTGTGTCATCCGGGCTCTCAATCTAGCCATTCGTCCGGCGTGGTAAAGTTGCTGAGATGATGTCGGATGGATGTTGGGAAAGGGTCCGTGTTCCGGGACAGACGGTGCCGGGTAAGATCCTTGTCGGGACGCTTGCTTGTTTTGAGACGATTCATTATGCGTATCATTAAGTCCCCCCCAGTTTGGTGGTGGTAGCCGGAACGGTTACCGTCGTCAAACTTCCGAGACAAAGCCATGCTTCCGATTGGATGTGCATTTAATGTTTGTCAGCGTGAAAAGACAGTTTCTGCAAATACGCCCCCTTTTCGTGTTTTTTCATTTTTCAACTTTTTGAAACGGCGTTCGAGAGATTTCTTTTTCCGATTTTAATCATTGCTTTTGTTAATCCATCTTTTGACCTGAGCCGTTGGACCAATTTTCTTAAAACCTATAAATAGCTTCCCTTTTCCAACATTTGCACTTTTTACAGCCTTTGTGCCCTAAACGTTTCTTCTTCAAAAAACCAACAGTTTTTTTTTACGAAAAAAGGTACCTTTTCTATTTCCTTCTTCTTTACTACTTTGCTTTTGTATTTTCGTATATATGGCGGATCAGTCTTCCAATTCTACTAGTGTAGATGCTCCCAAGACTTCTTCTAGGCCTTCTGTAGATGTTAGTGGTATTATGAGTCAAGTGTGTGATGGATACCTTGACGAGATGGTACGTAGGTACCCGTTTTTTACCCGTTATACATTGATGGTGCCTGATGCCATCCACAGGGCCCATAAGCCTCCCCCAGGCATGGTTACCATTTATGGCGCAACCATTAGTGTAGTGACCCGAACTTTTCCATGTTTATATATATTAATTGAGATTGATATTTACATGATTAAATGTTTCCAACATGTTAAGCAATCAAACTTGTTAAGACTTGATTAATTGAAATATGTTTCATATAGACAATTGACCACCCAAGTTGACCGGTGATTCACGAACGTTAAAACTTGTAAAAACTATACAATGACATATATATGGTTATATATATAGTTAACATGTTTTTATTATAAGTATGTATCTCATTAGGTATTTTAACAATGAATTATATACATAAAAATGAGACTATTAATTTAAGAAACTCGAAAACGATATATATAACGATTATCGTTATAACAGCGTCTTACTAGGTACATATGAATCATATTAAGATATTGATACACTTGGTTTATTATGTTAAATGATAATTAAATATATTATTAAGTGTATTAACAATGAAATACATATGTAAAAATAAGACTACTAACTTAATGATTTCGAAACGAGACATATATGTAACGATTATCGTTGTAATGACATTTAACTGTATATACATCATACTAAGATATATTATATATCATAATATCATGATAATATAAAAATTTAACATCTCATTTGTTATAATAAACAATGGGTTAACAACATTCAACAAGATCGTTAACCTAAAGGTTTCAAAACAACATTTACATGTAACGACTAACGATGACTTAACGACTCAGTTAAAATGTATATACATGTAGTGTTTTAATATGCATTCATACACTTTTGAAAGACTTCAAGACACTTATCAAAATACTTCTACTTAACAAAAATGCTTACAATTACATCCTCGTTCAGTTTCATCAACAATTCTACTCGTATGCACCCGTATACGTACTCGTACAATACACAGCTTTTAGATGTATGTACTATTGGTATATACAATCCAATGATCAGCTCTTAGCAGCCCATGTGAGTCACCTAACACATGTGGGAACCATCATTTGGAAACTAGCATGAAATATCTCATAAAATTACAAAAATATGAGTAATCATTCATGACTTATTTACATGAAAACAAAATTACATATCCTTTATATCTAATCCATACACCAACGACCAAAAACACCTACAAACACTTTCATTCTTCAATTTTCTTCATCTAATTGATCTCTCTCAAGTTCTATCTTCAAGTTCTAAGTGTTCTTCATATATTCTACAAGTTCTAGTTACATAAAATCAAGAATACATTCAAGTTTGCTAGCTCACTTCCAATCTTGTAAGGTGATCATCCAACCTCAAGAAATCTTTGTTTCTTATAGTAGGTTATCATTCTAATACAAGGTAATAATCATATTCAAACTTTGGTTCAATTTCTATAACTATAACAATCTTATTTCAAGTGATGATCTTACTTGAACTTGTTTTCGTGTCATGATTCTGCTTCAAGAACTTCGAGCCATCCAAGGATCCGTTGAAGCTAGATCAATTTTTCTCTTTTCCAGTAGGTTTATCCAAGTAACTTAAGGTAGTAATGATGTTCATAATATCATTCGATTCATACATATAAAGCTATCTTATTCGAAGGTTTAAACTTGTAATCACTAGAACATAGTTTAGTTAATTCTAAACTTGTTCGCAAACAAAAGTTAATCCTTCTAACTTGACTTTTAAAATCAACTAAACACATGTTCTATATCTATATGATATGCTAACTTAATGATTTAAAACCTGGAAACACGAAAAACACCGTAAAACCGGATTTACGCCGTCGTAGTAACACCGCGGGCTGTTTTGGGTTAGTTAATTAAACACTATGATAAACTTTGATTTAAAAGTTGTTATTCTGAGAAAATGATTTTTATTATGAACATGAAACTATATCCAAAAATTATGGTTAAACTCAAAGTGGAAGTATGTTTTCTAAAATGGTCATCTAGACGTCGTTCTTTCGACTGAAATGACTACCTTTACAAAAATGACTTGTAACTTATTTTTCCGACTATAAACCTATACTTTTTATGTTTAGATTCATAAAATAGAGTTCAATATGAAACCATAGCAATTTGATTCACTCAAAACGGATTTAAAATGAAGAAGTTATGGGTAAAATAAGACTGGATAATTTTTCTCATTTTAGCTACGTGAAAATTGGTAACAAATCTATTCCAACCATAACTTAATCAACTTGTATTGTATATTATGTAATCTTGAGATACCATAGACACGTATACAATGTTTCGACCTATCATGTCGACACATCTATATATATTTCGGAACAACCATAGACACTCTATATGTGAATGTTGGAGTTAGCTATACAGGGTTGAGGTTGATTCCAAAATATATATAGTTTGAGTTGTGATCAATACTGAGATACGTATACACTGGGTCGTGGATTGATTCAAGATAATATTTATCGATTTATTTCTGTACATCTAACTGTGGACAACTAGTTGTAGGTTACTAACGAGGACAGCTGACTTAATAAACTTAAAATATCAAAATATATTAAAAGTGTTGTAAATATATTTTGAACATACTTTGATATATATGTATATATTGTTATAGGTTCGTGAATCAACCAGTGGCCAAGTCTTACTTCCCGACGAAGTAAAAATCTGTGAAAGTGAGTTATAGTCCCACTTTTAAAATCTAATATTTTTGGGATGAGAATACATGCAGGTTTTATAAATGATTTACAAAATAGACACAAGTACATGAAACTACGTTCTATGGTTGAATTATCGAAATCGAATATGCCCCTTTTTATTAAGTCTGGTAATCTAAGAATTAGGGAACAGACACCCTAATTGACGCGAATCCTAAAGATAGATCTATTGGGTCTAACAAACCCCATCCAAAGTACCGGATGCTTTAGTACTTCGAAATTTATATCATATCCGAAGGGTGTCCCGGAATGATGGGGATATTCTTATATATGCATCTTGTTAATGTCGGTTACCAGGTGTTCACCATATGAATGATTTTTATCTCTATGTATGAGATGTGTATTGAAATATGAAATCTTGTGGTCTATTATTATGATTTGATATATATAGGTTAAACCTATAACTTACCAACATTTTTGTTGACGTTTTAAGCATGTTTATTCTCAGGTGATTATTAAGAGCTTCCGCTGTCGCATACTTAAATAAGGACGAGATTTGGAGTCCATGCTTGTATGATATTGTGTAAAAACTGCATTCAAGAAACTTATTTTGTTGTAACATATTTGTATTGTAAACCATTATGTAATGGTCGTGTGTAAACAGGATATTTTAGATTATCATTATTTGATAATCTACGTAAAGCTTTTTAAAACCTTTATCTATGAAATAAAGGTTATGGTTTGTTTTAAAAATGAATGCAGTCTTTGAAAAACGTCTCATATAGAGGTCAAAACCTCGCAACGAAATCAATTAATATGGAACATTTTTAATCAATAAGAACGGGACATTTCAGTTGGTATCAGAGCATTGGTCTTAGAGAACCAGAATTTTGCATTAGTGTGTCTTATCGAGTTTGTTAGGATGCATTAGTGAGTCTGGACTTCGACCGTGTTTACTTGAAAAATGATTGCTTAACAAATTTTGTTGGAAACTATATATTTTTAACATGTGAATATTATGTGATATATTAATCTCTTAACGCGTTTGATATTATGTGATAGATGTCTACCTCTAGAACAAGTCCCATTGACTCACCTAATAATAATGAAGAGTCAAATGTAAATTGGAATGATTCGTGGACTGATTCACAAGTTCCCGAAGAGGAACCGGAAGAAGAGTCGGAACCGGAAGAAGAATCGGAACCGGAAGAAGAATCGGAACCGGATGAAGAAATAGAACCGGTGGGGGAAATAATAAAACGGTTAAGTAAAAGAAAATCCTCAACCAACCGACCAAGGTTAATTATGGTCAATGGTGTTTCCGCCAAGGAAGCAAAATATTGGGAGGATTACCAATTCTCCGATGAATCGGATTCCGACGAGAATTCCGATGATGTTATAGAAATTACCCCAACTGAATTTAAAAAGGCAAAAGAAAATAATAAGGGAAAGGGCATAAAAATAGAGAAATCTAATTCCAACCCCGATGAACTTTATATGTATCGTCAACCCCCGAAGTCCTTAAGTTGTAACAATGACCCGGGAACCTCTAAACCACCAGGTTTTTCTAAACCAATGTGGAAAATTACGGCTCGTATTAGGGGAACATCATATATCCCTAGAAACCTGGCAAAACGAACCAAAACCGAAGAAGAAGAAACGAGCGAGTCGGAATAAGATAGTTGTATTCGTGTGGTGTAATATATGTAATATAGTGTGCTTATGCTTTATGATATATGTAAAAATTGCTTGTATTAATAAGTATTTTTTTATGAATCTAACTCTTGTCTATTTTACAGTTTAAAAACACAAAATGGATAGACAACCCAATATTTTAAGAGACCTACCCGGAGACATGATTGATGAAATCTTGTCTAGAGTCGGTCAGAATTCCTCGGCACAACTATTTAAGGCGAGATCAGTTTGTAAGACATTCGAAGAACGTTCCAAGAATGTCTTGGTTTATAAGAGACTTTCGTTTGAAAGATGGGGGATATCACATTGGGAAACCCATAAGTTACGATGTGTTTACTTTGACGCATATATTGCGGGGAACCCAAATGCTATTTTACGCAACGTGTTAAGAAATTATTTTGACTCAATATATCCGAATATTGGACTTCGTGATTTAGAAAAAGCGGCTAACATGCAACATAAAGAAGCATGTTATGCTTACGGATTAGTAATGTTCGCTTCTCACCAAAGTGAGAACAAGAACATCGGGCTACAATTATTAAACAAAACGTTTCCACAAGTGACGGAGTCGGTAATTGGGGTAAGAAATGAGGTTTTTAGATTGTTACGGGACTGTTAGACATTACGTAACCCTCGTCCCTTTGATGACGTTACAACACGCTGTCTTATCAACGGCCATAACGGTTATGTTCCACAAGACCAAGGATGGGAAGTAGTCCTAGTAAAACCAGAATGCATGACTTGTTTCTGGACGTATGAATTACGTGTCTTTATTGCCTTTGCTGAACGACTTGTGTACTAGCTAGAATTATCTTCACAACTATCTTGTATCAAAGTTATTGTGTGCTATATTTCATGCTTTATGTAAAATAAGCGGTATTGTAAGTTTGTAAAATATTGTATAAAAGTTTGAACGCGAAATATTATTATAATCAGTTTTTCATATAGAATTGTAGTAGTTGAATTGTATATTAGCTACTAAGTATGAACTTAACGGGTAGGTGAAATGTCCCGTTCTTATTGACTAAAAACGTTCCATATTAATTGATTTCGTTGCGAGGTTTTGACCTCTATATGAGACGTTTTTCAAAGACTGCATTCATTTTTAGAACAAACCATAACCTTTATTTCATAGATAAAGGTTTTAAAAAGCTTTACGTAGATTATCAAATAATGATAATCTAAAATATCCTGTTTACACACGACCATTACATAATGGTTTACAATACAAATATGTTACAACAAAATAAGTTTCTTGAATGCAGTTTTTACACAATATCATACAAGCATGGACTCCAAATCTCGTCCTTATTTAAGTATGCGATAGCGGAAGCTCTTAATAATCACCTGAGAATAAACATGCTTAAAACGTCAACAAAAATGTTGGTGAGTTATAGGTTTAACCTATATATATCAAATCATAATAATAGACCACAAGATTTCATATTTCAATACACATCCCATACATAGAGATAAAAATCATTCATATGGTGAACACCTGGTAACCGACATTAACAAGATGCATATATAAGAATATCCCCATCATTCCGGGACACCCTTCGGATATGATATAAATTTCGAAGTACTAAAGCATCCAGTACTTTGGATGGGGTTTGTTAGGCCCAATAGATCTATCTTTAGGATTCGCGTCAATTAGGGTGTCTGTTCCCTAATTCATAGATTACCAGACTTAATAAAAAGGGGTATATTCGATTTCGATAATTCAACCATAGAATGTAGTTTCACGTACTTGTGTCTATTTTGTAAATCATTTATAAAACCTGCATGTATTCTCATCCCAAAAATATTAGATTTTAAAAGTGGGACTATAACGCACTTTCACAGATTTTTACTTCATCGGGAAGTAAGACTTGGCCACTGGTTGATTCACGAACCTATAACAATATATACATATATATCAAAGTATGTTCAAAATATATTTACAACACTTTTAATATATTTTGATGTTTTAAGTTTATTAAGTCAGCTGTCCTCGTTAGTAACCTACAACTAGTTGTCCACAGTTAGATGTACAGAAATAAATCGATAAATATTATCTTGAATCAATCCACGACCCAGTGTATACGTATCTCAGTATTGATCGCAACTCAAACTATATATATTTTGGAATCAACCTCAACCCTGTATAGCTAACTCCAACATTCACATATAGAGTGTCTATGGTTGTTCCGAAATATATATAGATGTGTCGACATGATAGGTCGAAACATTGTATACGTGTCTATGGTATCTCAAGATTACATAATATACAATACAAGTTGATTAAGTTATGGTTGGAATAGATTTGTTACCAATTTTCACGTAGCTAAAATGAGAAAAATTATCCAATCTTGTTTTACCCATAACTTCTTCATTTTAAATCCGTTTTGAGTGAATCAAATTGCTATGGTTTCATATTGAACTCTATTTTATGAATCTAAACAGAAAAGTATAGGTTTATAGTCGGAAAAATAAGTTACAAGTCATTTTTGTAAAGGTAGTCATTTCAGTCGAAAGAACGACGTCTAGATGACCATTTTAGAAAACATACTTCCACTTTGAGTTTAACCATAATTTTTGGATATAGTTTCATGTTCATAATAAAAATCATTTTCCCAGAATAACAACTTTTAAATCAAAGTTTATCATAGTTTTTAATTAACTAACCCAAAACAGCCCGCGGTGTTACTACGACGGCGTAAATCCGGTTTTACGGTGTTTTTCGTGTTTCCAGGTTTTAAATCATTAAGTTAGCATATCATATAGATATAGAACATGTGTTTAGTTGATTTTAAAAGTCAAGTTAGAAGGATTAACTTTTATTTGCGAACAAGTTTAGAATTAACTAAACTATGTTCTAGTGATTACAAGTTTAAACCTTCGAATAAGATAGCTTTATATGTATGAATCGAATGATGTTATGAACATCATTACTACCTTAAGTTCCTTGGATAAACCTATTGGAAAAGAGAAAAGTGGATCTAGCTTCAATGGATCCTTGGATGGCTCGAAGTTCTTGAAGCAGAATCATGACACGAAAACAAGTTCAAGTAAGATCATCACTTGAAATAAGATTGTTATAGTTATAGAAATTGAACCAAAGTTTGAATATGATTATTACCTTGTATTAGAATGATAACCTACTGTAAGAAACAAAGATTTCTTGAGGTTGGATGATCACCTTACAAGATTGGAAGTGAGCTAGCAAACTTGAAAGTATTCTTGATTTTATGAAACTAGAACTTTTGGAATTTATGAAGAACACTTAGAACTTGAAGATAGAACTTGAGAGAGATCAATTAGATGAAGAAAATTGAAGAATGAAAGTGTTTGTAGGTGTTTTTGGTCGTTGGTGTATGGATTAGATATAAAGGATATGTAATTTTGTTTTCATGTAAATAAGTCATGAATGATTACTCATATTTTTGTAATTTTATGAGATATTTCATGCTAGTTGCCAAATGATGGTTCCCACATGTGTTAGGTGACTCACATGGGCTGCTAAGAGCTGATCATTGGAGTATATATACCAATAGTACATACATCTAAAAGCTGTGTATTGTACGAGTACGAATACGGGTGCATACGAGTAGAATTGTTGATGAAACTGAACGAGGATGTAATTGTAAGCATTTTTGTTAAGTAGAAGTATTTTGATAAGTGTCTTGAAGTCTTTCAAAAGTGTATAAATACATATTAAAACACTACATGTATATACATTTTAACTGAGTCGTTAAGTCATCGTTAGTCGTTACATGTAAATGTTGTTTTGAAACCTTTAGGTTAACGATCTTGTTGAATGTTGTTAATCCATTGTTTATTATAACAAATGAGATATTAAATTGTTATATTATCATGATATTATGATATATAATATATCTCAGTATGATGTATATACAGTTAAATGTCGTTACAACGATAATCGTTACATATATGTCTCGTTTCGAAATCATTAAGTTAGTAGTCTTATTTTTACATATGTATTTCATTGTTAATACACTTAATAATATATTTACTTATCATTTAACATAATTAACCAAGTGTATCAATATCTTAATATGATTCATATGTACCTAGTAAGACGTTGTTATAACGATAATCGTTATATATATCGTTTTCGAGTTTCTTAAATTAATAGTCTCATTTTTATGTATATAACTCATTGTTAAAATACCTAATGAGATACATACTTATAATAAAAACATGTTAACTATATATATAACCATATATATGTCATCGTATAGTTTTTACAAGTTTTAACGTTCGTGAATCACCGGTCAACTTGGGTGGTCAATTGTCTATATGAAACATATTTCAATTAATCAAGTCTTAACAAGTTTGATTGCTTAACATGTTGGAAACATTTAATCATGTAAATATCAATCTCAATTAATATATATAAACATGGAAAAGTTCGGGTCACTACAGTACCTACCCGTTAAATAAATTTCGTCCCGAAATTTTAAGCTGTTGAAGGTGTTGACGAATCTTCTGGAAATAGATGCGGGTATTTCTTCTTCATCTGATCTTCACGCTCCCAGGTGAACTCGGGTCCTCTACGAGCATTCCATCGAACCTTAACAATTGGTATCTTGTTTTGCTTAAGTCTTTTAACCTCACGATCCATTATTTCGACGGGTTCTTCGATGAATTGAAGTTTTTCGTTGATTTGGATTTCATCTAACGGAATAGTGAGATCTTCTTTAGCAAAACATTTCTTCAAATTCGAGACGTGGAAAGTGTTATGTACAGCCGCGAGTTGTTGAGGTAACTCTAGTCGGTAAGCTACTGGTCCGACACGATCAATAATCTTGAATGGTCCAATATACCTTGGATTTAATTTCCCTCGTTTACCAAATCGAACAACGCCTTTCCAAGGTGCAACTTTAAGCATGACCATCTCTCCAATTTCAAATTCTATATCTTTTCTTTTAATGTCAGCGTAGCTCTTTTGTCGACTTTGGGCGGTTTTCAACCGTTGTTGAATTTGGATGATCTTCTCGGTAGTTTCTTATATAATCTCCGGACCCGTAATCTGTCTATCCCCCACTTCACTCCAACAAATCGGAGACCTGCACTTTTTACCATAAAGTGCTTTAAACGGCGCCATCTCAATGCTTGAATGGTAGCTGTTGTTGTAGGAAAATTCTGCTAACGGTAGATGTCGATCCCAACTGTTTCCGAAATCAATAACACATGCTCGTAGCATGTCTTCAAGCGTTTGTATCGTCCTTTCGCTCTGCCCATCAGTTTGTGGATGATAGGCAGTACTCATGTCTAGACGAGTTCCTAATGCTTGCTGTAATGTCTGCCAGAATCTTGAAATAAATCTGCCATCCCTATCAGAGATAATAGAGATTGGTATTCCATGTCTGGAGACGACTTCCTTCAAATACAGTCGTGCTAACTTCTCCATCTTGTCATCTTCTCTTATTGGTAGGAAGTGTGCTGATTTGGTGAGACGATCAACTATTACCCAAATAGTATCAAAACCACTTGCAGTCCTTGGCAATTTAGTGATGAAATCCATGGTAATGTTTTCCCATTTCCATTCCGGGATTTCGGGTTGTTGAAGTAGACCTGATGGTTTCTGATGCTCAGCTTTGACCTTAGAACACGTCAAACATTCTCCTACGTATTTAGCAACATCGGCTTTCATACCCGACCACCAAAAATGTTTCTTGAGATCTTTGTACATCTTCCCCGTTCCAGGATGTATTGAGTATCTGGTTTTATGAGCTTCTCTAAGTACCATTTCTCTCATATCTCTAAATTTTGGTACCCAAATCCTTTCAGCCCTATACCGGGTTCCGTCTTCCCGAATATTAAGATGCTTCTCCGATCCTTTGGGTATTTCATCCTTTAAATTTTCCTCTTTTAAAACTCCTTGTTGCGCCTCCTTTATTTGAGTAGTAAGGTTATTATGAATCATTATATTCATAGATTTTACTCGAATGGGTTCTCTATCCTTCCTGCTCAAGGCATCGGCTACCACATTTGCCTTCCCCGGGTGGTAACGAATCTCAAAGTCGTAATCATTCAATAATTCAATCCACCTACGCTGCCTCATATTCAGTTGTTTCTGATTAAATATGTGTTGAAGACTTTTGTGGTCGGTATATATAATACTTTTGACCCCATATAAGTAGTGCCTCCAAGTCTTTAATGCAAAAACAACCGCGCCTAATTCCAAATCATGCGTCGTATAATTTTGTTCGTGAATCTTCAATTGTCTAGACGCATAAGCAATCACCTTCGTTCGTTGCATTAATACACAATCGAGACCTTGCTTTGATGCGTCACAATAAATCACAAAATCATCATTCCCTTCAGGCAATGACAATATAGGTGCCGTAGTTAGCTTTTTCTTCAATAACTGAAACGCTTTCTCTTGTTCATCATTCCATTCAAATTTCTTTCCTTTATGCGTTAATGCAGTCAAGGGTTTTGCTATTCTGGAAAAGTCTTGGATGAATCTTCTGTAGTAACCAGCTAGTCCTAAAAACTGGCGTATGTGTTTCGGAGTTTTCGGGGTTTCCCACTTTTCAACAGTTTCTATCTTTGCCGGATCCACCTTAATACCTTCTTTGTTCACTATGTGACCGAGGAATTGAACTTCTTCCAACCAAAATGCACACTTTGAAAATTTAGCGTACAATTCTTCCTTCCTCAATACTTCTAACACCTTTCTCAAATGTTCACCGTGTTCTTGGTCATTCTTTGAGTAAATAAGTATGTCATCAATGAAAACAATGACAAACTTGTCAAGGTATGGTCCACACACTCGGTTCATAAGGTCCATGAACACAGCTGGTGCATTAGTTAAACCAAATGGTATGACCATAAACTCGTAATGACCGTAACGTGTTCTGAAAGTAGTCTTTGGAATATCATCTTCTTTCACCCGCATTTGATGATACCCAGAACGTAAGTCAATCTTTGAATAAACAGACGAGCCTTGTAGTTGATCAAATAAGTCGTCGATTCTCGGTAGTGGGTAGCGGTTCTTGATGGTAAGTTTGTTCAACTCTCGGTAGTCGATACACAACCTGAATGTACCATCTTTCTTCTTGACAAACAAAATAGGAGCTCCCCACGGTGATGTGCTTGGTCGAATGAAACCACGCTATAAAAGTTCTTGTAATTGGCTTTGCAGTTCTTTCATCTCGCTGGGTGCGAGTCTGTAAGGAGCACGAGCTATTGGTGCAGCTCCTGGCACAAGATCTATTTGAAATTCAACGGATCGATGTGGGGGTAATCCCGGTAATTCTTTCGGAAATACATCGGGAAATTCTTTTGCAATGGGAACATCATTGATGCTCTTTTCTTCAGTTTGTACTTTCTCGACGTGTGCTAGAACAGCATAGCAACCTTTTCTTATTAGTTTTTGTGCCTTCAAATTACTAATAAGATGTAGCTTCGTGTTGCCCTTTTCTCCGTACACCATTAAGGGTTTTCCTTTTTCTCGTATAATGCGAATTGCATTTTTGTAACAGACGATCTCTGCTTTCACTTCTTTCAACCAGTCCATACCGATTATCACATCAAAACTCCCTAACTCTACTGGTATCAAATCAATCTTAAATGTTTCGCTAACCAGTTTAATTTCTCGATTCCGACATATATTATCTGCTGAAATTAATTTACCATTTGCTAATTCGAGTAAAAATTTACTATCCAAAGGCGTCAATGGACAACTTAATTTAGCACAAAAATCTCTACTCATATAGCTTCTATCCGCACCCGAATCAAATAAAACGTAAGCAGATTTATTGTCAATAAGAAACGTACCCGTAACAAGCTCCGGGTCTTCCTGTGCCTCTGCCGCATTAATATTGAAAACTCTTCCACGGCCTTGTCCATTCGTGTTCTCCTGGTTCGGGCAATTTCTAATAATGTGGCCCGGTTTTCCACATTTATAACAAACTACATTGGCATAACTTGCTCCGACACTACTTGCTCCGCCATTACTCGTTCCGACACCATTTGTTCCTTTCGTTCTATTAACCCCTGGTCCGTAGACCTCACACTTCGCCGCGCTATGACCATTTCTTTTACACTTGTTGCAAAATTTGGTGCAGAACCCCGAGTGATACTTTTCACACCTTTGGCATAGCTGCTTCTGATTGTTGTTGCTGTTGCGGTTATTATTGTTGTTGGGATGATTGTTGTAGTTGATGTTGTTGTTGTTGTTGTTGGGCCGTTTGTTGTAGTTGCGATTGATGTTGCGATTGTTGGGATAATTGTTGCGATTATTGTTGTAATTGCTGTTGCTGTTGTATTGGTGATTCTTATCACCGTTTTCCTCCCACTTTCTTTTGACTTGCTTCACATTGGCCTCTTCAGCAGTCTGTTCTTTAATTCTTTCTTCAATCTGGTTCACTAGTTTGTGAGCCATTCTACATGCCTGTTGTATGGAGGCGGGCTCGTGTGAACTTATATCTTCTTGGATTCTTTCCGGTAATCCTTTCACAAACGCGTCGATCTTCTCTTCCTCATCTTCGAACGCTCCCGGACACAATAGGCACAATTCTGTGAATCGTCTTTCGTACGTGGTAATATCAAATCCTTGGGTTCGTAACCCTCTAAGTTCTGTCTTGAGCTTATTGACCTCGGTTCTGGGACGGTACTTCTCGTTCATCAAGTGCTTGAATGCTGACCACGGTAGTGCGTACGCATCGTCTTGTCCCACTTGCTCTAGATAGGTATTCCACCATGTTAACGCAGAACCTGTGAAGGTATGCGTAGCGTACTTCACTTTGTCCTCTTCAGTACACTTACTTATGGCAAACACCGATTCAACCTTCTCGGTCCACCGTTTCAATCCGATCGGTCCTTCGGTTCCATCAAATTCCAAAGGTTTGCAGGCAGTGAATTCTTTGTAGGTGCATCCTACACGATTTCCTGTACTGCTAGATCCAAGGTTATTGTTGGTATGTAGCGCAGCCTGTACTGCGGCTATGTTTGAAGCTAGAAAAGTACGGAATTCCTCTTCATTCATATTCATGGTGTGTCGAGTAGTCGGTGCCATTTCCTTCAAAATAGTTAAATGGAACAAGTTAATCATACAGAATATTAAGAGTAGTTAATAGTATTTCGTAGCATAATATGAACTCATTTATAAAAGCTTTTTCTTCATATTAGCGTTTTATAAGTTTAAATTCGGGTAGTACCTACCCGTTAAGTTCATACTTAGTAGCTAATATACAATTCAACTACTACAATTCTATATGAAAAACTGATTATAATAATATTTCGCGTTCAAACTTTTATACAATATTTTACAAACTTACAATACCGCTTATTTTACATAAAGCATGAAATATAGCACACAATAACTTTGATACAAGATAGTTGTGAAGACAATTCTAGCTAGTACACAAGTCGTTCAGCAAAGGCAATAAAGACACGTAATTCATACGTCCAGAAACAAGTCATGCATTCTGGTTTTACTAGGACTACTTCCCATCCTTGGTCTTGTGCAACATAACCGTTATGGCCGTTGATAAGACAGCGTGTTGTAACGTCATCAAAGGGACGAGGGTTACGTAATGTCCAACAGTCCCGTAATAATCTAAAAACCTCATTTCTTACCCCAATTACCGACTCCGTCACTTGTGGAAACGTTTTGTTTAATAGTTGTAGCCCGATGTTCTTGTTCTCACTTTGGTGAGAAGCGAACATTACTAATCCGTAAGCATAACATGCTTCTTTATGTTGCATGTTAGCCGCTTTTTCTAAATCACGAAGTCCAATATTCGGATATATTGAGTCAAAATAATTTCTTAACCCGTTGCGTAAAATAGCATTTGGGTTCCCCGCAATATATGCGTCAAAGTAAACACATCGTAACTTATGGGTTTCCCAATGTGATATCCCCCATCTTTCAAACGAAAGTCTCTTATAAACCAAGACATTCTTGGAACGTTCTTCGAATGTCTTACAAACTGATCTCGCCTTAAATAGTTGTGCCGAAGAATTCTGGCCGACTCTAGACAAGATTTCATCAATCATGTCTCCGGGTAGGTCTCTTAAAATATTGGGTTGTCTATCCATTTTGTGTTTTTAAACTGTAAAATAGACAAGAGTTAGATTCATAAAAAAAATACTTATTAATACAAGCAATTTTTACATATATCATAAAACATAAGAACACTATATTACATATATTACACCACACGAATACAACTATCTTATTCCGACTCGCTCGTTTCTTCTTCTTCAGTTTTGGTTCGTTTTGCCAAGTTTCTAGGGATATATGATGTTCCCCTAATACGAGCCGTCGTTGTCCACATTGGTTTAGAAAAACCTGGTGGTTTAGAGGTTCCCGGGTCATTGTTACAACTTAAGGACTTCGGGGGTTGACGATACATATAAAGTTCATCGGGGTTGGAATTAGATTTCTCTATTTTTATGCCCTTTCCCTTATTATTTTCTTTTGCCTTTTTAAATTAAGTTGGGGTAATTTCTATAACATCATCGGAATTCTCGTCGGAATCCGATTCATCGGAGAATTGGTAATCCTCCCAATATTTTGCTTCCTCGGCGGAAACACCATTGACCATAATTAACCTTGGTCGGTTGGTTGAGGATTTTCTTTTACTTAACCGTTTTATTATTTCCCCCACCGGTTCTATTTCTTCATCCGGTTCCGATTCTTCTTCCTGTTCCGATTCTTCTTCCGGTTCCGACTCTTTTTCCGGTTCCTCTTCGGGAACTTGTGAATCAGTCCACAAATCATTCCAATTTACATTTGACTCTTCATTATTATTAGGTGAGTCAATGGGACTTGTTCTAGAGGTAGACATCTATCACATAATATCAAACACGTTAAGAGATTAATATATCACATAATACTCATATGTTAAAAATATATAGTTTCCAACAAAAATGTTAAGCAATCATTTTTAAAGAAAACACGGTCGAAGTCCAGACTCACTAATGCATCCTAACAAACTCGATAAGACACACTAATGCAAAATTCTGGTTCTCTAAGACCAACGCTCGGATACCAACTGAAATTTCCCGTTCTTATTGACTAAAAACGTTCCATATTAATTGATTTCGTTGCGAGGTTTTGACCTCTATATGAGACGTTTTTCAAAGACTGCATTCATTTTTAGAACAAACCATAACCTTTATTTCATAGATAAAGGTTTTAAAAAGCTTTACGTAGATTATCAAATAATGATAATCTAAAATATCCTGTTTACACACGACCATTACATAATGGTTTACAATACAAATATGTTACAACAAAATAAGTTTCTTGAATGCAGTTTTTACACAATATCATACAAGCATGGACTCCAAATCTCGTCCTTATTTAAGTATGCGATAGCGGAAGCTCTTAATAATCACCTGAGAATAAACATGCTTAAAACGTCAACAAAAATGTTGGTGAGTTATAGGTTTAACCTATATATATCAAATCATAATAATAGACCACAAGATTTCATATTTCAATACACATCCCATACATAGAGATAAAAATCATTCATATGGTGAACACCTGGTAACCGACATTAACAAGATGCATATATAAGAATATCCCCATCATTCCGGGACACCCTTCGGATATGATATAAATTTCGAAGTACTAAAGCATCCAGTACTTTGGATGGGGTTTGTTAGGCCCAATAGATCTATCTTTAGGATTCGCGTCAATTAGGGTGTCTGTTCCCTAATTCATAGATTACCAGACTTAATAAAAAGGGGCATATTCGATTTCGATAATTCAACCATAGAATGTAGTTTCACGTACTTGTGTCTATTTTGTAAATCATTTATAAAACCTGCATGTATTCTCATCCCAAAAATATTAGATTTTAAAAGTGGGACTATAACTCACTTTCACTGATTTTTACTTCGTCGGGAAGTAAGACTTGGCCACTGGTTGATTCACGAACCTATAACAATATATACATATATATCAAAGTATGTTCAAAATATATTTACAACACTTTTAATATATTTTGATGTTTTAAGTTTATTAAGTTAGCTGTCCTCGTTAGTAACCTACAACTAGTTGTCCACAGTTAGATGTACAGAAATAAATCGATAAATATTATCTTGAATCAATCCACGACCCAGTGTATACGTATCTCAGTATTGATCACAACTCAAACTATATATATTTTGGAATCAACCTCAACCCTGTATAGCTAACTCCAACATTCACATATAGAGTGTCTATGGTTGTTCCGAAATATATATAGATGTGTCGACATGATAGGTCGAAACATTGTATACGTGTCTATGGTATCTCAAGATTACATAATATACAATACAAGTTGATTAAGTTATGGTTGGAATAGATTTGTTACCAATTTTCACGTAGCTAAAATGAGAAAAATTATCCAATCTTGTTTTACCCATAACTTCTTCATTTTAAATCCGTTTTGAGTGAATCAAATTGCTATGGTTTCATATTGAACTCTATTTTATGAATCTAAACAGAAAAGTATAGGTTTATAGTCGGAAAAATAAGTTACAAGTCATTTTTGTAAAGGTAGTCATTTCAGTCGAAAGAACGACGTCTAGATGACCATTTTAGAAAACATACTTCCACTTTGAGTTTAACCATAATTTTTGGATATAGTTTCATGTTCATAATAAAAATCATTTTCCCAGAATAACAACTTTTAAATCAAAGTTTATCATAGTTTTTAATTAACTAACCCAAAACAGCCCGCGGTGTTACTACGACGGCGTAAATCCGGTTTTACGGTGTTTTTCGTGTTTCCAGGTTTTAAATCATTAAGTTAGCATATCATATAGATATAGAACATGTGTTTAGTTGATTTTAAAAGTCAAGTTAGAAGGATTAACTTTTATTTGCGAACAAGTTTAGAATTAACTAAACTATGTTCTAGTGATTACAAGTTTAAACCTTCGAATAAGATAGCTTTATATGTATGAATCGAATGATGTTATGAACATCATTACTACCTTAAGTTCCTTGGATAAACCTACTGGAAAAGAGAAAAGTGGATCTAGCTTCAATGGATCCTTGGATGGCTCGAAGTTCTTGAAGCAGAATCATGACACGAAAACAAGTTCAAGTAAGATCATCACTTGAAATAAGATTGTTATAGTTATAGAAATTGAACCAAAGTTTGAATATGATTATTACCTTGTATTAGAATGATAACCTACTGTAAGAAACAAAGATTTCTTGAGGTTGGATGATCACCTTACAAGATTGGAAGTGAGCTAGCAAACTTGAAAGTATTCTTGATTTTATGAAACTAGAACTTTTGGAATTTATGAAGAACACTTAGAACTTGAAGATAGAACTTGAGAGAGATCAATTAGATGAAGAAAATTGAAGAATGAAAGTGTTTGTAGGTGTTTTTGGTCGTTGGTGTATGGATTAGATATAAAGGATATGTAATTTTGTTTTCATGTAAATAAGTCATGAATGATTACTCATATTTTTGTAATTTTATGAGATATTTCATGCTAGTTGCCAAATGATGGTTCCCACATGTGTTAGGTGACTCACATGGGCTGCTAAGAGCTGATCATTGGAGTGTATATACCAATAGTACATACATCTAAAAGCTGTGTATTGTACGAGTACGAATACGGGTGCATACGAGTAGAATTGTTGATGAAACTGAACGAGGATGTAATTGTAAGCATTTTTGTTAAGTAGAAGTATTTTGATAAGTGTCTTGAAGTCTTTCAAAAGTGTATAAATATATATTAAAACACTACATGTATATACATTTTAACTGAGTCGTTAAGTCATCGTTAGTCGTTACATGTAAATGTTGTTTTGAAACCTTTAGGTTAACGATCTTGTTGAATGTTGTTAACCCATTGTTTATTATAACAAATGAGATATTAAATTGTTATATTATCATGATATTATGATATATAATATATCTCAGTATGATGTATATACAGTTAAATGTCGTTACAACGATAATCGTTACATATATGTCTCGTTTCGAAATCATTAAGTTAGTAGTCTTATTTTTACATATGTATTTCATTGTTAATACACTTAATAATATATTTACTTATCATTTAACATAATTAACCAAGTGTATCAATATCTTAATATGATTCATATGTACCTAGTAAGACGTTGTTATAACGATAATCGTTATATATATCGTTTTCGAGTTTCTTAAATTAATAGTCTCATTTTTATGTATATAACTCATTGTTAAAATACCTAATGAGATACATACTTATAATAAAAACATGTTAACTATATATATAACCATATATATGTCATCGTATAGTTTTTACAAGTTTTAACGTTCGTGAATCACCGGTCAACTTGGGTGGTCAATTGTCTATATGAAACATATTTCAATTAATCAAGTCTTAACAAGTTTGATTGCTTAACATGTTGGATACATTTAATCATGTAAATATCAATCTCAATTAATATATATAAACATGGAAAAGTTCGGGTCACTACAGTAGGTACTACCCGAATTTAAACTTATAAAACGCTAATATGAAGAAAAAGCTTTTATAAATGAGTTCATATTATGCTACGAAATACTATTAACTACTCTTAATATTCTGTATGATTAACTTGTTCCATTTGACTATTTTGAAGGAAATGGCACCGACTACTCGACACACCGTGAATATGAATGAAGAGGAATTCCGTACATTTCTAGCTTCAAACATAGCCGCAGTACAGGCTGCGCTACATACCAACAATAACCTTGGATCTAGCAGTATAGGAAATCGTGTAGGATGCACCTACAAAGAATTCACTGCCTGCAAACCTTTGGAATTTGATGGAACCGAAGGACCGATCGGATTGAAACGGTGGACCGAGAAGGTCGAATCGGTGTTTGCCATAAGTAAGTGTACTGAAGAGGATAAAGTGAAGTACGCTACGCATACCTTCACAGGTTCTGCGTTAACATGGTGGAATACCTATCTAGAGCAAGTGGGACAAGACGATGCGTACGCACTACCGTGGTCAGCATTCAAGCACTTGATGAACGAGAAGTACCGTCCCAGAACCGAGGTCAATAAGCTCAAGACAGAACTTAGAGGGTTACGAACCCAAGGATTTAATATTACCACGTACGAAAGACGATTCACAGAATTGTGCCTATTGTGTCCGGGAGCATTCGAAGATGAGGAAGAGAAGATCGACGCGTTTGTGAAAGGATTACCGGAAAGAATCCAAGAAGATATAAGTTCACACGAGCCCGCCTCCATACAACAGGCATGCAGAATGGCTCACAAACTAGTGAACCAGATTGGAGAAAGAATTAAAGAACAGACTGCTGAAGAGGCCAATGTGAAGCAAGTCAAAAGAAAGTGGGAGGAAAACGGTGATAAGAATCACCAATACAACAACAACAGCAATTACAACAATAATCGCAACAATTATCCCAACAATCGCAACATCAATCGCAACTACAACAAACGGCCCAACAACAACAACAACAACAGCAACTACAACAATCATCCCAACAACAATAATAACCGCAACAACAACAACAATCAGAAGCAGCTATGCCAAAGGTGTGAAAAGAATCACTCGGGGTTCTGCACCAAATTTTGCAACAAGTGTAAAAGAAATGGTCATAGCGCGGCGAAGTGTGAGGTCTACGGACCAGGGGTTAATAGAACGAAAGGAACAAATGGTGTCGGAACGAGTAATGGCGGAGCAAGTAG
This sequence comes from Rutidosis leptorrhynchoides, assembly GCF_046630445.1. Taxonomy (NCBI): domain Eukaryota; kingdom Viridiplantae; phylum Streptophyta; class Magnoliopsida; order Asterales; family Asteraceae; genus Rutidosis; species Rutidosis leptorrhynchoides. Next base: position 342,905,787 of record NC_092333.1, read on the forward strand.
TGTCGGAGCAAGTTATGCCAATGTAGTTTGTTATAAATGTGGAAAACCGGGCCACATTATTAGAAATTGCCCGAACCAGGAGAACACGAATGGACAAGGCTGCGGAAGAGTTTTCAATATTAATGCGGCAGAGGCACAGGAAGACCCGGAGCTTGTTACGGGTACGTTTCTTATTGACAATAAATCTGCTTACGTTTTATTTGATTCGGGTGCGGATAGAAGCTATATGAGTAGAGATTTTTGTGCTAAATTAAGTTGTCCATTGACGCCTTTGGATAGTAAATTTTTACTCGAATTAGCAAATGGTAAATTAATTTCAGCAGATAATATATGTCGGAATCGAGAAATTAAACTGGTTAGCGAAACATTTAAGATTGATTTGATACCAGTAGAGTTAGGGAGTTTTGATGTGATAATCGGTATGGACTGGTTGAAAGAAGTGAAAGCAGAGATCGTCTGTTACAAAAATGCAATTCGCATTATACGAGAAAAAGGAAAACCCTTAATGGTGTACGGAGAAAAGGGCAACACGAAGCTACATCTTATTAGTAATTTGAAGGCACAAAAACTAATAAGAAAAGGTTGCTATGCTGTTCTAGCACACGTCGAGAAAGTACAAACTGAAGAAAAGAGCATCAATAATGTTCCCATTGCAAAAGAATTTCCCGATGTATTTCCGAAAGAATTACCGGGATTACCCCCACATCGATCTGTTGAATTTCAAATAGATCTTGTGCCAGGAGCTGCACCAATAGCTCGTGCTCCTTACAGACTCGCACCCAGCGAGATGAAAGAACTGCAAAGCCAATTACAAGAACTTTTAGAGCGTGGTTTCATTCGACCAAGCACATCACCGTGGGGAGCTCCTATTTTGTTTGTCAAGAAGAAAGATGGTACATTCAGGTTGTGTATCGACTACCGAGAGTTGAACAAACTTACCATCAAGAACCGCTACCCACTACCGAGAATCGACGACTTATTTGATCAACTACAAGGCTCGTCTGTTTATTCAAAGATTGACTTACGTTCCGGGTATCATCAAATGCGGGTGAAAGAAGATGATATTCCAAAGACTACTTTCAGAACACGTTACGGTCATTACGAGTTTATGGTCATGCCATTTGGTTTAACTAATGCACCAGCTGTGTTCATGGACCTTATGAACCGAGTGTGTGGACCATACCTTGACAAGTTTGTCATTGTTTTCATTGATGACATACTTATTTACTCAAAGAATGACCAAGAACACGGTGAACATTTGAGAAAGGTGTTAGAAGTATTGAGGAAGGAAGAATTGTACGCTAAATTTTCAAAGTGTGCATTTTGGTTGGAAGAAGTTCAATTCCTCGGTCACATAGTGAACAAAGAAGGTATTAAGGTGGATCCGGCAAAGATAGAAACTGTTGAAAAGTGGGAAACCCCGAAAACTCCGAAACACATACGCCAGTTTTTAGGACTAGCTGGTTACTACAGAAGATTCATCCAAGACTTTTCCAGAATAGCAAAACCCTTGACTGCATTAACGCATAAAGGAAAGAAATTTGAATGGAATGATGAACAAGAGAAAGCGTTTCAGTTATTGAAGAAAAAGCTAACTACGGCACCTATATTGTCATTGCCTGAAGGGAATGATGATTTTGTGATTTATTGTGACGCATCAAAGCAAGGTCTCGGTTGTGTATTAATGCAACGAACGAAGGTGATTGCTTATGCGTCTAGACAATTGAAGATTCACGAACAAAATTATACGACGCATGATTTGGAATTAGGCGCGGTTGTTTTTGCATTAAAGACTTGGAGGCACTACTTATATGGGGTCAAAAGTATTATATATACCGACCACAAAAGTCTTCAACACATATTTAATCAGAAACAACTGAATATGAGGCAGCGTAGGTGGATTGAATTATTGAATGATTACGACTTTGAGATTCGTTACCACCCGGGGAAGGCAAATGTGGTAGCCGATGCCTTGAGCAGGAAGGACAGAGAACCCATTCGAGTAAAATCTATGAATATAATGATTCATAATAACCTTACTACTCAAATAAAGGAGGCGCAACAAGGAGTTTTAAAAGAGGGAAATTTAAAGGATGAAATACCCAAAGGATCGGAGAAGCATCTTAATATTCGGGAAGACGGAACCCGGTATAGGGCTGAAAGGATTTGGGTACCAAAATTTGGAGATATGAGAGAAATGGTACTTAGAGAAGCTCATAAAACCAGATACTCAATACATCCTGGAACGGGGAAGATGTACAAGGATCTCAAGAAACATTTTTGGTGGCCGGGTATGAAAGCCGATGTTGCTAAATACGTAGGAGAATGTTTGACGTGTTCTAAGGTCAAAGCTGAGCATCAGAAACCATCAGGTCTACTTCAACAACCCGAAATCCCGGAATGGAAATGGGAAAATATTACCATGGATTTCATCACTAAATTGCCAAGGACTGCAAGTGGTTTTGATACTATTTGGGTAATAGTTGATCGTCTCACCAAATCAGCACACTTCCTGCCAATAAGAGAAGATGACAAGATGGAGAAGTTAGCACGACTGTATTTGAAGGAAGTCGTCTCCAGACATGGAATACCAATCTCTATTATCTCTGATAGGGATGGCAGATTTATTTCAAGATTCTGGCAGACATTACAGCAAGCATTAGGAACTCGTCTAGACATGAGTACTGCCTATCATCCACAAACTGATGGGCAGAGCGAAAGGAAGATACAAACGCTTGAAGACATGCTACGAGCATGTGTTATTGATTTCGGAAACAGTTGGGATCGACATCTACCGTTAGCAGAATTTTCCTACAACAACAGCTACCATTCAAGCATTGAGATGGCGCCGTTTGAAGCACTTTATGGTAGAAAGTGCAGGTCTCCGATTTGTTGGAGTGAAGTGGGGGATAGACAGATTACGGGTCCGGAGATTATACAAGAAACTACCGAGAAGATCATCCAAATTCAACAACGGTTGAAAACCACCCAAAGTCGACAAAAGAGCTACGCTGACATTAAAAGAAAAGATATAGAATTTGAAATTGGAGAGATGGTCATGCTTAAAGTTTCACCTTGGAAAGGCGTTGTTCGATTTGGTAAAAGAGGGAAATTAAATCCAAGGTATATTGGACCATTCAAGATTATTGATCGTGTCGGACCAGTAGCTTACCGACTTGAGTTACCTCAACAACTCGCGGCTGTACATAACACTTTCCACGTCTCGAATTTGAAGAAATGTTTTGCTAAAGAAGATCTCACTATTCCGTTAGATGAAATCCAAATCAACGAAAAACTTCAATTCATCGAAGAACCCGTCGAAATAATGGATCGTGAGGTTAAAAGACTTAAGCAAAACAAGATACCAATTGTTAAGGTTCGATGGAATGCTCGTAGAGGACCCGAGTTCACCTGGGAGTGTGAAGATCAGATGAAGAAGAAATACCCGCATCTATTTCCAGAAGATTCGTCAACACCTTCAACAGCTTAAAATTTCGGGACGAAATTTATTTAACGGGTAGGTACTGTAGTGACCCGAACTTTTCCATGTTTATATATATTAATTGAGATTTATATTTACATGATTAAATGTTTCCAACATGTTAAGCAATCAAACTTGTTAAGACTTGATTAATTGAAATATGTTTCATATAGACAATTGACCACCCAAGTTGACCGGTGATTCACGAACGTTAAAAGTTGTAAAAACTATACAATGACATATATATGGTTATATATATAGTTAACATGTTTTTATTATAAGTATGTATCTCATTAGGTATTTTAACAATGAGTTATATACATAAAAATGAGACTATTAATTTAAGAAACTCGAAAACGATATATATAACGATTATCGTTATAACAGCGTCTTACTAGGTACATATGAATCATATTAAGATATTGATACACTTGGTTTATTATGTTAAATGATAATTAAATATATTATTAAGTGTATTAACAATGAAATACATATGTAAAAATAAGACTACTAACTTAATGATTTCGAAACGAGACATATATGTAACGATTATCGTTGTAATGACATTTAACTGTATATACATCATACTAAGATATATTATATATCATAATATCATGATAATATAAAAATTTAACATCTCATTTGTTATAATAAACAATGGGTTAACAACATTCAACAAGATCGTTAACCTAAAGGTTTCAAAACAACATTTACATGTAACGACTAACGATGACTTAACGACTCAGTTAAAATGTATATACATGTAGTGTTTTAATATGCATTCATACACTTTTGAAAGACTTCAAGACACTTATCAAAATACTTCTACTTAACAAAAATGCTTACAATTACATCCTCGTTCAGTTTCATCAACAATTCTACTCGTATGCACCCGTATTCGTACTCGTACAATACACAGCTTTTAGATGTATGTACTATTGGTATATACACTCCAATGATCAGCTCTTAGCAGCCCATGTGAGTCACCTAACACATGTGGGAACCATCATTTGGAAACTAGCATGAAATATCTCATAAAATTACAAAAATATGAGTAATCATTCATGACTTATTTACATGAAAACAAAATTACATATCCTTTATATCTAATCCATACACCAACGACCAAAAACACCTACAAACACTTTCATTCTTCAATTTTCTTCATCTAATTGATCTCTCTCAAGTTCTATCTTCAAGTTCTAAGTGTTCTTCATATATTCTACAAGTTCTAGTTACATAAAATCAAGAATACATTCAAGTTTGCTAGCTCACTTCCAATCTTGTAAGGTGATCATACAACCTCAAGAAATCTTTGTTTCTTACAGTAGGTTATCATTCTAATACAAGGTAATAATCATATTCAAACTTTGGTTCAATTTCTATAACTATAACAATCTTATTTCAAGTGATGATCTTACTTGAACTTGTTTTCGTGTCATGATTCTGCTTCAAGAACTTCGAGCCATCCAAGGATTCGTTGAAGCTAGATCAATTTTTCTCTTTTCCAGTAGGTTTATACAAGGAACTTAAGGTAGTAATGATGTTCATAACATCATTCAATTCATACATATAAAGCTATCTTATTCGAAGGTTTAAACTTGTAATCACTAGAACATAGTTTAGTTAATTCTAAACTTGTTCGCAAACAAAAGTTAATCCTTATAACTTGACTTTTAAAATCAACTAAACACATGTTCTATATCTATATGATATGCTAACTTAATGATTTAAAACCTGGAAACACGAAAAACACCGTAAAACCGGATTTACGCCGTCGTAGTAACACCGCGGGCTGTTTTGGGTTAGTTAATTAAAAACTATGATAAACTTTGATTTAAAAGTTGTTATTCTGAGAAAATGATTTTTATTATGAACATGAAACTATATCCAAAAATTATGGTTAAACTCAAAGTGGAAGTATGTTTTCTAAAATGGTCATCTAGACGTCGTTCTTTCGACTGAAATGACTACCTTTACAAAAATGACTTGTAACTTATTTTTCCGACTATAAACCTATACTTTTTATGTTTAGATTCATAAAATAGAGTTCAATATGAAACCATAGCAATTTGATTCACTCAAAACGGATTTAAAATGAAGAAGTTATGGGTAAAATAAGACTGGATAATTTTTCTCATTTTAGCTACGTGAAAATTGGTAACAAATCTATTCCAACCATAACTTAATCAACTTGTATTGTATATTATGTAATCTTGAGATACCATAGACACGTATACAATGTTTCGACCTATCATGTCGACACATCTATATATATTTCGGAACAACCATAGACACTCTATATGTGAATGTTGGAGTTAGCTATACAGGGTTGAGGTTGATTTCAAAATATATATAGTTTGAGTTGTGATCAATACTGAGATACGTATACACTGGGTCGTGGATTGATTCAAGATAATATTTATCGATTTATTTCTGTACATCTAACTGTGGACAACTAGTTGTAGGTTACTAACGAGGACAGCTGACTTAATAAACTTAAAACATCAAAATATATTAAAAGTGTTGTAAATATATTTTGAACATACTTTGATATATATGTATATATTGTTATAGGTTCGTGAATCAACCAGTGGCCAAGTCTTACTTCCCGACGAAGTAAAAATCTGTGAAAGTGAGTTATAGTCCCACTTTTAAAATCTAATATTTTTGGGATGAGAATACATGCAGGTTTTATAAATGATTTACAAAATAGACACAAGTACATGAAACTACATTCTATGGTTGAATTATCGAAATCGAATATGCCCCTTTTTATTAAGTCTGGTAATCTAAGAATTAGGGAACAGACACCCTAATTGACGCGAATCCTAAAGATAGATCTATTGGGTCTAACAAACCCCATCCAAAGTACCGGATGCTTTAGTACTTCGAAATTTATATCATATCCGAAGGGTGTCCCGGAATGATGGGGATATTCTTATATATGCATCTTGTTAATGTCGGTTACCAGGTGTTCACCATATGAATGATTTTTATCTCTATGTATGGGATGTGTATTGAAATATGAAATCTTGTGGTCTATTATTATGATTTGATATATATAGGTTAAACCTATAACTCACCAACATTTTTGTTGACGTTTTAAGCATGTTTATTCTCAGGTGATTATTAAGAGCTTCCGCTGTCGCATACTTAAATAAGGACGAGATTTGGAGTCCATGCTTGTATGATATTGTGTAAAAACTGCATTCAAGAAACTTATTTTGTTGTAACATATTTGTATTGTAAACCATTATGTAATGGTCGTGTGTAAACAGGATATTTTAGATTATCATTATTTGATAATCTACGTAAAGCTTTTTAAAACCTTTATCTATGAAATAAAGGTTATGGTTTGTTTTAAAAATGAATGCAGTCTTTGAAAAACGTCTCATATAGAGGTCAAAACCTCGCAACGAAATCAATTAATATGGAACGTTTTTAATCAATAAGAACGGGACATTTCAATTAGTATGGGCAATTTTCGATTGCCATATTCCGAATTCATGTACCAATTCTTTACGCACTATGGAATAGCGCCTGCTCAGGTACATCCCCATGCGTACCAAAAATTGGTAATGTGGGAGATGTACCTTAATCATTATCATATTCTTCCTACCGTCCGCATGTTTCGATTCTGCTTTTCCGTCTCGAGGTCTGAGGTTGGATGGTTTACCATCAAACGGAGAGCGCAATTCAATTTTACTGGAGACATGGACACTTCATTGAAGGAGTGGCGGGAGTCTTTCTTTTTTTGTCGATAGCAAAGGGCTACCGCCACGATTTGTTGAGCTCTGCGAATGGGCAGTTGAAGTGAAGAAGACAGCCAATAGAGTCCTGAAATCTGAATGCTGCCGAGAAGGCGTGTATAGAAGCCATCAGGGAGTTCAAGTTTCCACAACGGCCATACCCAGATGCCATGCTTGTGTTGGGGGGAGTTAGCCACCAATGGCCAGATCCGAATACCAAGCCTGTTCTTCATTTTAATGAAGCAGGTGAAGACTGATCCTAGCCAACTGCTATGTCGCCTAGTTTATTAATCGTATACTGACCTTGTTTGTGTTTGATGTTTATACAACAGTAATGGAGTTTGCTAGCGCAATGGCTTTTGGTGATCTGGCGGAGATTCGGGTGGACAGCGTCCCGGTCAATCCGGGAGATGAGCCGGATGTCGCTCCCTAGGACCTGGAGCAAAATGCCGGCGACGGGGCTGACTTGATTCTTCCCGGTCTCGATGTGCCGGAGGGGCACACGACGGTGAAGAGGAGGATTCAGGAAGTTCCTCATCTTCGAAAGAAGGCCAAAGGTGATTGTCTTGTTTTGGTAAATCAATCTTATCTAAAATTTTGATTTTGTCTCATGCCTATCTTTAATAATTTTTGTTTTGCAGCTACTGCTGAGCCGTATGTGGGTGGCAGTACGGCCGAGACAGAGCCCATAAACTTGGGTGAGGAGGGTGAACAGTTTACCCTAGAAAGCTTTGATGACCTGCACTTCAATATCTCTGCAGGCGATGATCTTTTCCGTGCCTTCTCTCAGCTGGATATTGATTATCCCGGCTGTACGAGTGTTTTTGAGAAGGGGTCTTCTTCTTCCCTTCGCGAAGCAGTTTCTGCCCTCCCCCGGGAGGATTCCAAGGTTGTTTGAGCCCGGGCACTCGTGGCGATGATTACACTTATTCTGGATGGTTTTGACCGGGAGGAGCAGGTGACGGACCTGGAGCGCCAGCTGAGAACTGCCCAAAATGAGCTGTCTCAGGCACCCATGGCCCGAGAAGCTGTTAAGAGCTTGGAGACCCAGCTGAGGGCTGCCAAGGATGAGCTTGCCCGGGTGGTAGAGGAAAAGGATAAGGAGGTTGCTGCCAATTTTACCCACGCCGTTAGGTTTGGATAGCTTTGGGGCAGCCAATTTTACCACGCCGTTAGGTTGATGCAGAAGCATCATGTTAGTGGGGCTATCCCTTTGCATCCGGATATTGCCGGGAAGGTGAATCCGGCTGCTGCGCAGGAGGTCATGGCTGCAGAAAAGGCCTTGGCGAAGATTCGTTTTGGTAGTTTTGAGGATCTTTGCGCTGATGATGGTACAACCGTGCAGCAACTCCTAGATTTTAATTTTTAGAAACTTGTACTTCACAGTTGTGTATTTTTGAAGAAACTTGTAATGAAGTCACGTGTAATTAATGAAAGTTTAATTCCAAGTATTTTGTGTCGAATTTTCTTCAGTTGAACTGGTTCATATCTTCGTATGTAGGTCTAGACTACACTTGTATTAGTTTTGACGTGTACACCGTGCAGTCACGCGTGTTTATGCCATCTACTCATTGGTTATTTATCAGTATAAACTTGTACCGACGAGGGCTAGACAATCACCTCTTAAGGGGGTACAAAATAACTTGCATGGGACTTATGTGGATGCTGGAATCCGTCTGCCGCTAGCCGGTAATAATTATTTGAACATCGTTGTAAATAACATAATGACCAAGTTATTGTAAACGGTAAAATGCTTTTATTCGTTCCTAAAAAGGAAAAATATACATGAGTTCTTTATTAAAAGAAAAAGACAAACATCAAGATAACCATGAGTTGAAGTGATCAGTCACAGTATCTATCTAAATCTCAGTTGTTTCATTCAACCACTTTTGTTCCCTTCAACCGCTATCTTGTCTCGGTTGGAGCTTTCACGGCTTTAAGCTCTGGAACATTTGAGTGTCGGTGATGTTATGCGAGGTGTATACGAAATAGTTTATATTTTACTAGGAAAAACTATTAAATACGATACAATTTTACACAAGATATTTATTTATTTATAGAATGGATATACTCAAACCTTGCTACAACACTTATAGGCAGTGTACCTAATCGTACAGTAGTGTAGTTTTTAGTAAGTCCGGTTCGTTCCACAGGGAAATCTTTAAACAAAGCTCAACGCTATATTAGTTTACTTTTATAAAAATACAAATATATATATAAGTAATATTATTGTTATAAAGGGGGGTTTTTACCGTTTAATGACCGGTTTGTCGATTTTAAGACTTTAGTCGCAGTTAAAACCTAATGTAAAATATTAAATAAATAAAAGACTTAATTTAAAGCGTAAAGTAAATAACGATAATGAAATTGCGAATAATAAAAGTGCGATAAAATAAAATTGCGATAATTAAAAAGTACGATAATTAAAAGTGCGATTAAATAACAATAAATAAAAGTGCGATAATTAGAAGTGCAATTAAATATAAAATAAAGGAAATTAAATATGAAATAAAAGAATTATACTTATTTAAACTTCCGTAATCATGATGTTTGACGTGTTGATTTTAGTTTTATGCCCATGGGTTAATTGTCCTTTGTCCTGGATTATTTAATATGTCCGTCTGGTTTTTGTCCATAACAGTCCATCAGTCATAAATATAAATTACGAGTGTCCTCGTCAAATTATTATTATACCCGAAGTTAAATCTTCCAACTAATTGGGGATTCGAATTGTAACAAGGTTTTAATACTTTGTTTAATGAATACACCAGGTTATCGACTGCGTGTAAACCAAGGTTTTACTACTTTGTTAACAATTACACCAATTATCCTTGAATGTAATTTCACCCCTGTTTTAATTATTCTAGTGGCTATTAATCCATTCCCGTGTCCGGTTAAATGAACGATTATTCGTACATATAAATACCCCGCCCATCGTGTCCGATCGAGTGTATATGGTAATTTATAGGGACGCCCAATTGTAAATCTTTATATTAACATTAACAAACTTTCATTTAGTTAAACAAATATAAAGCCCATTAATAGCCCATAGTCTAATTTCCACAAGTGTCGTGCTTTTGTCCAAACCCCAATTATGGTACAAAGCCCAATTACCCAATTTTAGTAATTAGCCCAACATCATGATTACTTCGTTTTAAATAAGCATAATAATAACTTAGCTACGAGACATTAATATAAAAAGGTTGAACATAACTTACAATGATTAAAAATAGCGTAGCGTTACACGGACAGAATTTCGACTTACACCCTTACAACATTAGCTAACATACCCTTATTATTAGAATTAAAATTAAAATTAAAATATAAATTATATATATATATATATATATATAAATTTTACGTATGATAAGAGAAGAAAAAGATATGAATTTTGATCAGAATTCAGTTGGCTTTATAGGGATTTTCGATTTTTGGGGCTCCGCGACTCGCGGCAAAAGCCTCTTCAAACTCCGCGAGTCACGGAGGATGAATTTACAGCTCACACCCTTGGAGTCTTTCTCTGCCGACGGTTTTATAATATATATATAATATATATATAATTAATATAATTAATTATATATTATATTATATTTATATGCATAGTTAATTTGTAATTTTTAGTCCGTTGCGTCGAGCGTTGAGAGTTGACTCTGGTCCCGGTTCCGATTTTCGAACGTCCTTGCGTACAATTTTATATTTTGTACTTTGCGTTTTGAATCTTGTACTCTTGTAATTTCGAGACGTTTCTTATCAATAATTGGAACCTTTTTGATTGTCTTTTGTACTTTTGAGCTTTTTGGTCGTTTGCGTCTTCAATTCGTCGAATCTGTCTTTTGTCTTCACCTTTTATTATTTAAACGAATATCACTTGTAAATAGAACAATTGCAACTAAAAGCTTGTCTTTCTTGAGGAATAATGTTATGAAATATATGTTCGTTTTTAGCATTATCAAATATTCCCACACTTGAGCGTTGCTTGTCCTCAAGTAATATTGTCTTGAAATACTAGAATCACTTCTTTATTCTTCACACTTTGTACATCAGTGATTTCTATACGGCGGTATAAACAATGGTAGTAACGATATGGTTTACAGTCCCACATGACTATAAAAATTTAGATCCATTAAGGAAATTGGATCTTTATGAAAACATTTGATCTTTTGAAAATTAAATCTAGTTTTTACCCTAGATAAGTTTTCCGGGATAACCCTTTACCGGTGTTTGCAAAATATTTTTGTGGGTTTGGTGGGTTTCAGATTTGAAAATTTTAGCTCAAAACTTGCGGTTTTGTGTCACCCACTTGCTAACCTTGTATTTGGAAAGCAACACGTCCAGTTTACTTGTCCCGTATATTACCTTTCGGTAAACTACCGTCCGGTTGTAAAGGAAAGCGTTGAACAAGCAACTGTTAAGGCAATGTTCCCTGACATGCTTTTAATTATGGTCTGTAACGTGTCGAACGCAATTACTATCCTTGGTAGGAGCAATAGTAAAGCTCACCCTCATAATTTTTCGGTATGGCACAAGGTCTTGTCTTTGACCATGCTATGCAACCACCGTTCTTACGGTTGACACCCGATTTAGTTCAGGCGACCTAATGAATTCCAGGTGAATTCCTAGGATTTTACGTTCAATGGTAATGAACGCATTGAAAATAGGGTTTTCAGAAAACAAATCGGTTTATAATTTTGATCAAAATATTTTCTCGTTCAAGCTCGAGTTTAGATATCATTGAATTCCATGAGTTTGAATTCTCAATCTTTAAGGTCAATCTCTAGGATTGAGTAATATCAGTCTTAAAAGCTGATTTTTAATCTTTAAGGAGATTATCCTTTCTGGGGATCTGATTCATTAGTCTTATCAAGCTAATTTGCACGGTGCCTCCCCATTGTACGAGATAAATCCTTCTCATGGTTAGGATAAATCTGACCACTTGGCGACCCTGTTTAATGCTGAGGTCCGTGGATTTCCTGCTGATTTTAGTGATGACTTTTCTAGATTTTTCGTCAACCTACAGCCGGTCTGGACGACAACTTCATGATCTAAATCAAGAAGCGCGTTTCTTTTTCGGAATACTTTACTTCCTTTTAATGATGGAATTGATTCATCGTGTAGATCCATCTCTTCTTTTCTTTCATCGGGTAAAACAGTTTAGTTTAGTCCAAAGCAAAAGTATTTTCAGTTATTTGTTACAGATATATGTGACATATGTTTAAGATAACTTGGTAAATTTTCCCACACTTAGCTTTTATTTTCCTTTTTATCGTCCTCTATTCCATTTTAAATGAATTTTAACATTTTAGTTTGTTTCTTAATTTATGTCCTTTCCGAGGTAACAATAATTTCGGTGTTAAAACCTACTTTTATCGTTCATAAATATGTATAAACATGATTTTGAATTCATTTAATTGAAAATTTTTAAAAATTTTACTAGAATTGGGTAGTCAGTATATAAGACTAGGGCTGTTCTTTTTTATCAGAGAGCACTAGATTCTAATACAACTACTGCTTTACTAGTATTTTTAATGGTAACCAAGTGTTTAAATCAAAAATTTTTAAAATCCGAAAGAATTTAACCCCTTCCCACACTTAAGATCTTGCAATGCCCTCATTTGCAAGAAATCAGTAACAATTTAAATTATTGAGGGTGATTAGTGTGAAAATGATTAAATTTTTACCAAAGTTTCCAATTATATTGGCGTTTGTTTGCTGAATGATAAATGGTGCACGTCATTTGTTCATTCCGTCTTGTTGTTATTTCACATATATTTTGCATCTTGTCGTCAAAATTAGTTGCTTTTGCTGAACTTAATGCCAGTCTTTGAAAATGCGTTGTTTTACCCTGTTGTGTACATAAGATAAACTGCAAACATATATACATATTTTTGAAGTTTGGTATATTACCCCACATTCAAAAAATTATTAAAATCTAAGAATAAAAGTTAGATAATTATAAAAATGATTACAATATTAACAAAAGTATTAAACGTATCAATAATTACAAATTACAAAATAAAAAATAATAAGTAAACTAAGGATGATATTGGTACCAATAGGGGTTCCAGGCATAACCGTAAGTGCTATAGAATGCTTCGGCAGGGTCATACGTAGGATATGGTGGCTGCATCTCTATAGACCAAGGAGGGAAGATGGGTTTCGGTGTAGGAATATAGTTTCTACCTATATGTTGGCAATGAGCTATGATCTGGTTCTGATGAACTTGCCAATCTTCAAATGCTCTCTGTCTAGCATTTTCGTATTCCTGAGAAGCTATAAACCTATGCATTTCTTGCATCTCATTCCCCCCTCCTACATTACCTTGTTGTTGGTTTCTCTCCACCTGTGGATGTCTACCATGGTATCGTACTGCGGCGTTATTTCACCTCTTCAAAACTTTCGTACCATGGTATACATTTAAACCTATAGTATCGCGGGATTCTGGTTCTTCTACTAATAATCCCCCCGACTTATATCCACACCGAGATATTCACCAATCAAAGTAATAAAAATACCACCTCCTATTATGCTATGTGGTCGCATCCCCCGAACCATAGCTGATAAATAATAACCCACACAATATGGTATACTTACAGCGCTTTGTGGGTATCGAATACACATATGGTAAAACAAATCCTGTTCATTTACTTTTTCCTTGTTTTTACCCCTTTGTGTAATCGAATTAGCTAAAAACCTATGTATCACTCTTAATTCGGCTCTATCTATATCCAAATAAGAGTAATTTCCCCCTTTGAAACGGTGATGGCTTGTCATTTGACTCCACACACCGTGTGTATCAAAATTTTCATCTATCTTTCTACCGTTTAGTATCAATCCTCTACAATCGGCAGACGCTAACTCCTCAGGCGTATATATACGTAAAGCCTGAGCCATGTCCAGTAAAGACATGTGGCGCATCGAACCGCCTAACAAAAATCTAATAAAAGAACGATCGGTTAAACTAGCTACCCGATCATTCAACTCTATACTACATAACAATTCTTCACACCATACTTTATATACAGGTCTACGTATGGTGAATAAACATATCCAATCATTAAAAGAAGAATTACCATACCTCTGTACAAGTAATTCCCTAATTGGCCCGGCCAATTCTACAGCTTCTAAGGGTCCCCATTCTATGACCCTCGGTACCTCAACAACCTTAGAATGAAGAGTATGCAAACCCCTTTGATATTTTGGATAATCTATCCAAAGTCTGTCAAATCTCAGGTTCGGGTGCAACTCTTCCAAATGCATATCGGAAAAGGTCATGACTGGATGAGGTACATCCTGCTTGTAGTAGTTATCCACCTCCTGTTGTTCCAAATTCTCAGCAGGAGCATTGCGGGCTTGGGATGAAGATTCACCCCTTTCATTCTACAAAACACATCAAACACAATTTTTGTGCATCCAAATATGCATTAGTGTCAGCAAAATCATCAATCAAAATAATTACAATGACATTATCAATTTATATCAAACTTAAGCTTATTTTCACATTTTTATCAAATCTACACTTTTTCAAATAAGCATATACGAAAATTTTCGCCAAGTTCATAAGCATTCAACTCAAATAACATGTCAAAATAATCATTACTAACAATCAAACAAGTCTCAAATGGCATTATCTTTCAAAAATCAAGTTCATGAATTTTAGACTTGAAAAAGTCCACTTTAATTCTCAAAATCATGTTTAGGCTCAAAGTTTGGATCATTTAACTACCTAGACATGTTACACTACTTATTTTAGCAACAATTCATGACAAAAATCGGCCATAACCTGTTTATATCAAAAAGCCCCAAATTTGCTCAAGAACACAAACCCTAGATTATTCAAAATTTGAAGTTTAAGGCTTCTAATCATGTTAAACAGCATCAATCTAGGTTATACAAGCATAATACATAAACAATTTAAGTCTAATTACACTAAAAAGCATCAAAATCAAATTGGGGAAAAAATAGCTCAAGAACACCAAATTTCGGATTAAATGGTGTTTAGGTGTAGAAATTTACCGTTTTTCTTGAGTAATTCTTAGATAGCATCCTTCTCAACATGATTTTAGCAAAAGATTTGGTGATTAACGGTTAAAAATTGGGATTTTTGGGGTGTTTTTGGGTGGTTTTTCGGAGTATTTCGAGCTGTATTTTTGGGTGTGGAGTGTGAAACTGAGCTGTTGCAGCTCTTATTTTTTTTCTGTAATCCGGTCCTCCCGCGAGTCGCGGGGATTTACCCTCCAAACTCCGCGACTCGCGGAGTTTTTTTTTTTTTTTTTTTTTTTTTTTTTTTAAATCATTAATTTTTGAAACAATTAAGTACTTAATTTTAAAATTTTGTTTCCCTTGTTATTTAGGACGAGGTCGTTTCGGATCGATGTCCTAGTCCGTCCCTCGACAAAATTTTAAAATTTGTCTTTTTGTAGCGATTGTTTTAAAAGCTAAGATTTTTGGGTTTTTTTTAATGTTTTTGACATACTTTAAATCAATAAGATTAAAAATAATGATATTAAAAGTTCTCGTCCCTCCCTCGGGTAAAGCAATTTCGGTTCAAAGACCTAGTCTTCAACTTACGATGAATTTTAAAAATCATATTCTTAACTTAATGAGATAAAGTAAATTTTTGTTTTTAAATTCACACAACTTAAATATAAAATTCAAAATTTATATTAAAAATTCACACCAAACTTAAAATTTAAAATGCATAAAATTAAAAGAAGAATTACCATACCTCTGTACAAGTAATTCCCTAATTGGCCCGGCCAATTCTACAGCTTCTAAGGGTCCCCATTCTATGACTCTCGGTACCTCAACAACCTTAGAATGAAGAGTATGCAAACCCCTTTGATATTTTGGATAATCTATCCAAATTCTGTCAAATCTCAGGTTCGGGTGCAACTCTTCCAAATGCATATCGGAAAAGGTCATGACTGGATGAGGTACATCCTGCTTGTAGTAGTTATCCACCTCCTGTTGTTCCAAATTCTCAGCAGGAGCATTGCGGGCTTGGGATGAAGATTCACCCCTTTCATTCTGCAAAACACATCAAACACAATTTTTGTGCATCCAAATATGCATTAGTGTCAGCAAAATCATCAATCAAAATAATTACAATGACATTATCAATTTATATCAAACTTATGCTTATTTTCACATTTTTATCAAATCTACACTTTTTCAAATAAGCATATACGAAAATTTTCGCCAAGTTCATAAGCATTCAACTCAAATAACATGTCAAAATAATCATTACTAACAATCAAACAAGTCTCAAATGGCATTATCTTTCAAAAATCAAGTTCATGAATTTTAGACTTGAAAAAGTCCACTTTAATTCTCAAAATCATGTTTAGGCTCAAAGTTTGGATCATTTAACTACCTAGACATGTTACACTACTTATTTTAGCAACAATTCATGACAAAAATCGGCCATAACCTGTTTATATCAAAAAGCCCCAAATTTGCTCAAGAACACAAACCCTAGATTATTCAAAATTTGAAGTTTAAGGCTTCTAATCATGTTAAACAGCATCAATCTAGGTTATACAAGCATAATACATAAACAATTTAAGTCTAATTACACTAAAAAGCATCAAAATCAAATTGGGGAAAAAATAGCTCAAGAACACCAAATTTCGGATTAAATGGTGTTTAGGTGTAGAAATTTACCGTTTTTCTTGAGTAATTCTTAGATAGCATCCTTCTCAACATGATTTTAGCAAAAGATTTGGTGATTAACGGTTAAAAATTGGGATTTTTGGGGTGTTTTTGGGTGGTTTTTCGGAGTATTTCGAGCTGTATTTTTGGGTGTGGAGTGTGAAACTGAGCTGTTGCAGCTCTTATTTTTTTTCTGTAATCCTGTCCTCCCGCGAGTCGCGGGGATTTACCCTCCAAACTCCGCGACTCGCGGAGTTTTTTTTTTTTTTTTTTTTTTTTTTTTAAAATCATTAATTTTTGAAACAATTAAGTACTTAATTTTAAAATTTTGTTTCCCTTGTTATTTAGGACGAGGTCGTTTCGGATCGATGTCCTAGTCCGTCCCTCGACAAAATTTTAAAATTTGTCTTTTTGTAGCGATTGTTTTAAAAGCTAAGATTTTTGGGTTTTTTTAATGTTTTTGGCATACTTTAAATCAATAAGATTAAAAATAATGATATTAAAAGTTCTCGTCCCTCCCTCGGGTAAAGCAATTTCGGTTCAAAGACCTAGTCTTCAACTTACGACGAATTTTAAAAATCATATTCTTAACTTAATGAGATAAAGTAAATTTTTGTTTTTAAATTCACACAACTTAAATATAAAATTCAAAATTTATATTAAAAATTCACACCAAACTTAAAATTTAAAATGCATAAAATTAAGAATTTATATTTTAAAAATTAAAAGTTCACACCAAACTTAATTTAAAAAATCAAATAATTATAATTTTAAAAATATCGTTTTTACAAAGTTTACAATATTAATTTAAGATTTAAATATTAATTTTAAAAACATGGTAAAAATAAATTTAAAAATCTTTTTGTCTTTTTATCCCACTTTAATCAATCAAATATTATCAAAAATATGCGCCCCTCTTTTCGGTAAAGTAATTTCGGTTCCAAGACCTAATTTAACTCATGACGAATTTTTGAAATATTTTGGGTTGATTGTTTAAAGATATTTATACCTTAAGAATAAACGTTAAATTTCGCAGTGATGTAATAAATTTTTGAATGATATCAATAATTTCGGTCGCCAAACCTAATTTTATTCAATACCAATTTAATACTTTTTAGCGAACAAATTAGCGTTTATTATCAAAAGGTTAAAAATAAAAATAAAAATAAAAACTGTACAGACATACCTGTGAAATAGATTTCTTAGTTATATGATCTATCCCATTCATAAGATAGTCGGTTTAATTGGTTTTCCATGGCTACATAGGCGTAACCTCGAGCATTCAGTGTCTTTTCTTCTAAACATATGAACGGTCCGTCTCTGCATAAAGTAACAAATTCGGTATTTGAATAGGTTTGATTATTTGAACATTTACCTCCATGTGACCATTTTCCGCATTTGTGACATCTTTCTAGGTGTCGTGCTCTTCTTTTCGCTGCGGATTTTGATTTTCCTTTACCAAATTGTAACTTATTATCTTCGCATCTGGATTCTTTTCTAACTCCGTCCATTCTTTCTCTGATTACTGATACTATTTCACTCTGTAGTATGTCATTATTACGTTTAGTGATCAAAGCGTGTAGCATTAGACCATGGTTTAGTTCACAGGCAGTCTTCATTTTGTAAAAACCTAAAAAAAATAAAAATTCAGAATGGGGGGAGAAGACTAGTTCTTTAGGGTCTGCTAGGGAAAGACCATTCGGGTTCTATTTTCGAGAACTACACGAAAACAGACAATCTAACTCTAACAGAAATACATATTATCCTTTAAAGACTTGATTCTCCCCACACTTAGTTAGTTGTGGTGTCGAAATTGTGATTAACTTCGTTGTCGACTTCCATCGGACCATGTATGTAATGTTTAACTCTGTGACCATTAACTTTAAATTCAATCCCATTTGAATTTATTAATTCTATCGTTCCGTATGGGAAAACTCTTTTGACTATGAATGGTCCAGATCATCTTGATTTCAATTTTCCAGGAAATAGCTTGAATCGTGAATTGAAAAGAAGAACTCTGTCTCCTTCTTTAAATTCTTTTGAACTTCTGATTCTTTTATCATGCCATTTCTTCGTTCTTTCTTTATAGATTAACGAATTTTCGTATGCTTCATGTCTTAATTCTTCTAATTCATTTAGTTGACTTAATCGTAGACGTCCGGCTTCATGTAAATCAAGATTACATGTCTTCAAAGCCCAAAATGCTTTGTGTTCAATTTCTACTGGAAGATGACATGCTTTTCCATAAATGAGTTTAAAAGGTGTGGTTCTAATTGGAGTTTTGTAGGCTGTTCTAAAAGCCCAGAGTGCATCCTCCAATTTCATGGACC